>NW_027141841.1:1308435-1609685 GCF_036365525.1 Heterodontus francisci
CTGTACTGGAGTGTCAGCTGTGAAATCTGAACCCAGAAGCTTGTGATTTCGAGGTGAGTGTGACCAACTGAGCCACAGATTTTACCTGCGTCTCAATCCTTCTACCAACTGTTTCTCTCTATCGGGTCTGTCACGACCCCTCATGATTGTGAACACCTCTGTCAAATCTCCTCTTTCAGGCGAACAAATCCAGCTTTTCCAATCTATCCACATAACTGAAATCCTAACCACACGTTGCAGAAAGGAATTTTTCCTCATGTTCCTTCTGGTTTTGTGAGTCACCTTAAATCAATAACCTTCGGTTACTGACGGTTCAGCAGTTAGAAACAGTTCCTCAGTATTTACTCTGCCTCAAACCTTCAAGGAAGCTCTGCAAAGTAACTGAAAATCAAGTTGTCAGAAGTGGGATTTAAACACATGCCTCCAGTGAAAGCTGCAACCTGAACAGAGAAGCTGAAACCGCTCAGTCAGCTCAACTGTTCAGACCTTTTTGACCTCGTCATCACTTCTGTACTTTGAAAGGTTCACTCAGTTCAGGAAATTGTTCAATGTTACTGGAATGCTCTGTGACTGGGATATTAACTCCCCCGGGTTTTCCTGAGCTTGTTCTCGGTGTATGGGGATGTTTGTCCTGGGCCGTGGAATCTTGCACCCCTGTAAAGGACATAAGCCCACTGATTGAATCTGTATTCACTGCTTTCCGCTGGTGCTGGGTAATTGCAGAGTGTGGGGCTGGAATGTTGCTGCTTGTCCCGGACTCACTCACTCTGGGAAAGAGTGAATAATTGATGCGTCTGTTTCTGTATCTGAAATGTGACTGAGATCTGCTGTTATTAACTGAGGCAGCGCTGCAGGAGGATACGTTAATAATTTCTCACTAATCAACTGCAAACAGTCAGAATGTGTAACTTTGAGCAGCGCTTTCTGCACCGTCAGGGCTGGAAAGTTGAGGGAGGGAGAGACACTGTCAGTATCTGAGTGCATACAGCACTGTGCAGAGAAAGAGGCAATATACCGGGGCTGAGACACAGTGCATCTTTTCACATGTAATCACAATAATATCCACAGTCAGGAACTGAAAATGATGAAAAACCGAATAGCAAGAGCAAAAATAAGAAAACTAAGTAATTATAGATTAGCTGATAAGCTTTCACTGTGTTACCTGGTAGTCTACTGTTTTATATTCAATGCTCTCCACTGTGGCCAGGGAATGATTTCTTCTCAAGGGCTGAATATTAACAAAACTTCTTAGTATTTAAATCTTTTAAAATTAATTCCATGGAGCTGATGGGGAAAAGTCAAATAACTGCATCAATTAATGGAGAACTGGTTGGTGATGACGTGGATGTGTCTGCAGTGTGCAGGACCAGACTGTTTCTATGGATTCACAATGAATGTTCCACCCTTTATTTGTAACAGTAAAACTGATCGTGGACAATGGCTATTCTGGTTGCAGCAACCTGAAGATTTAACTCATTGACACCCTGCTTTAGGGTAATCTAGAAAGCACAACACCCAGCTCTGTCAGTTAGTGTGCTTGTTTGTTAACCCACAATTTGTTGGTTCAAGCACTTAAAAGGATGAGGCTTTATTAACTTAAACTCTTCTACATCTGCTGTATTACTCTTGCTGTTGATTCTTCAAAGTTAAGGTTAATCAAGACTTTCTTTGTGAAATCCATGCTGACTGTGCTTTATTTTATTTTCATTTTCATATGTATTTTCTACTTTTGTGGATTACAGGATGTTGTCATTTTTTATTGATTTTATTTTTATTTATTGCATTTATTGCCCATCCCTAATTTCCTCGAGAAGGTGGTGGTGAGCTGCCTTCTTGAACCACTGCAGTCCATGTGGTGCTGTTAGGAAGGGAGTTCCAGGATTTTGACCCAGCCACAGTGAAGGAACGGTGATATAGTTCCAATTCCAGGATGGTGTGAGGCTCAGAGGGGAACTTGCAGGTGGTGGTGTTGTCCTTCTAGCTGATAGAAGTCACGGGTTTGGAAGGTGCTGTGTAAGGAGGCTTGCTGCGTTGCTGCAGTGCATCTTGTGGATGGTACACGCTGTGCGTTGTTGATGGAGAGAGTGAATATAGTGTATGAGGCGCCAAACAAGTGGGCTGCTTTGTCCTGGATGACGTTGAGCTTCTTGAGTGTTGTTGGAGCTGCACCTATCCAGGCAATGGAGAGTATTGCATCACACTCCTGACTTGTGCCTTGTAGATAGGGGACAGGCTTTGGGGAGTCAGGAGGTAAGTTACTCGCCACAGGATTCCTAGTGTCTGACCTGCTCTTGTAGCCATGATATTTATTTGGCTACTGCAGTTCAGTTTCTGGTCAGTGGTAAGCCCCCAGGATGTTGATAGTGGGGGATTCAGCAATCGGAATGCTGTTGAATGTCAAGGGGAGAGGGTTAGATTCTCTCTTGTTTCAGAAGGTCATTGCCTGGGACTTGCGTGACTCGAATGTGAAATATCCTTATTGTAGGGTATTGTATTGTACTGTACAGTGACTACACTTGGAAAGTCCTTCATTGGCTGTAAAAGGCTTTACAAAGTCCTGTGGTCCTGAAATGCATGTGTTGCTTTTTCCATTGTTATCAGTGTCATTTTGATCAAAAGATAGGTTTCGTGAGCACAAAGTTTAAATCAATGTTGATTCAAATAATGTAAAAGCATCTATATTCTTGCACTATACTTAATAATCACCATCTTCCCATCCTTGCAGAGTACAATGTTTTTGACCCTGAAATTGATTCCACAATCTCAGTCCCTCAGACAATTTCAACCCAGTTCTGATGGAAGATCACAGATCTGAAACGTTAACTCTGTTTCTCTCTCCACAGATGCTGTCAGACCTGCTGAGTATTTCCAGCATTTTCAAGAGTCTCGATTTAATGAATAGGAAACTTGTTTCAGATCAGATTGGGAGACAGTGTGAAACCACTCCATTGTACTCATGTCTGAGATTCTGAGGATAGTTGGCTGTTAGTGGAAGACATCATTAATTAAATGTACCTCGCAACAGCTCAGACCAATTATTATTTTACAAGGTGGTGTGATGGCCATCCAGGGGTTAAAAGTAGGGATTTTCTAAGGTTTCAGTGTGCAGGAACACTCGAAGATCTCAGGGGTAAAGGCTCAGATCATCGACCAGGTTCTCCACCTGATGAGGGATCTGGACTTGACAAAGAGGACCGTGACACACTGAGACCAAGCTCGACCAGTCCACATACCTGCTGGAGCTGTAAAGTTATATTCCCCAAGTTTGTTCAAGATAATTTTACTTCCAATTATTAAGTACTATTTTACTCTCAATAAACGTTCTGGACTTATTAATCAATTATCCTGTTGCTTTAATTGGTTAAAGTCATGCCCAAAGTGATTGTCCACAATAGACTTTCCAGAACTGAAAGATAAGTCGGCAAGGATTGCTAATTTTACAGCCCTGTTTAAAAAGAGAGATAAACCCAGGAACTACAGACCAGTTCGTCTAATGTCAGTGGTGGGGAAACTTTTAGAGACAATTATCCAGGAGAAAATTAACTGTCACTTGGTAGAACATGGGCTAATAAATGACAGCCAGTACAGATTGGTTAACAGAAGATTGTGTATGAATTAATTAATGAATTAATTTCTTTGATGAAGTTTCAGAGAGAGTTGACCAGGGTGGTGAGGTTGCTGGTGTGTGTCTGCACTTCAAAATTGTGTTTGAAAAAGTACCATAAAATAGACTTGTTAACAAAATTTGAGCAGATGGGATTAAAGAGGCAGTGGCAGTGTGGATACAAAATTGGCTGAGAGAAGGAAAGCATAAAGTAGGGTGAATGCTTGTTTTTCAGAATGGAGGGACTAATCCAGTAATGTCACTGTTGTTGCAGTGTGTGCAGTGTCTGACCCTGAGCTGTCCTCGGGAGGGGGCTGTTTGTGATTTTCCTGTGGGGTATATTATCATCAGGGTATCTCTCTGAGCTGTCACAGGGATGGGACAGTGTGTGATATCCTTGTGCATGTCATGCAGGCCCACTGGCGTGTAGTTCCATCCTGATGCCAATAAACAGAGCCCCATCTATGGGCAAAAAGTCTCACTTCCCTGTGGGTGTCTTGAGAGAGAAGAAGGCTGAGGGAGTAAACCTGGACAGTAAATCCGGAGTGGAGTCCCGTCGGCGGTTACCTGTTACTTATCAGGTAGTTTTCCAGCAACTCCTGCAGCAGAGCTGGTACCAAACAGTAATGTTTTTTTTCCTTTCCTTTGGACAATACTAGCAATGCTGAGAGGGGGTCCTGATGCTCTGTGTCTCCATACTATTTGCCCAGGCCTGTGCCCTGGAGAGAACACTCCAGCTTCATGGTTAAACATTAGCAAAACATGGGAAGAAACAGTTACCGATTATAAGCTCTCACTCAATTGGTGCAGAGTATGAGCACCAGGGGTTACTTTTGACAGTGGGGGAGATCATCGCGTCTCATTGGATAACTACCACCTACTCCAAGCTGTGCAGCCACCAGTCAGTTAGGTGCTGTCCTGCTACGACCTTCATGCTTCAATGGGTGCTTGCAGCTTAGAGAGATATCTCTCAACTGGCGGATTGTTAATCTATGCACCAGGCAAGACAAACGCAACAAAGAAGACACCAGTGCTTCGCATCACAAGCTGGAATGTAAGGACCATGTGTCCTGGCCTTACTGACAACCTTCTGCAGGTTGATAGCACACACAAGACAGCTGTGATTGACAAGGAACTCACAAGGCTCAATGTGGACATTGCTGTGCTGCAAGAAACTAGACTCATTCAAAGTGGATCCCTCAAAGAGAAACACTACTGAAATGGAGTCAGTTACTGCAACTAAGAAGAGAGCCCTCATGAACTACAAACAAGTCCCCAGCAAACAAACTCTAGATGCTCTCAGAGCTGCCAGAAACAAGTCTCTGCAGACTGCTCGGCACTGCACCAATCAATACTGGTTAAAACTCTGCAACAGCATACAATCTGCCACTGAATCTGGGGGATGCGAGAGGGACATATGAAGGAATTCAACACACCAAGGTTCCTTGGACAGCACCTTCCATACCCGCAACCTCTACCAACTAGAAGGACAGGGCAGCAAATTCATGGGAACACCACCACCTGCCAGTTCCCCTCCAAGCCACACACTACTCGCCTTTCCTTCACTGTTGCTGGGTCAAAATCCAGGAGCTCCCTCCCTAACAGCACCGTGGGTGTACCTATCTCACACAGACTGCAGCGGTTCAAGAGGCAGCTCACCACCACATTCTCAAGGGAAATGAGGGATGGGCAATAAATGCTGGCTTAGCCAGTGATGACCACATCACATGAATGAATAAAAAAAAAATTATGAAAACAACGGGCCCAGCATTAACTAAATCAGCACCTTTGAAGACAAAGACAGGGACAATCATCACTGAACCTAACAAGCAGATGGAAAGGTGAGTGGAGCATTACCTTGAACTCTACATAACGGAGAACATTGTCATTGAAGTAGCTCTCAGCACCATTCCAGATTTCCCTGTCATGGAGGAGCTTGACAGCAACACCACCATAGTAGAGCTCAACAACGCCATTGACCGTCTTGTCAGTGGTAAAGCCCCGGGAAATGATGTTATTCCACCTGGAATCATCAAAAGTGGAAAAGCAGCTCTGCTGCAGCATCTCCATGAACTTCTGTGTCTCTGTTGGAAGGGGAGAACTGCGCCTCTAAACATGCGTGATGCAAACATTGCCACCTTGTGCAACAATAAAGGCGATCGCAGTGACTGCAGCAATTACCGAGGCAACTCCTTGCTAAGTATTGTGGGGAAGGTCTTTGCTCGCATTGCTCTGACCAGATTGCAGACCCTGGCATCACACATCGATCCTGAGTCTCAGTGCAGCTTCAGAGCTGGTAGATCGACAGTCGACATGATTTTCTCACTTCGGCAGTTACAGGAGAAGTACTGTGAACAGTACAGACCACTCTACATTGTCTTTACAGACATCACCAAGGCCTTCGATCTTGTGAGCAGAGACAGACTCTTCAAACTGCTGTGGAAACTAGGCTGCCCTCCTGAACTCTTGGGCGTCATCACTTCTTTCCACGAGAACATGCACAGTTCCGTCAGTTACAATGGAGCAACATCAGACACTTTCACGATCAGCAGTGGGGTAAAACAGGGCTGTGTCTTGGTGCAAACTCTCTTCGGAACGTAGGAGGAGGCAGTTTAACCTGTCGAGCCAGATCTGTCATTCAATTACATCCTTGCTGATCATCTACCTCAACACCACTTTCCCGCACTATCCCCATATGCCTTGATGTCATGAGTATCAAGATTTCTATCAATTTCTGTCCTGAACATGCTCAATGATTGAACTTTCACGAACCCCTGAGGTAGAGAATTCCAAAGATTCACCACCCTCTGAGTGAAGAAATTCCACCCTATCTCAGTTTTAAATGGCCTATTAAATGAAACTTTAAAGAATACAAGCCCAATTTCCTCATAAGACAATCCCACCATCCCAGGGATTAGTCTGGTGACCCTCCGTTGCACTCCCTCTGTGGCAAGTATATCCTTCCTTAGATAAGGAAACCAAAACTGTACACAATACTCCAGCACAATCTCACCAAGGCTCTATACAATTGCAGCAAGACATCTTTATTCCTGTACTCATGACCCCTCGTGTTAAGGCCAACATACCATTTGCCGTCCTAATTGATTGCTGCACCTGCATGCGAGCTTTTAGTGCCTCATGAACAAGGACACCCAGGTCCCTTTGGACATCAACACTTCCCAACCTCTCACCATTTAAGAAATATTCTGTCTTTCTGTTTATTCTACCAAAGTGGATAACTTCACACTTATTCACATTATATTCCATTTGTCATTTCATTCACTTATCCTGCCCATGTCCCCTGGAAGCCTCCTTGTAACCTCCTCACAGCTCACATCCTTTACAATTGTCATATCCTTCTCCATGCTGCTATTTTAGACTTTCAGTGACTCAGATGGGGGTGTCCACCTGCATACCAGAGCTGATGACAAGCTGTTCATCTTGGCAAGACTGCGCACCAAGACCAAAATGAATCAGTTCCTGGTCTATGAGTTGCTGTTTGCTGATGACGCTGTGCTGACATCCCATAATGAAGTTCATTAACAGCAGCTTGTATATCGGTTCTCCCTGGCCTGCAAGGAGTTTGGACTGACGATCAGCATCAGGAAGATCAAAGTTATGGGCCAGGACGTAGAGACTCCACCTTCCATCAACATCGACAGGCTCATTTTGGAGGTTGTCAACAGCTTCACATACCTTCGAACAACAATCACCAGCAATCTGTCCCTTGATACTGCAATCAGCACCAGGATTGCCAATGCTGCAGCTGTCATGTCAAAGTTGAGAAGACGAGTGTGAACCGACAGCAAACTGATCGATAATACAAAACTCCGCGTGTAACAGGCTTGTGTTCTCAACACCCTCCTTTATAGTAGAGAAGCATCAACAACTTATGCAAGTCAAGAAAAGCAGCTGAACAGCTTCCACCTCCGTTGCCTCAGATGGATATTGGGCATCTCCTGGCAGGACAGAGTGCCGAATGCGTAAGTCCACCAGCATGCAGGGATCTGCAGCATGTTTGCCCTCTTGAGTCAGCGGTGATTCTGTTGACTGGGTCATGTGTGCTGAATGGATGACGGTTGCTTTGCCAAAGACATGCTCTTTGGTGAGCTTGCTATCAGCACGAGACCAACAGGTCACCCACGTCTGTGATACAAGGACATCTGCAAAGCGAGATCTCAAGCTGACTGGGATTGGAGTCAATCCATGGGAAGTACTTCCTGCTGACTGGAATTCCTGGAGAAAGGCATTCAGGAAGACCATGGGAAAAGCAGAGGACAAAAGAAATGACCAGATGGTGGGAAAGAGAGCTCAGAGGAAGGAAAACTTATCAGTCGACCTCGGGCCAATGATATTCATCTGTACCAGCTGCGGAAGGGATCGTCACTCACGAGTCATCCTCTGCAGCCACAACAAACGATGTTTAATACAGAAGTGACGCACACCCCGGGTGTAGCCCATCGTTCCGAGACGGACGGTTGCCTATTACAATTACAACGACAGCGACAACTACAAGAGCGAGTCAGAGGCTGGGAACTCTGCCGTGACGAACTCAGCTCTTGACCCGCCAAAGCCTGCCCACTATCTACAAGGCCTTCCTCTGATTTCAATTGCACACGCATTTGTGATCTGGCTCTGTAGCTTAGTTGGTTAAAGCGCCTGTCTAGTTAAACAGGAGATCCTGGGTTCAACTCCCAGCAGAGCCTTGTTTCACAGTCACAACATGCTTGAAAAGTTTCATTATCAACCTTGACATCTGTGTCTTGTGAACTTTAATTCAAAATACATGATGAATTTCAAACACATAAAAAACAGCCTTTGTGAAGGAAATCAGTTTGGAATGGCTGTTCCTCCTTGTACAGAATTTCAGTGCTGATACATCAAAGGTAACTTCTTTGACATAAATTTGTTCACAGTTACATTCAACCTGGAAAACAGCTTGATATTAATCTCACTGAAGGAGAGTGTTTGTGTCATTATGTGTTGCTTTTAGGCGAGACTGGGACATGACGCATGTGGGAGGGTTTATCTGAGGTTTGGAATATTTGTCAGTCAGGAACAAGAAAAATCAAAGGAACCAAATAAGAAAACCTATGTCTCATGTGGTTACCGAGAAACGGTGAGAAGATATTAAACTTTGTTGCATTTCATACAACTGTGTGAACTTTGATCTTTGCGGCCTTTTATAAACAGTATTTGAAGTGTCTCAGTAAAAATGTTCAGTGGTGATGAGAGTGGGGTCTGGGTGAGCATCTGCTTAATGTGACAGGGTCAGGACTGGATGCAGGAAGTTCTCTGACAGTCTCTCTCTGATGGGTTGAGTTGATTTTCAACTGGCAGCTGTTGCTGTTTTGATAATTCAAGTTCCCTCCACCGATTTTTTTGGACAGACAGTGCAGTATGAGGATGTAAAGGGTTAATGCTGAAGACAGTGGAATCAACCCCTCCCACAATCAGAGTGATGATGTAACAGTCACATGAGATGAGGTTTGGGAGAAGAGAGAGCAGCACCAAGGATGCTAGTTTAGGTGGCTTGATGAGTGTGTATAGAGTATTGTGTAAATTAGACAGGAGTTCTTCGTTCTTTTAGCAGGAAAAGCGTCCAGAAAATATCGCGAAACTCACAATTTTATTATTCAGGAGTTGGAACACAGGGATATTAACTCCAAATGACAGTAGTGGTTTCATTTAACAAAAGAAAAGTAGAGAATAATATTGCTCATTGATTGAAATCCCCCAGTGAGGAGACAGTTAAACAGGTGATCTGTTGGGGCATCCTTCCATCCAAGGTTTTGGCAGCTTTTAATCTCCCTTTTTGGTGAAGTTCTCTGCTTTTTGCATCTTTTTTTAATCCAGCTTTGATGGACCAGTGAAAAAACTGAAAAAAGTGAACAGATCCATCCTTTCTTTTCTTCCTTCTTCCCATCAGTTTCACTTTTATGTCCCAATTTAATCTGCTGTTTTATCCATTCCAATCATAGTTCAACATTCCAATCAAATCTATTTGTTATTCCACAGTGTCTCTCCATGTGTTTTATTCTGTTGTATTTTCTCACAGTCTGTTGGATGATCAATTTTACATCTCACTCTCTGTTCTGGTGAAGATCAGAAGCAGTGATATCTGTTTGCAACACCCGACAAGTCAGCCTGAGGCTGTGTCTCATCGATAATGTGGAGTTAGGAACAACGGAGCAGGAGTCGGCCATTCAGCCCATCGAGCCTACCCCACCATTCAATATGATCATGGCTGATCATCCACTTCAATGCCCTTTTCCCCGCACTTTCCTCATATTCCCTTATGTCATTTGTATTTAGAAGTCTATCAATCTCTGCTTTAAACATACTCAATGACTGAGCTTCCACAGCCCTCTGGGTTAGAGAATTCCAAAGATTCACAACCCTCTGAGTAACAACATTTCTCCTCATCTCTGTCCTAAGTGGCTTGCCCCTTATTTTGAAATTGTGTCCCCTGGTTCTCGACTCCCCAACCAGGGGAAACATCTTAGCTGCATATACCCTGACTGTCCTTTAAATATTTTGTAGGTTTCAATGAGATCACCTCTCATTCTTCAAAACTCTAGAGAATACAGCCCCAGTTTCCCCAGTCTCTCTTCATAGGACAGTCCCACCATCCCAGGAACAAGTCTGATGAACCTTCTTTGCACTCCATCTATGGCAATAATATCCTTCCTAAGGTAAGGGGAACAAAGCTGCACACAGTACTCCAAATGCAGTCTAACCAAGGTTCTATACAATTGAAGCAAGAATTCACTACTCCTGCACTCAAATCCTCTTGCAATAAAGCCTAACATACTATTAGCCTTCCTAATTGCTTGCTGCACCTGCATGTTAGCTGTAAGTGACTTATTGACATGGATACCAGGTCACCCTAAAATTCTACACCTCAGTTAATAAAGGAAAGGATTCCATATACCTACTGAACCAGCTTATTGACCTGTACTGCTACTTCAGGGATCTGTGGACATTCACTCCAACGTCCCTCACTTCCTCTACACCATTCAGTGTTCTCCCATTAATTGTGTCTTCCTTTGCTTTTTTTGACGCCTGCTCTCGCTGTTCCCTGCTCTCCGAGTGACCTCTTGCTCCCTCTCTCTCCTGGGTTCTTTATGCTCCACTCTGCTCTCACTGTTTCCCGCTCTCTTAATGTATCAATATTTGTTTGCCTTGTGTTTAATTTAAAATATGGATTAACTGTATTTTACAGTTGTAGGTTTTATTTGGTAGTCCTGTGCAAGTTGTGGATTGGTATTCAATATTCAGCTCTGTGAAAACGATTGTGAATGAAAATATGACTTTCAATCTTCTACATGGGCTGGTCTGCAAGCTCCAAGTCCTTCACTTTGTAGTAATGGAATTGATACTGTATCTTTCAGTCTTAATCCCTGTGGCATTTTTGAACTGGTATGTTATGCATAACTTGGTCTAACGTCTGATGTACATTATTGGGATTCGAGGATCATAGGAAATAGGGGCATTAGGCCATTCAGCCCATCGAGCCTGCTCCAACATTCAAACAGATCGTGACTGATCATCTACCTCTACGCCATTTTTCCCTGCTATCTCCATATCCCTTGATCTTGTTAGTAGTTAGAAATCTACCGATTTATGTCTTGAATATGTTCAATGATTGAGGCTCCACAGCCCTCTGGGATAAAGAATTCCACAGATTTCTCACCCTCTGAGTAAAGAAATTCCTGCTCATCTCAGTCTCAAATGGCCTGCCCTTATTCTGAGATAAAAGCAAAATACTGTGGATGCTGGAAATCTGAAACAAAAACAAGAAATGCTGGATTCACTCAGCAGGTCTGGCAGCATCTGTGGAAAGAGAAGCAGAGTTAACGTTTCGGGTCAGTGACCCTTCTTCGGAACCCGGGGTTCCGAAGAAGGGTCACTGACCCGAAACGTTAACTCTGCTTCTCTTTCCACAGATGCTGCCAGACCTGCTGAGTGAATCCAGCATTTCTTGTTTTGGTCCTTATTCTGAGACTGTGTCCCCTTGTTCTGGACACACGAGACAGAGGAAACATCCTATCCATATCTACCCTGTGACCCCCTGTAAGAACTTTGCCTGTTTCAATGAGATCACCTGTCATTCTTCAAAACTCTAGAGAATTTCAGCCCAGTTTCTGCAGTCTCTCATCATCAGACAATCCCACCATCCAAGGGGATGAGACCGGTGAATCGCTGTTGCACTCCCTCTGTGACAAGTCTATCCTTCCTTAGATAAGGAAACCAAAATTGTACAGAATACTCCAGGTGTGGTCTCATCTAGACTTCATACATTTTTACTCATGTACTCAAATACACTTTCAATGAAGCCAACATACCATTTGCCTTCCTAATTGCTTGCTGCACCTGCATACTAGCTTTTAGTGTATCATGAACAAGGACACCCAGGTGCCTTTGGACATCGACACTTCCCAGCCTCTCACCATTTAAGAAATATTCTGTCTTTCTGTTTATTCTATCAAAGTGGAGAACGTCACACTTATTTACATTATATTCCATCTGCCATGTTCTTGTCCATTCATTTAACCTGTCCAAATCCCCTTGAAGCCTCCTTGCATTCATTCTGTACCTTTCAATTCAGTAAATTTTGTCTGTTCTATTTCAGATTTTATATTTAAAATGTCTCCATGGTGACAGAAGTTATTTAGATCTGATAGTGAGTTTGTTTTTGGACTGTGATTGATGTATCAACCTGTCATCTGTAGTGAATTGGAGTGAAATAGAAACAACTTCTGTCTCTCCTGCTGTTGTTAGACTGTTGGATTGAAAATGTGTCTCTTGACTTTGGCATCAGTGTCTGACTACTTCTTTTATTTGTTCCAGTGGAACTGATGAGCTGGCAGTATCTCTGTGCTTTGGGAGTGATCCTGTACCGACTGTGTGTTGGAACGAGATCACTGCACTTTTCCTTGTGTCCAAGAATCACCACATCCATTCAGGTTCCTTCATGTATTTTCCTGCAGGAATGAAAGAAATGGTGAGGTAGAAGATACAAAAGCGATCAATGTAATCATCCCAATAATAATCATTATGAACAATCACAAAATGAAAACCAGGAACACAAACAGTGTCAGTGTCTGACTCCACTGCAGTACTGCAGTATTCAGCTTCTGTTTACCAGGTGTTTGCAGTGGTTTTACAACAAGTTTGTGACATTCAGAAACAACACAAGCCCTGCACTGCTCAATGACTGGGACTGTCCGATAGAGCAGTGACCTTCACACAGTCACATTTCTATTTCAACGGAAAACAAGCAGCCACTATTTAAAATGTGCCTTTCACACTTCTCACCTGGTGTTAACAATAAATGTTCTTTTTCTAACTGTCCACATCGTTATTTTGCGGCTATTTCCCCCCCACTGTTCACTATCCAACAAACAGTGAGAGACTGGAACTAAAGCAGGAAAATTCCCTCTCCTTTGGGTGGTGAAATTGTCAGTGATTTTCAATAGTGATTTCTTCCCATTGTGTCTCCCTGAGCCTGTACAGACACTGTCCGAGAATGAACTCTCCCTTCCCCGTGTCCCCGGCTCACTCCATGTTCCGGGAGCAGCTCCTGCTCCACAGTGTCTGTTACAAACACTCCCCGACTCCCCCTCAACTTCCCACCACTCAATGCTAATCTCTGAGCACATCTGCGGACACGCTCCCAAAGCAGTGGCTGGGGAAGTCTCCATTAGCAGCTGATTTAAAGCATCTTCCCCTGATTGAGTGAATGGCCTCACAGACTGGGTTGGGGAAAGGATGCGCATGCGCTCTACTCCTGATTGTGACGTCGCACTGGGGGCGGGGCTGCATCGCGCGTGCGCAGATCTTTGCAGCAATTCTGCATTCAAACATCAATGGGAACTTTCCCCATTTCACCCTCATCAAAGTCCCAAAGAAAGTGAAGAGGGGCTTGGACTGGAGGGAGGGAGGGGCGGGGTAGGGGGAACCTAGAACCCAGAAAGCTGCCCACTTGCCCCATTTAGATGCTCAATTTGTGGTCATTCCCTTCAGGGGGTTTGTTATTATTGAGCCCCTCCTGGGAAAACAATCCGACAGAAAGAGGGGAGAAAGGAGGGAGCCGGTGTGTTTGCTGGGACCTTGCAGAATTCATTTCAGCAGCAAAAGTCCCGGGTTATATTAACCCGAGTGAAACACGCTCTCAGTGAGAGGAAAACCGAACGGCCCTTTTCATCTTTTCATTGGAAACAAAGTAGAGCCGGAAGTGCGGCGAGCAGAGCAGACACACAAGCTCAATGACAGGAGAGCTCGGCCGTCCCTGAGTTTCAGCTCCCAGCTCTTACATTTCCTCATCCACACTGTCTTTACTGTGGATGTTCAGGGGTTCCTTGTCGGATCTGAGGACTGCATCTATTAAACATTCTGAGTCAGGAGATCCACACACTCTCTGTCATCAAGATTTATGGGCAGGAATGTTTCAAAACTTTGTCTATTAAATCATTGTATTATTCACAGAACTAATGAGGCAATCGATTCATTATTCAGGCTTTGAACTTGGTTTGGGTAGACCGAAATCTGAGAGGTTCAGCACCTTTCCACTTCTTCACTAACATTACTAATTTTTTTGATGAAGTAACAGAAAAGGTTGATGAAGGGAAAGCAATGGATGTTGTCTATATGGATTTTAAGAAAGCGTTTGACAAACGACCACATAAAAGACTGGGTAACAAAACTGAGGTTCCTGAAATAGGAGGGTCAGTATCTGCTTCGATTCAAAAATGGATGAAATATCAAGAAAAGCGAGTTGTGATATTTGGTTGTTTTTCAGAATGGAAGATGGTGAACAGTGATGTCCACAAGTGTCAGTGTCAGGACCACCATATATAGAAATGACTTGAATATTGGAATCACAGAATCACAGAATTGTTACTGCACAGAAGGATGCCATTTGGCCCATCGTGTCTGCACTGACTCTCCAAATGAGCAATTCACCTCATGTCACTTCCCCGTCTTCTCCCCATATTCCTGCACATTCTTCCTTTTCAGATAACAGTGTAATTCCCCTATGAATGCTTCAATTAAACCTGCCTCCATCACATTCTCAGGCAGTTCATACTTTAACCACTCGCTGTGTGAAAAGGTTTTTCCTCATGTCGCTTTTGCTTCTTTTACCAATTACTTTAAATCTGTGCTCTCTCATTCCCGATCCTTTCACAAGTGGGAACAGTTTCTCCCTATCCACTCTGTCCACACCCCTCATCATTTTGAATACCACTATGAAATCTCCTCTTAGCCTTCTTTTCTCCAAGGGAAACAGTCATAACTTCTCCAATCTATCTTCATAACTGAAGTTCCTCATCCCTGGAACCATTCTCATGAATCTTTTCCATAATCTCTCCAATGCCTTCACATCTTTCCTAAAGTGTGGCAACCAGAACTGGACGCAGTATTTCAGCTGAGGCTAGTGTCTTATACAAGTTCAACATGACCTCCTTGTTCTTGTACTCTATGCCTCTATCACTAAAGTCGAGGATACTGTATGCTTCATTAACCACTCTCCCAACCAATAACATATAACCCCAGGTCCCTCTGCTCCTGCACCCCCTTTAGAATTGTACCCTTTATTCTATATTGTCACTCCATGTTCTTCCTACCGAAATGAATCAATTCACATTTCTCTGCATTGAACTTCACCTGTCATCTGTCCTCCCATTCCACCAACTTGTCTATGTCCTTTTGAAGTTCTACACTATCATCCTTACAGTTCACAATGCTTCCAATTTTCGTATCATCCATAAACTTTGAAATTCTGCCCTGTACACACAGGTCTTGGTCATTAATATATATCAAGAAAGGCAAGGGTCCCAACACTGACTCCTGGGGAATTCCACTACAAACCTTCCTCCAGTCCGAAGAACATCCATTGCTCACTACTCTTTGTTTACTGTCACTCAGCCAATTCCATATCCATGTTACTACTGTCCCTTTTATTCCATGAGTTATAACTTTGCTCACAAGTCTGTTGTGTTGCACTGTATCAAACTCCTTTTGAAAGTCAATAAAAGCAAAATACTGCAGATGCTAGAAATCTGAAATATAAACAAAAAGTGCTGGAAATACTCAGCAGGTCTGGCAGCATCTGTGGAGAGAGAAACAGAGTTAATGTTTCAGGTCAGTGACCATTCAGATGCTACCAGACCTTTTGAAAGTCCATGTACACCACATCAACAGCATTGCCCTCATCATCCCTCTCTGTTACCTCATCAAAAAACTCCAGCAGGACAGTTAAACATGACATTCCCTTAAGAAATCCATGCTGTCTTTCCTGAATTAACCCACATTTGTCCATGGGACTATTAATTTTGTCCCGAATTATTCTTTCGAGAAGTTTTCCCAGCACCGAAATTGAACTGACTGGGGAGTGAGACGAGGTGAGTTGCTTTAGCAGAGAACCAGCATGGGTTCGTCAGGCCGAATGGCCTCCTTCTGTGCTTTAGCCATTCTATGATTGTATGATTCTAGCAGCAACTGTTGGTGGAGAGGCAGTGATGCAGAATGGGTTGACAGAAAGGGGAAAGTCAGGGCTGGTGTGTGTTTGCAGCATTTGCAGCTTGTGTTCGGGTTTGTGAATCAAGGTGATTTGGAAGCTGTGTTCCAAATTGAAGTGTTTACTGGAAGGAAGAAGTTGATGTAAATAAAGAGTAAAACGTGTTAAGATGAAGCGTGGTGTGATTGTGGATAGCAGTAAATATAGTGTTGGTGAATTATTTGTGTTCATAAACTTCCACTGCGCCCTCTGCTGCAGGCTGCTGTTTATATCCAGCTGTGTATTCGTGCTGTGTGTTAACAGGATAAATGTTTGTTTCAACGCTGTTTATAAAGCAATAGCATTGCACTCAAACAGTCCCAGACATAGCAACACACGTACGAAAGCAAAATACTGTGGATGCTGGAAATCTGAAACATAAACAGAAAATGCTTGAAATAATCAGCAGGTCTGGCAGCATCTGTGGAGAAAGAAACAAAGTTAATGTGAGCTAAGGAAACAGATCTGAACTGTTAACTGTTTCTCTCTGCACAGATGCTGCCAGACCTGCTGAACATTTCCAGCATTTTCTGCTTTTATTACAGCAACACCTTTGATCAGCAGTAGCAGTGATAGTGCGAGCCAGGGGGCAGCCGGGAAGGTACGTTTCACGATAAATACTTACCTGGTGATTCGGCAGACACGGACACGGGGACTGCTGGGTAAGTGAACTTATATATTCGGGCAGTGGCTAAACCCGAAACACTACACGTGTAGTGTCTCCCACCCATCCTCCTCCTCCAACCAAAAAAAAAAGACTCTTGTGTGGAGGGTTTGGTAAGGTAAGGTTTTCCTTTATATTTTTTAATTCTCTGTTGTCAATTTAGAGCAGAGGGGATGGAAGCTAGGGCAGTTGCATGCTCCTCTTGCAGGATGTGGGAGGTAAGGGTCACCACTTGTGTCCCTGCTGACTTCACCTGTGAGAAGTGCACCCAACTCCAGCTCCTCACAGACCGCGTTAGGGAACAGGAGCTGGAGCTGGATGAACTTCGGATCATGCGGGAGGCAGAGGGGATGATAGAGAGCAGTTATAGGGAAGTACTGACACCTAAGTCACAGGGGAAAGGTAGCTGGGTGACCGTCAGGGGAGGGAAAGGGAATAGGCGCACAGTGCAGGGATCCCCTGTGGCCGTTCCCCTCAATAATAAGTATACCGTTTTGGATACGGTTGTGGGGGGGGACCTACCAGGAGAAAGCCACAGTGGCCAGGTCTCTGGCACTGAGCCTGGCTCTGCGGCTCAGAAGGGAAGGGTGGAGAATAGGAGAGCGATAGTGATAGGAGATTCAATGGTTAGAGGAACAGACAGGAGATTCTGTGGTCGCGAACGAGACACCCGGATGGTATGTTGCCTCCCGGGTGCCAGGGTCATTGATGTCTCGGATCGAGCCTACAGGATTCTTAAAGGGGAGGGGGATAAGCCAGAAGTCATGGTACATATCGGTACCAATGACATAGCTAGGAAAAGGGATGAGGACCTGAAAGGCGAATATACGAGTTAGGTTGGAAGCTAAAAGGCAGGACGAGCAGAGTAGTAATCTCAGGATTGATACCGGTGCCACGTGCTAGTCAGGCTCGAAACAGAGAGCGAGTGCAGCTGAACACGTGGCTACAGAGCTGGTGTAGGAGGGAGGGCTTCAGTTATGTGGATCATTGGGATACCTTCTGGGGAAGGTGGGACCTGTACAAGAAGGACGGGTTGCATCTGAACTGGAGGGGCACCAATATCCTGGACGGGAGGTTTGCTAGAGCTCTTTGGGAGGGTATAAACGAGTTTGGCAGGGGGATGGGAACAGGAGCTATGGATATGTGGATGGGGTAGCTGTTGAAAAGGCAGATACAGAGTGCAGAGAGTCTGTGACGAAGGTTAGACAGTTGACAGGGCAAAGTTGCAGCCAGTACGATGGGTTAAAGTGTGTCTATTTTAATGCAAGCAGTGTCAGGAATAAGGGTGATGAAATTAGAGCATGGATCAGTACTTCGAGCTACGATGTTGTGGCCATTACGGAGACGTGGATATCACAGGGGCAGGAATGGATGTTGGATGTTCCGGGCTTTAGATGTTTCAAAAGGAATAGGGTGGGAGGTAAAAGAAGTGGGGGAGTGGCATTGTCAATCAGTGATAGCATCACAGCTGCAGAAAGGGAGGTCATCGAGGAGGGTTTGTCTACTGAGTCATTATGGGTGGAAGTCAGAAACAGAAAAGGAGCAGTCACTTTATTGGGAGTTTTCTATAGACCCCCCAATAGCAACAGAGACACGGAGGAACAGATTGGGAGGCAGATTTTGGAAAGGTGCAGAACTAACAGGGTTGTTGTCATGGGTGACTTCAACTTCCCTAATATTGATTGGAACCTCCTTAGTGCAAATAGTTTGGATGGAGCAGTTTTTGTCAGGTGTGTCCAGGAAGGTTTCCTGACACAATATGTAGATAAGCCGACGAGAAGGGAGGCTATGTTGGATTTGGTGCTTGGCAACGAACCAGGCCAGGTGGCAGATCTCTCGGTGGGAGAGCATTTCGGTGATAGTGATCACAACTCCCTGACCTTTACTATACTCATGGAGAGGGACAGGAGTGGACGGGATGGGAAAATATTTAATTGGGGGAGGGGGAATTACAATGCTATTAGGCAGGAACTGGGGTGCATAAATTGGGAACAGATGTTCTCAGGGAAATGCACAACAGAAATGTGGAGGTTGTTTAGGGAGCACTTGCTGCGAATGCTGGATAGGTGTGTCCCGATGAGGCAAGGAAGGGATGGTAGGGTGAAGGAACCTTGGATGACAAGAAATGTGGAACAGCTAGTCAAGAGGAAGAAGGAAGCTTACTTAAGGTTGAGGAAGCAAGGATCAGACAGGGCTCTAGAGGGTTACAAGGTAGCCAGGAAGGAACTGAAGAATGGACTTAGGAGACCTAGAAGGGGACATGAAAAAGTCTTGGCGGTTAGGATTAAGGAAAATCCCAATGCGTTCTACACTTATGTGAGGAACAAGAGGATGGCCAGAGTGAGGGTAGGGCCGATCAGGGATAGTGAAGGGAACTTGTGCCTGGAGTCGGAGGAGGTAGGGGAGGTCCTAAATGAATACTTTGCTTCAGTATTCACTAGTGAGAGGGACCTGGTCTTTGTGAGGACAGCGTGAAACAGGCTGATATGCTCGAACAGGTTGATGTTAAGAAGGAGGATGTGCTGGAAATTTTGAAAGACATGAGGACAGATAATTCCCTTGGGCCAGATGGGATATACCCAAGGATATTACGGGAGGCGAGGGAAGAGATTGCCGCGCCTTTGGCGATGATCTTTGCGTCCTCACTGTCCACTGGAGTAGTACCAGATGATTGGAGGGTGGCAAATGTTATTCCCTTGTTCAAGAACGGGAATAGGGATAACCCTGGGAATTAGAGACCAGTCAGTCTTACGGAGGTAGTGGGCATATTATTAGAGAGGATTCTGAGAGACAGGATTCATGATTAGTTGGAAAAGCATAGTTTGATTAGAGACAGTCAGCATGGCTTTGTGAGGGGCAGGTCATGCCTCACAAGCCTTATTGAGTTCTTTGAAGTTGTGACAAAACACATTGATGAAGGAATAGCAGTGGATGTGGTGTATATGGATTTCAGCAAGGCGTTTGATAAGGTTCCCCATGGTAGGGTCATTCAGAAAGTAAGGAGGCATGGGATACAGGGAAAGTTGGCTGTCTGGATACAGAATTGGCTGGCCCATAGAAGACAGAGGGTGGTAGTAGATGGAAAGTATTCAGCCTGGAGCTCGGTGACCAGTGGTGTTCCGCAGGGATCTGTTCTGGGACCTCTGCTCTTTGTGATTTTTATAAATGACTTGGATGAGGAAGTGGAAGTCTGGGTTAGCAAGCTGGCGATGACACGAAGGTTGCTGGAGTTGTGGATAGTGTGGAAGGCTGTCGCAGGTTGCAACGGGACATTGACAGGATTCAGAGCTGGGCTGAGAAGTGGCAGATGGAGTTCAACCTGGAAAAGTGTGAAGTGATTCATTTTGGAAGGTCGAATTTGAATGCAGAATACAGGCTAAAAGACAGGATTCTTGGTAGTGTGGAGGAACAGAGGGATCTTGTGGCCCATGTCCATAGATCGCTCAAAGTTGCCACCCAAGTTGATAGGGTTGTTAAGAAGGCGTATGGTGTGTTGGCTTTCATTAACAGGGGGATTGAGTTTAAGAGCCGCGAGGTTATGCTGCAGCTCTATAAAGCCCTGGTTAGACCACACTTGGAATATTGTGTTCAGTTCTGGTCGTCTCATTTTCGGAAGGATGTGGAAGCTTTAGAGAGGGTGCAGAGGAGATTTATCAGGGTGCTGCCTGGACTGGAGGGCATGTCTTACGAAGAAAGGTTGAGGGTGCGAGGGCTTTTCTCACTGGAACGAAGAAGGATGAGAGGTGACTTGATAGAGGGGTACAAGATGATGAGAGGCATAGATAGAGTGGATAGACAGAGACTTTTTCCCAGGGTGGAAAGGGCTATCACCAGGGGGCATAATTTTAAGGTGATGGAGGAAGGTTTCGGGGAGATGTCAGAGGTAGGTTCTTTACACAGAGAGTGGTGGGTGCGTGGAATGCACTGCCAGTGGTGCTTGTAGAAGCAGATACATTAGGGACATTTAAGCGTCTCTTGGATAGGTACATGGATGATAGTAGAATGAAGGGTATGTAGGTAGTTTTGATCTTAGAGTAGGTTAAAGGTTCGGCACAACATCGTGGGCCGAAGGGCCTGTACTGTGCTGTACTGTTCTGTGTTCTATGTTCTATAACACAGGTGTTGGGAGGCTCAGCCTGGCTACGCAATGTTACAAGGACGCTGAGTGACATCATCGACAACGGGACAGAGAGAAAAACACACAGAAAAGTAATAGACTGTGAGGAAATAAAAGTGAGGAACGGAGAGAGACAGACAACGAAACTGAGTTGGAGAAACAAGGCATTTGCATGATTGTGTTCTCCCTGTTGTGTAACGGTATTTCCTGTTGTGTAAATATGTTTTCTGTTGTGTAAAGATGTACCCTGTTGTTGTGTAAAGGTTTTCCCTGTTATTGTTTTATTTTCTGTTACTGACCGTCTCCTCACTGTGACCATTTGTCCTGGTTTTATCGTGGCCAACATCACCATCTGGTGGTGGAGAGGAGGCTCTGCAGGAAGGGGTTGACAAAGTGGGAGAGACTCGGCTGGTCCATGTTTGCAGTTTGTGTTCTTGTGAGCAAAAGTGATTTGTTAGTGATTGATGTGTTCACTCGAAGGAAAAAGCTGATTGCAATCGAGCGCATCTTGTTATTATGGGGTAATACTTGATGTTTTGAAAGTAAACTCATTGTGTTATTACCAAACATAAATAGCAGAGAATGGTTTCGATCCATCGACCTCTGGGTTATGGGCCCAGCACGCTTCCGCTGCGCCACTCTGCTAACTGCTGTTTGAAATTTCAGCTGCCTGTTAGTGAAATATGTTCATTTCCCCAATGTTTTTAGAAAAATAGGATTGTCGTCGGATTTCTCAAGAATCCCGGACTCAGCAACACACGTGCTGACGGACTCACCCTCACTGCACAATGACACAAGGACACAGAGTAACAGCACCGACAATGAGGCAGACAGAGAAAGACACACAGAAAACCAGGAAGAGATTATCAAGCCCCAGAAGGGAACAGACAGAGAAAGGTACTGAGCAAACCAGCAAGAGACAGCGAAAGACCAATGATTTATGTAATTGTGTTCTCTGTTGTGTAAAGATGTTCCCTGTGTTCTTTTAAATATATTTCATGCTGTGTAATATGTTCTCTGTTGTGTTACTGTATTCGCTGTTGTGTAAAGATGTTCTCTGTTATTATGTAAAATGGTTCCCTGTTGGGTCAAGATCTTCTCAGTTGTGTAAATATGATCCGTCTTGTGTAAAAGTGTTCCCGGTTGTTTAAATATGTTCCCTGCTCTGTAATGTAGAGCTGAGTCTGCACTAATGGAATTGCTACAGTATCTTCCAGTCTGATACTGGATGAGGGCTCGAATGTGATCCAAAGCACAGTCTATACAAATTGAATTGCTATTGTATCTTTTAGTTTCACAATCCGGGGGAGTTTTAAACTGAATTCTCAGTTTGTATCTCAGGTTGTACTATCTTTCAGATTCTCTCAATCTGATATTGCACTTGAGATTTAGACTTAAGAAAGGATGTACTGGGATTGGAGGAGTTCAAAAGAGATTCACTCAGCTGATTCCTGGGATGAAGGGGTTGAATTATGAAGAACGGCTAAACAGGTTATTCATTCGTGTTTAGAACAATGAGGGGTGATCTTTTTGAAACGTACACGATTCTGAGGGGGCTTAACAGGGTGAAGAAGGGTCTCTGACCTGAAACATTAACTCTGCTTCTCTCTTCACAGATGCTGCCAGACCTGCTGAGTATTTCCAGCATTTCTTGTTTTTATTAACAGGGTAGATGTTGGGAAAATGTTTCCACCAGTGGGGGAATCCCAACCTAGGCGACATAGTTACAGAATAAGGGGACACTCATTTAAAACTGCGAAGCAAAGGAATTTCTTCTCTCAGAGGGTAGTGAATGTCTGGAATTCTCTACCCCAGACAGTATTGAAGGCTAAATCACTGAAAGTATTTAAAGAGGAAGTAAATAGATTTTTGAAATATTGGAGAGTTGAGGGCTATGAAGAGCTGGCATGAAAGAGGAATTGAGGTCTGGGGCAGATCAGCCATGATCTTAATGAATGGCGGGGCAGGTTTGAGGGGCCGAATGGCCTACTCCTGCTCCTATTTCTTCTGTTCTTATGTTATGTTATATCTAATGTATATGTCAGGATGCACTATGGGAATTAATACTGAAACTTATAAACTCATAATGTGTGTAAATATTGGGCTGATATTTAACTTGAATCTCAGAGTACATTATTGTAGTTAATTCTGTAAGTTTGAAAAGGGAACTCTGTGCTATAATGAAAACAAGAAATGCTGGAAATACTCAGCAGGTCAGGCAGCATATGTACAGAGAGAAGCAAAGTGAACGTTTCAGGTCAGTGACCTTTCAGATGCTGCCAGACCATTTGAAAGTCCATGTACACCACATCAACAGCATTGCCCTCATCACCCCTCTCTGTTACCACATCAAAAAACTCCCGCAGGACGGTTAAACATGATTTTCCCTTAAGAAATCCATGCTGCCTTTCTTGAATTAACCCACATTTGTCCATGGGACTATTGATTTTGTCCCGAATTATTCTTTCGAGAAGTTTTCCCACCTTCAAAATTGAACTGACTGGGGAGTGAAATGAGGTGAGTTGCTCTTACAGAGAGCCAGCACGGGTTCGACAGGCTGAATGGCCTCCTTCTGTGCTGTAGCCATTCTATGATTGTATGATTCTAGCAACAACTGTTGGTGGAGAGGCAGTGATGCAGGAATGGGTAGACAGAAAGGGGAAAGTCTGGGCTGGTGTGTGTTTGGGTTTGTGAATAAAGGTGATTTGGAAGCTGTGTTCCAAATTGAAGTGTTTACTGGAAGGAAGAAGTTGATGTAAATAAAGAGTAAAACGTGTGAAAATGAAGCGTGGTGTGATTGGGGATGGCAGTAAATATAGTGTTGGTGAATTATTTGTGTTAATAAACTTCCACTGCGCCCTCTGCTACAAGCTGCTGTTTATATCCAGCTGTGTATTAGTGCTGTGTGTTAGTGAGATAAATGTTTGTTTCAACGCTGTTTATAAAGCAATAGCATTGCACTCAAACAGTCCCAGACATAGCAACACACGTACAAAAGCAAAATACTGCGGATGCTGGAAATCTGAAATATAAAAAGAAAATGCTTGAAATAATCAGCAGGTCTGGCAGCATCTGTGGAGAGAGAACAAAGTTAATGTGAGCTAAGGAAGCAGACCTGAACTGTTAACTGTTTCTCTCTGCACAGATGCTGCCAGACCTACAGAGCATTTCCAGCATTTTCTGTTTTTATTACAGCAACACAGGTGTTGGGAGGCTCAGCCTGGCTACACAATGTTACATGGACGCTGAGTAACACCATAGAAAACGGGACAGAGAGAAAAACACACAGAAAACCAATAGACTGTGAGGAAGCAAAAGTGAGGAACAGAGAGAGAGACAACGAGACTTAGATGGAGAAACAAGGCATTTGTATGATTCTGTTCTCCCTGTTGTCTAAAGGTATTTCCAGGCGTGTAAATATGTTTTCTGTTGTGTAAAGATGTACCCTGTTGTTGTGTAAAGGTTTTCCCTGTTATTGTTATATTTTCTGTTGCTGACCGTCTCCTCACTGTGACCATTTGTCCTGGTTTTATTGTGGCCAACATCACCATCTGGTGGTGGAGAAGAGGCTCTGCAGGAGGGTGTTGACAAAGTGGGAGAGACTCGGCTGGTCCATGTTTGCAGCTTGTGTTCGTGTGAGCAAAAGTGATTTGTTACTGATTGATGTGCTCACTAGAAAGAAGAAGCTGACTGCAATAGAGTGCCTTTGGAAGCATCTTGTTATTATTATCAGGACTCAGAAAGGAACAGACAGAGAAAGGTGCTGATCAAACCAGCAAGAGACAGCGAGAGACTGATGAACACCACTTGGAGGGAGCACTGAGGGTGGCAAGGACACAGAATGTAGTCTGGCTGGGGGATGTCAATGTCCATCACCATGAGTGGCTCGGTAGCACCACTACTGACCATGCTGGCCGAGTCCCAACAGACATAGCTGCTCGATTGGGTCTGCAGTAGGTGGTGAGGGAACTAACAAGAGGGAAAAAATACTTGACCTCATCCTCACCAATCTGCCTGCCGCAGATGCATCAGTCCATGACAGTATTGGTAGGAGTGACCACTGCACAGTCCTTGTGGAGATGATGTCCTGTCTTCACATTGAGGATACCCTGTATTGTGTTGGGTGCCACTACCACTGTGCTAAATGGGATGGATTTTGAACAGATCTAGCACTGTATAACTGGGCATCCATTAGGTGCTGTGGACCATTAGCAGCAGCAGAATTGCAGTCAACCACATTCTATAACCTCACGGCCCGGCATATTCCCCCTCTCTAACATTACCAACAAGCTGGGGGATCAACCCTAATTCAATGAAGAGTGCAGGAGGGCATGCCAGGAGCAGCACCAGGCATACCTTGAAATGAGGCATCAGCCTGATGAAGCTACAGCCCAGGACTACTTTCATGCCAAACAGCAGAAGCAACATGTAATAGACAGGGCTAAGTGATCCCACAACCAACGGATCAGATCTACACCCTGCCACATCCAATGATGAATGGTGGTGGACAATTAAACAACCAACAGGAGGAGGTGGCTCCACAAATATCCCCAACCTCAATGATGGGGGAGCCCAGCACATCAGTGCAAAAGACAAGGATGAAGAATTTGAAACAATCTTCAGCCAGAAGTGCCGGGTTGATAATCCATCTCGGCCTCCTTCTGAAGTCCCCAGCATCACAGATGCCAGTCTTCAGCCAATTCGATTCACACAACGTGATATCAAGAAACGACTGAAGGCTCTGGATACAGCAAAGGCTACGGGCCCTGACAATATTCCGGCAATAGTACTGAAGACCTGTGCTCCAGAACTTGCCGCGCCCCGACCCAAGCTGTTCCAGTACAGGTACAACACTGGCATCTACCCGGCAATGTGGAAAATTGCCCAGGTATGTCCTGTACACAAAAAGCTGGACAATTGCAACCCAGCCAATTACTGCCTCATCAGTCCACTCTCAATCATCAGTATAGTGATGGAAGATGACATCGACGGGGCACTTGCTTTGCAATAACCTGTTCAGTGACGCTCAGTTGGGTTCCGCCAGGGCCATTCAGCTCCTGACCTCATTACAACCTTGGTTCAAACAAGGACAAAAGAGCTGACCTCAAGAGGTGAGGTGAGAGTGTCTGCCCTTGACATCAAGGTAGCATTTGACTGAGTATGGCATCAAGGAGCCAGAGCAAAACTGGAGTCAATAGGAATCAAGAGGAAAACTCTCCACTGGTTGGAATCGTACCTAGCACAAAGGAAAATGGTTGTGATTGTTGGAGGTCAATCATCTCAGCTCCAGGCCATTACTGCTGGAGTTCCTCAGGGTAGTATCCTCGGCCCAACCTTCTTCACTATTTCATCAGTGACCTTCCTTCAATCATAAGGTCAGAAGTGGGGATGTTCACTGATGATTGCAACATTTAGCACCATTCGCGACTCCGCAGATACTGAAAAAGTCCATGTAGAAATGCAGCAAGACCTGGACAATATCCAGGCTTGGGCTGATAAGTGGCAAGTAACATTCGCGCCACACAAGTGCCAGGCAATGACCATCTCGAACAAGAGAGAATCTAACGATCTCCCATTGACATTCAACAGCATTACGATCGCTGAATCCCCCACTATCAAATTCCCGGGGGTTCCCATTGACCAGAAACTGAACTGGAGTAGCCTTATAAATAGTGTGACTACATGAGCTGGTCAGAGGGTAGGAAGCATGCGGTGAGTAGCTCACCTCATGACTCCCCAAGCCTGTCCACTACTTACAAGGAACAAGTCTGGAGTGTGATGGAACACTCTGCACTTGCCCGGATGGGTGCAGCTCCAACAACATTCAAGAAGCTCGACACCATCCAGGACAAAGCAACATGCTTGATTGGCACCCCATCCACAACATTCACTCCCTTCACCACTGACGTACAGTGGCAGCAGTGTGTACCATCTACAAGATGCACTGCAACAATGCACCAATGCTACTCAGGCAGCACCTTCCAAAACTGCATCCTCTACTGCTTAGAAGGACAACGGCAGCAGATGCATGGGAATACCACCACCTGAAAGTTCTCCACCAAGCTACACATCATCCTGACTTGGAACTATATCGCCATTCCTCCACTTTCGCTGGGTAAAAATCAAGGAACTCCCTTCCTAATAGCACTGTGGGTGTACCTACCCCACATGGACTGCAGTGGTTCAAGAAGGAAGCTCACCACCACCTTCTCATGGGCAATTAGGGATGGACAATAAATGCTGGCCTGGCTGGCGACGTCCACATCCCATGAAACAAATAATTGAATACAGTAACAGCTCATCTCAATTCCTCGTATTTCTAAATCCCACCAGTCCAACATAAGCTAAACAATTATTGCATGTTGTGATTGACGGTCTGGTCTGTAAACTGCACTGTTTACAATCACAGATTGCTGACATTTGCTAACTGGAAATGAGATCTGCAAAATCGGGACAGTAGTTCACACAGTCTGTCAGTGTGAAAGAATCAGGCAATGTGAGGTAATAGAATTTGTCTGTAAATGTTACACTCATATTGCTTTATATTTTTATATTGAAAATAAAAGTAATCATTTCGTGAAAATAGTGTCCAAACTTTGGTAGCCAGTTGTTTTCGTCTTGCACTCAGCAGGGCAATCCACAAGAATACCAATTTAAGGGAAAAAAACAACTTTCTTCTGTATGAGAATAGAATGCTGATTGGTTTGCATGTGAACTCTGATTGGTCGAGGCATTGCCATTCAGAATGCATCAGTTTATGGTTACTGACAGATAACTGCCCAGCTTTGTTTGAAATTTAAACCAGGCAGCTTGACTCTGATTGGTCACGGCATTGCCCTGAGGAATGAGCCAGTGAATGGCTGTCACTTATTTTGTTTAGCTGAAACTGGCACAATATGTGTGCATGCTCTTTCTGTCTGCAAAGAACAGAGCCCTGTGTATTAATATATGTAGCTTACAGTACACACCAATGAACCACACTGTGAGCCCTACTGACAGTCTTAAATCGGTTGTCAGTGTAATTCTTAGCACACTGAGAATTATTTAGCAAATGTTGTCCTATTGTGGAATCACATCTCATGTTGGATACTGTGTTTTGAGTTTTGCAAGCACGGGTTGGTTGGATAGGGCCCATTGCGAACAGTGGAAGGGACATGTTATTTGATACAATACGCCAGTTTTGGGATGTACGGTCTAGAAACCGAGCATCACACTGATATTGAAATTCATATATCACGTTACTTATTTGTGTGATAGGCAGGACGTCTCTTTTGCTTGACAGCAGCATCCTGTTAGTGGTGAACACCACACTTGTTGCTCCTGCACAGTAACAGCAGGAAACAGCTCGCTTCACCTGTTACTCAAATACTGGGGATATATTACCTTTCCAGGGTAATTTGAGGGAGACTGGGCACTTTTCAGGGCTCAAAACGACGGCCTTCAGCCCGTTTCTCAGTTTGTGTGATATACAGTGAGAAATGATCTGATCAGTGTAGCCATTGTAATGCAGGATGTCTTTGATTCGCCCTATTTCAGCATCAAGTTTGCATGGTGAGCAAATGGCACAGCCCTGTTTATGAGGTTGTCGATAAGACCAATCTTATAGCGCGTGGAACTGTAATAATCCCAACGCGTGTATTGACCAGTGAAGGTAGGTTTGTGGTAGACCATGGTAGAAAACCACTTAGCAGATTTCTCAACTAGTACATCAAGGAAAGGGAGCTCATTTGACTGCTCCATTCCAAAGGTGAATTTGAGGGCAGGATGGAGCCCATGAAGACGTGCGAGGAAATTATTTCATGCAGCTGCGGATTCAAATATAGCAAACGTATCATCTACATATTGGAAATATGCAA
The DNA here is from genome assembly GCF_036365525.1 of Heterodontus francisci. Taxonomy (NCBI): domain Eukaryota; kingdom Metazoa; phylum Chordata; class Chondrichthyes; order Heterodontiformes; family Heterodontidae; genus Heterodontus; species Heterodontus francisci. The sequence continues at coordinate 1,337,239 of NW_027141841.1, forward strand.
GAGATAGGAGGTTAGGTGTCATTCCCTCAAAAACAGGTTTGTCATGGAATCCAACAAAGATGTTTGTGAGAGCTGGGCCCAGAGGGGATCCCATGGCAACACCAGCGATACATGGTGTCAATAAAACTGAACTCAACTGTGCGAGTTGCCGAGTTCATAAGCTCAATGAATACTGATTCACACAATGGTGACGGGTCTAGATCGCCATGATATAGCACTGCAGTGCAAATATCTATGGCTTCCTGAAGTGGTACATTGGTGAATAGGCTAGCAATGTCAAATGAACACATGGACACGGCATTGCTGTCGATATGCAAGTCCTGTATTGTCTTCACAAATGTGAAGGAATCCATCACCGTGTATGTGGAGAACATGCTCAAAAACTGGTTGTAACAATTTGCCCAATCATTTGGCAAATTCATTTCAGGATACTATTTACATTACTGCAAATAAAGGAAACACAACGACACAAAGAATTGAGCACAACGCTGAAAGTTTCACAGCAAATAGTCAAATGGGAAAAGGATGAAATACAGAAAGAAGAAGTCGAAAATGCTGAAAACACTCAGCCAGTCCGGAAACAACTGTGGAGAAGAGAAGCTCGGGTTAATGGTCCTGTTCTGTGACCCTTCTATGGACCTGAAACATTGCTCCTACCTTCCTCTCTCCACAGATACTGCTGGAGCTGCTGAGTGTTTCCAGAATCTTCTGTTATTATTCAGGTTTCCAGTGTGTGCAGTATTTCTCTTTTTGAAAACAAAATATTCCCTGAGAGGAATGGAACTTTACATAAAAAATAGGAGTAGGCCATTCGGCCCGTCGAAATAGCTCTGCCATTCAATAAGATCACAGCTGATCTCCGACATCAACTCCATCTTACCACACTGGCACAGATCCCTTGATTCCCTTAGTATCCAAAAACCTATCAATCTCTCTCTTGGATATACCCAATGATTGAGCATCCACATCTCTAGAGTCACAGAGAGATACAGCACTGAAAAAGGCCCTTCGGCCCACCGTGTCTGTGCCCACCAACAACCACCCATTTATACTAATCCTACATTCATCCCATATTCCCTACCACATTCCCACCATTCTCCTACCACCTATCTACACTAGCGGCAATTTACAATGGTCAATTTACCAATCAACCTGCAAGTCTTTGGCTGTGGGAGGAAACTGGAGCACCCGGCGGAAACCCAAGCGGTCACAGAGAAAACTTGCAAACTCTGCACAGGCAATACCCTGAGCGGAGCCGATGTCACTGGAGCTGTGAGGCTGCGGTGCTAACCACTGCGCGTAGAGAATTCCAAAGATTCACAATACTTTGAGTGAAAAGAAATTCTCCTCTTCTCAGTCCAAAATGATGGAGCCATTTATACTGAGACTGTGATTCCTAGTTCTAGATTCCCCAGCCAGAGGAATCATCCTCCCAGCACTTACCCTGTTAAATACCTTAAGATTTTTAGGTGCCAGTAAGATTACCTCTCACTCTTCTAAATTCTGAGGAATATCGGCCTCGTCTACTCAATCTCTTCTTATAGGACAATCCCCTCATCCCAGGAAGCAATGGAGTGACACTTTGATACACTTCCTTTAAGGCAAGTATATCCTTCCTTAGATAAGGGGACCAAAACTGTGCACAGTGCTCCAGGTGTGATCTCACCAAGGCTCTGTCTAATTGTAGTCAAACTTCTTTATTCTTATAAAAACTCTTCACAATGTTGAACACAACTATTAACTGCCCCATTAACATCTCTGCTCTAAGAAGAAGGACCCCAGCTTCACACACCTATTCTTTCCACATTAGCTGAATTCCTGCATCTCTGATACATTCTAGTAAATCTCCTCTGCGCCCTCTCTAAGGCCTTGACATTCCTGCTAAAGTGTGGAGCATGGAATTAGACTCAATGCTCCAGCTGAGGCCTATAACCAGTGAGATTTATAAAGGTTCAGCCTCAATTCCTTGTCTGTGTCCCGGACTCCCATTTCTGGTTTCTGACTCAATGTCGGCTCTGAGCTGTTGAAACTGCCTGAAGAAACATTTCCACCCAACAAAGCGCTCGGAATGTGAGAAGGGACAAAGTGAGTGACCAAGTACATTAACTCCAAGTAAAACTCCACCTTGTAGTGAAAACACTCGAAACACAACGGCTCTTTTAAGAGCCACCCACAATCTCTCTGAAAAAGCTGCACCAACATCTCTCTAGAATTGGTTTATTTAATTGGTTTTAATGCTCAGTCACCCTCTGGAACTTTCTCACTGTCTTTGTGTTTTCTGTTTCAATCTGGTATGAAGATTCTGGGAAGATGAGGGGCGGCACAGTGGCGCAGTGGTTAGCACCGCAGCCTCACAGCTCCCGGGACCCGGGTTCAATTCTGGGTGCTGCTTGTGTGGAGTTTGCAAGTTCTCCCTGTGTCTGCGTGGGTTTTTTCCGGGTGCTCCGGTTTCCTCCCACATGCCAAAGACTTGCAGGTTGATAGGTTAATTAGCCATTATAAATTGCCCCCAGTATAGGTAGGTGGCAGGGAAATATCGGGACAGGTGGGGATGTGGTAGGAATATGGGATTACTGTAGGATCAGTATGAATGGGTGGTTGATGTTTGGCACAGACTCGAAGGGCCTGCTTCAGTGCTGTTTCTCTAAACTAAATCTAAACTGGCTGGGAGGATCTTTGTGGTTTTCCTGCAGAAACACAAAACAAAGTCTCTTTTCAGAGTCACCCACCGCCTCATGGGGACAGCAGTGACATGGGAACGGGAGCTGGGGTGTGTTTTCTGCCGGAAATATCAGTTAATGATTTATGTTGTTCTCTCGTTATATTCCAATCTCTGAATTGAGCCTTTCCACCGCACCAGGGTTATGGGGAGAGTTTTCATCGTTTCTTTTCCAAACGTACAGACGATGTTATAAAGTTGCTGATTTATCCAGATGGCGGATTCTCCCCTCACAGTGAAAAGTAACATCGCACCTTCACATCTGCCCATTGTTTTATAATTGAATAATTAGACAAATGGAATTATTTGTGATGTTATTTCCCCCGAGACGGTGTTTCCTGCAGTGAAACTGATCAGTTTCAGCTCAGTCATTCAGGGACCTGGAATTCCTGCGGTTTGAGCCCGCTGGAACCCCAGCCCACTTCTGATTGGTCACCTTCTTCTCATAAAGTCAGTGACAGCACATGAGGAGGCCATTCCACCCATGAAGTCCATGTCGGGTTTCCAATCTGTTCAGTCCCCGACTCGATCCCCAAAGCCCTGCATAATCCCTTTGAGTCAAAATGACCGTGGTAAGACTCAAACCTGCAATCTTCTGATAACAACATGGAATATACCGAAGTCAAATGCCTTATCCATTAGGCCACACGGCCATTAGCTCACATGAATGATTGAATCAGAGAACCTCGAAGCACAAATTACAGCAAATCATTGGCTGAACCTGTCAACCTGGCACAATATTTGAATTTGTGAAAGCCGCCAATTTCACTGTGGAAAAGAAGTGATCCACTGGAAAAGTACATAAAAATCTATTTTCCCATCACGATTTAAAAAAAAGCTTTTAAAACACAATTCTGCTTTTACCGACTCAAATTGCTGGTGCTATTTTATGAACAGCTTTATTTTGCCAATTGTTGTCAACTTCTCATCCGTAACTGACAGGAAAAGACTCCGTTCAGCAATCTTTAACACGACAAATAACTCAAACTCGGTGTGGAAATAATAAATTACAGACTATTGGTAATTCCCCTTCACACAGGCTTCAGGGGGACAGTGAGAAGCCACGGAAATAGTTGCTTCATCCTTTTAAAAGGTTCCCATTCTGTCCTGTAACTGACATGTTGGAATCAGATTTGTATTTAACAAGTTATTTCGTTGAAAGCAAAATCCTCAACGGACCAGCTGGGAATCTGGGAATCACTGAAGTAAAATAAAAGGCTTTTGATTGAGAAGACGGGACCTTCTCACCAGCATCCGGGTTACATTCTCCTCACATCCTTACACAGTGAGCAGCTCTTTCCCTCGAGAAATAGACAGCAGCAGTTGCAAGTTCAGTAAAAGGATCGGTTCATTGAGACAAGTTTCTGAGTGACAGGTGGTGCTGAATATTAATACAAGAAGGTCCTGGAATAGGAAACAAGTGTCCAGAGTGGGGTCTGAAATCAGGACAGGGAAATGGCCAGCACTGACACAGATCATTTCATTATTACATTGATATCTGACTGTCTATAAGGAGAAGCGAGTTAAACACATGATGGTGAAAGGAATGGAAGATGACGTTGGTTGTTCCAGATGAAGAGGGATAGACAGAGGTGTGGGTACAGCAGACTGCAGACAGTAATCAGCCCTTTCAGATACTGTGGGTGCATCTGAAAAGAGCCTTTGGGTATTTGATAAAATCCTGGCAGATTGACTTGGTTTTGGTGCCCGGAGCGCTGGTTTTCTTGGGCAGCAGCACGGCCTGGATATTCGACAGCACCCTGCCCTCAGTGTCCTGGAATCAAAAGCAAGTGTCCAGAGTGGGGCCTGAAATCAGGATAGGGGAAAAAGCTCTTTGTTTAATAACCCTCAAATAGCTACCTTGTCAGGTTACTAATGTTTTAGTTAGTGTAATTTATGAATAATTACTAATTAGAAAGTGCTGTTTGGACTGAGTGTAAAGCTGTGAGTTGATGTGTGAGGGACTGCACTGACTAGGGGAAGGAGGTGCACTTTGGTCTCTTTTCTTTTCTGCCTTTTCAGCCTTCATGGTACAGGGGAAGAAGCTGATCGGTGAGTAACTGGTAAATTATTCTACTTATTACACTTATTACACGAGCAATAATACGTTTGTAAAGCTAAGTAATGGCAGGGCAGCTCTTAAAGTAAAAGTTCGAAATTGGGGGAAGGCAAATTTTACAAAGCTGAGAGGTGATTTGGTGGATGTGGACTGGATACAACTACTTGAAGGAAAACCCAAGGATGTTTTAACAGTCCATTAAGAGCAAGAGGATAACCAAGGAAAGTGTATGGCCTATCAGAGATGTACAAGGGAACTTCTGTGTGGATCCAGAAGATGTGGGCGGGGTTCTGAATGAGTTTTTTGTCTCTGCCTTCACAAAGGAGAGGGATGATGCAGACATTGTAGTAAAAGAAGAGGAGTGTGAAATATTAGATACGATAAGCATAATCAGAGTGGAAGTACTAGAGGGTCTGACATCCTTGAAAATGAATAAATCACTAGCGCCAGATGGTTTGCATCTGAGGTTGTTAAAGGAAGCCAGGGAGGAAATAGTGGATGCGCTGAGGATCATCTTCAAATCCTCACTGGATATGGGGGAGGTGCCGGAGGATTGGAGGTCTGCGAACGTTGTACTATTATTTTAAAAGGATGTGAGGGATAGGCCAAATAATTATAGACCGGTCAGTCTGACCTCGGTGGTGGGTAAATTATTAGAATCAATTCTGAGGGACAGGATAAACTACCACTTAGAAAGACATGGATTAATCAGGGATAGTCAGCATGGATTTGTTAAGGGAAGGTCATGTCTGACTAACTTGATTGAGATTTTTGAGGAAGTAACAAGGAGCATTGATGAGGATAGTGCGGTGGATGTGGTTTACATGGATTTTAGTAAGGCATTTGATAAGGTCCCACATGGCAGTCTGGTCTGTAAAATGAAAGCCCGTGGGATACAGGGGAATGTGGCAGGTTGGATCCAAAATTGACTCAGTGGCAGGAAACAAAGGATAGTAGTCAACGGATGTTTTTGCGAATGGAAAGCCGTTTTCAGTGGCGTTCCACAGGGCTCAGTGTTGGGTCCCTTGCTGTTTGCGGTACATATTAATTATTTGGAATTAAATGTGGGAGCTATGATTGGGAAATTTGCTGATGACACAAAAATTGGCCGTGTAATTGATAGTGAGGAGGATAGCTGTCGACTTAAGAATGATATGAATGGATTAGTTGAGTGGGCGGAAAAGTGGCAAATGGAATTCAATCTGGAGAAGTGTGAGGGAATGCATTTGGGCAGGGCAAACAAAGCAAGGGAATACACAATAAACGGGAAGATATTGAGAGGGGTAGACGAAGTGAGAGACTTTGGAGTGCATGTCCACAGGTCCATGAAAGTGACAGGATAGGTAGATAGAGTGGTGAAGAAGGCATATGGAATGCTTTCCTTTCTTGGTCGACAAAAGCAGGGATGTAATGCGAGAACTGTTTAAAACGGTGGTATGGCCACAGCTGGATTGTTGCGTACAGTTCTGGTCATCACATTACAGAAAGGACATAATTGCTGTGGAGAGAGTACAGAGGAGATTTACAAGAATGATACCGTGGGTGGCTCTGAAAAGAACCTTTGGGTATTTGATAAAATCCTGGCAGATTGCCTTGGTTTTGGTGCCCGGAGTGCTGGTTTTCTTGGGCAGCAGCATGGCCTAGATATTAGGCAGCACCCAGCCCTGAGTGATGGTCACCCCTCCCAGCAGCTTGGTGAGCTCCGTGTCATTCTGGACAGCCAGCTGTCGGTGTCTGAGGATGTTGCGGGTCTTCTTGTTGTCCTGGGCCACGTTACTGGCCAACTCGAGGATTTCAGCGGTGAGATACTTGAGCACAGCAGCCAGATAGACCGGGGCTCCGGCACCCACACGCTCAGCATAGTTGCCTTTCTCAGGAGCCTGTGAACACGGCCCACCGCGAACTGCAGTTCAGCCCGGGAGGAGCGAGACTTGGCCTTGGACCGAGCTTTCCCGCCGGTCTTTCCTCTTCCAGACTTTTCTATTCCAAAAATATACTTGAGGACATTCCGTGCAGACCACTGCCTGATGGATTGGTGGTCAAAGGTGTTTTTCCACACAAACATTTCCACGAAGGCACAGTCCAACTGGATGGAGCGTTCCGTGGCAATGTGACCAGATCCATCCTTCGCAACACCGGGGTCAGATAGAACCTCAGCACGTAGTGACACTTGGTGTTTGCATACTGGGGCTCTACGCACAGCTTGATGCAGCCACATACTAAGGTGGCCATCAGGTTGAGGGCGACGTTGAGTACATTTTTTCGCCTTCATCCAGAGGTTTGAACATCGTGTCCCTCCGGACCCTGTCCATTTTGCATCTTCAGATAAAGTGGGAAATGGCTCGGGTGATCGCCACAGCGCAGGAGTGGGGTATGGGCCAGACCTGCGTCACAGACAGCAACAACGTGAGCACCTTGCACCTGATGACCAGGTTCTTACCCGTAATGGAGAGAGATCGCTGCTCCCACATGCTCAATTTATGTTGTACCCTGGCTACTCACTCCTCCCAGGTTTTGGTGCACGTCCCGGCCCTTACAAACCATATCCCCAGCACCTTCAGGTCGTCTGACCTTACGGTGAAGGGGACAAAGGATCGGTCAGCCCAGTTCCCAAGGAACATGGCCTCGCTCTTGCCATGGTTAACATTGGCTCCCGAATCCAGTTCGAACTGGTCGCAGATGCTCATCAGTCTGCGAATGGACTGCAGATCCGATCAGACCACAGCAACATCATCCATGTGCAGGGAGGCTTTGACCTGAGTGACTCCACTGCCTGAGATTGTCACCCCTCTTATGCCCGCATCCTTCCTTATAGACTCAGCAAAGGGTTCGATACAGCAAACACACAAGGCAGGGGAAAGAGGACAGCCCTGTCTGACTCCTGATTTGATTGGAAACTTTATGATTCCCACCCAATTTTTTGGACTGTACTACTGATGTTTGTGTAGAGCAGTTTGATCCAATTGCAGATTCCCTTCCCAAACCCCATTTTGGAAAGAACGTCCATCATGTGTGTGTGCGATATCCTGTCAAAAGCCTTCTCCTGGTCCAGGCTGATGAGGCAGGTGTCCACCCTCGTGACCCGTACAGAGGAGATCGTATCCCTGATTAGCACGACACTATCAGAGATCTTCCTGCTGGGTACAGTACAGATCTGGTCAGGGTGAATCACCAACTCCAGAGCAGACTTGACTCGACTGGCGATGACTTTGGACAGGATCTTGTAGTTTACATTAAGCAGTGAGATGGGCTGCCAATTTCTGATTTCTGCCCTCTCCCCCTTCTGCTTGTAGATGAGGGCGATGATGCCTTTCCTCATGGATTCTGACATGCTGCCGGCCAGGAGCATACTCTCGTACACTTCCAGCAGGTCTGGGCTGACCCAGTACCACAGGGCCGAATACAACTCAACTGGTGAGCCGTCGCTTCCGGGAGTTTTCTTCGTCTCAAAAGACTTGATGGCCTTTGTCAGCTTGTCCAGAGTAAGCGGTTTGTCCAGATTCTCCTGCATGCTGTCATCTAAGACCTCTGTGATAGATGACAGGAAGGACTGGGAGGACGTGCTGTCCATAGACTTCACGTCTTGCAGCCCAGCATTCAAGGATTTGCTAATCCTTAGTATGTCGGACTGCGAAGACGTTACCGAGCCATCCTCTTCCTTCAGGCTGCTGATCACAGAGTTCTCTCTGTGTACCTTTTGGAAGAAGAAACGTGAGCACATCTCATCCTGCTCAATGGAGCGGACTCTGGACTGGAAGATGATCTTGGAGGCCTCCATGGCCAAGAGCGAGGCCTGCTGGCTCTTCACCTCTTGGAAATCCTCCTTGTCCTCAACCCCCATCGACTGCAGCCAGAGCAGATTTTGCATTCTTTTCTGGAGTCGGGAAATTTCCCTCTGTCTCTCTCTCACCCTCTGAACACCTTTGGAGATAAAGAACCTCTTGATGTTCTCCTTGATCACTTCCCACCAGTTCACCGGATACTCAAAGAGGGTCTCACTGTTCTCCAACTTTTTCAATCTCTTTTGAGTTCCTCAATGTTCTCTGGGGTTAGCAGTGTAGCATTGAGCTTCCATGTCCCCCTGCCAACCGGCTGGTCATCCTGTCAGTGACAGTCAACCAGTAAGAGGCAGTGGTCGGAGAAGAACACCGGCTTGACGTTGGTGGATCTGACCGTGAAAGCAGGGGACACATACAGGAAGTCAATCCTGGAACGGGCAGACCCGTCCGATCTTGACCAGGTGTATCTACGCTGCTCTCTGTCTGCAGGTTTGCTGAAGACATTGTGCAGTTTGGCATTTTTTACTGTTTCATTTAAGAATCTGGGCGGAGCGTCCAGTTTTCTGTCGTCACTGCCAGATCGTCCAGCTGCATCAATGATGCAGTTGAAGTCACCTCCAAGAATGACCGGCCTGGATGTCGTCAGCAGCAGTGGGAGTTGCTGGAGGATGGTCAGCCACTCACTGTATTGGACCGGGCATACACGTTGCTTAACTGGAGCGGAGCATTGTTGTGCATTACATCTGCTACGAGAAGGCGACCGCCCACCAGCATCTTAACTTCAGAGATGGTTAAATTGCCTCCCCACAGCAGAATCCCCAGGCCGGAGGAACAGGAATCATTTCCCCTGGACCAGATCGATGTCCCATGGGATCACCATCGTGACCATTGCCTGTAAGTGTTGCGGTGCACGATTCCACACTCCTGACAAAACAGTATGCCGGCTTTGACCTTTACGAAGTAATCCAAGGTTGAAACACATCACGTGGTAGATTTAACACAGTGCATGTTAATCGAAGCAACCTTTATATCCACTATAAAGTTGGGTGCTGCTTACCACACCAGGTGTCTTTGCTAGTCCCAGTGCTTGAGTATGTTCCTGCATACCCATAGTGTACGCAAGCTGTTTCACATTCGTTGAGCCCAGAAACCCCTCATGGTTATTCATGAGGGTTTTGTTCCACTGGGGTGACATCGGCGGGTGGGGGTGGGTCTTGTAGGCAGCAAGGCTTGGGTTGTCCTCTGCTGTTGGTGTCTTTCCCCTCGGTCGCTCCTCGAGTGACATCACTGTTCCAGACTTCCCGGAGCTGGAGCTGGAGTGCGCAGGACACTTCGCTGCTCTCGGTCTCCCGGAGCTGGGGTGCACAGAGCATCTCCTTGGGTTCCATGCTTTTGGTTTGGGGTGCGCTGGGTGTGTCACAACTTCCAGTGCCCCGGAGCTGGGGGTTTTATCTTCCAGCTCCTTTGAGTTCTGCTGCTTCTTTTGGAGGTGCCATCGTTCCGGCCCTTCCTCGTCCAGTGAGGAGGAGCTGCTGTAGTCTGTCTCAGACGGTAGCCTCCTCTTGCCACTGGTTTTTAGGTGGTGACCTGTTCTTTTTTTGGAGGTTTTTTCTTTGTGGTTTTCCTTTGTACCACCTGCCACTGATCTGTTTGTCCATCTGCTGCCTCCTCCTCCATTAATTCTGTCTGGAGAGGAGGAGTTTCCAGGCACGGAGTAGGTGTTGGGTCGCTGGTTGCAGCTGCCTCCCCTTTCTTCTCTTTCTCAGATAGACTTTCATCGCTGTGGGGAGGATTGCTTGTTTCCCTCCCAGTACCAGACATGTTCACCATTCCTTAACCCGGCCTTTCCTTGGTCCATGCTGCCTGAGCATAACTAAGGCAGCGTTTGGGCAGGTTTTGTACAGGTGGCCTGCCCCACCACACAGGTTGCAGTACTTACAATGTTTACAGTCCTTGGTCTGATGGCCTTCCTTCTTGCAGTTCTTGCTGACGACTGTGCTGCAGTTAGCTGCCACGTGACCAGATTTGCCGCAGGTACGACAAACTCTGGGCTGCTCCGCATAGACCATGAAGCCTCGACTTCCCCCGAAAGCGAAGCTGGAGGGAGGATGGATGATGGCTCCGTTGGCAACGGCCTTCAAGGTCACCTTGACCTGCCGCTTGCTGGTCCAATTCCCAAATGGGTCCTTGACATCAGTGCTGCCGCCGGCCACCTCAACATACCTGGCGAGGAAGGTGAGTACATCCACGACAGGAACATGGGGTTGTAGAGGTGGCTTCTCACCACCCGGTCACGTTGCGATGGCAGTGTGAAGAGCGGCTCCACTGTGAGGATGGACAGCGGCGCCTGGTTTCCCTTCTCCTTGAACACCTTCAGGAACTTGATGCATCCGCTACGTACTTGGACGTCACGTCAAAATATCCACTGCTGGGGAAGTCCTGCAGGCAGAAGATGTTTACAGCTTGGAATCCACAGCAATCAATAAGGATTTTCTTAATGAAGAAGGTACGATCAACAGGTGCATCTCCATCATTATCCTTCACTGCCACCCGAACATGGTTACACACTCCCTGGCCTGAATTTACAGAATTGGTTTCAGCCATTCTACTCAAAAACTTACCTGAGACAGGATCATGGTCTCTCCCCTGCTCCTCTTCCAGACATTTCCACAATCTCACAAATACTTTCACAAAGAGTGAGGAATTCCTCCCGCACTTCCCTGCTTTATCTTCTGGAGGAATGCAGTCCGGCTACTTCTGATTGGTTACTGTCTGCTGAATCTCATTGGCTGGTTCATGTCACCAATCAGGTAGCTGCTATTTTGCCGATTATCAAAGGGCAATGAGAAAATGGGGCGGAGAATGACAAATTGTCAGAGCTGAAATCCATTCTCAAATCTGAAAAGCCCGCCAAAATATTTGTAAAACAAGGAACAGCTGAAATATAATAAATAATATCGTCTAAAGAGTAAAATGTATTTCACTCTCTCCTGATATTGTGGTTCTCCTCATTTGTCCGTCACAGACACCAGACTTACTTTCCATCCGGGAACAGAGCAGAGAGGAGCAGACCTGTGGGGAGAACACCGAGAGTGGAGCTGATAAATTGAGCCCAAGGATCGTGGCCCACTCCCTTCCGGGAGTGGAGCAGACCTGTGTGGGAGAACGGAGGACATAGGTGAGGTTTTAAATGATTTCTTTTCATCTGTGTTCACTATGGAGAAGGACAATGTATGTGTAGTGATCAGGGAGGGGGATTGTGATATACTTGAACATATTAGCATTAAAAGGGAGGAAGTATTAGCAGTTTTAGTGGGCTGAAAAGTGGATAAATCCTCAGGCCCAGATGAGATGTATCCCAGGCTGTTATGTGAGGCAAGGGAGGAAATAGCAGGGGCTCTGACACAAATTTTCAAATCCTCTCTGGCCACAGGAGAGGTACCAGAGGATTGGAGGACAGCAAATGTGGTTCCTTTATTCAAGAAGGGTAGCAGGGATAAACCAGGTAATTACAGGCTGGTGAGTCTAACATCAGTGGTAGGGAAACTATATTGGGAAAAATTCTGAGGGACAGGATTAATCTCCACTTGGAGAGGCAGGGATTAATCAGCGATAGTCAGCATGGCTTTGTCAGGGGGAGAGCGTGTCTAACTGACTTGATTGAATTTTTCGAGGCGGTGACTAGATGTGTAGATGAGGGTCAAGCAGTTGATGTAGTCTACATGGACTTCACTAAGGCTTTTGATAAGGTCCCACATGGGAGATTGGTTAAGATGGTAAGAGCCCATGGGATACAGGCCAATTGGGCAAATTCGATCCAAAATTAGCTTAGTGGCAGGAGGCAGAGGGTAATGGTCAAGGGTTGTTTTTGCGAGTGGAAGACTGTGACCAGGGATCGGTGCCAGGACCCTTGCTGTTTTTAGTGGATATTAATGATTTAGAAGTGAATACAGCAGGTATGATAAGTAAGTTTGCAGATGACATGAAAATTGGTGGTATCATAAATAATAAGGAGGAACGCCTTCGATTGCAGGACAATATAGATGGGCTGGTAAGATGGGCGGAGCAGAGGCAAATGGAATTCAATCCTGAGAAGTGTGAGGCCTTGCATTTTGGGAGGACTAATAAGGCAAGGGAATATACAATGGATGGTAGGACACTAGGAAGTACAGAGGGTCAGACGGACCTTGGTGTACTTGTCATAGATCACTGAAGGCAGCAGCACAGCTCGATAAGCTGGTTAGGAAGGCAGACGGGATAGTTGCCTTTATTAGCCGAGGCATATAATATAAGAGCAGGGAGGTTATGATGGAGCTGTATAAAATGCTGGTTAGGCCACAGCTGGAGTACTGTGTACAGGTCTGGGCACCATACTACAGGAGGGATGTGATTGCCCCAGAGAGGGTGCAGAGGAGATTCACCAGGATGTTGCCTGGGCTGGAGCATTTCAGCTATGAAGGGAGACTGAAAAGGCTAGGGTTGTTTTCCTTAGAGCAGAGAAGGCTGAGGAGGGACATGATTGAGGTATACAAAATTATGAGGAGCATTGATAGTTTAGATAGGAAGAAACGTTTTGCTCAGCGGAGGGGTCAATAACCAGGGGGCATAGATTTAAGATAAGGGGCAGGAGGTTCAGAGGGGATTTGAGGACATTTTGTTACATTCAGAGGGTGGTTCGAATCTAGAAAACACTACCTGAAGAGGTGGTAGAGGCAGGGACCATCACAATATTTAAATAGTATTTCAATGAGCACTTGAAATGCCATAGGATGCAAGGCTGGAAAATGGGATTAGAATAGTTAGGTGCTTGATGGCCGGCACAGACACGATGGGCTGAAGGGCCTGTTTCTGTGCTGTTTAACTTTATGACTCTCTGACTTGCTTTTAAAATCCGGTCTGTATTCGGGTTTATTGTCCCTTCTATTTGACACTGTCTGTAACGGGCGGGTATAAAGCCCCATTCACAGCATTCCGTAACGGGACACATTCCAGCACAATCTGTGTAAAGAAAACACATCACAGATTATAGATTGATGGCTGGTGACAGGAGCTGCCAAGGGAGCTAAACCTGAGCCCAGACTTCTGGTGTAATAAGTAAAAGTGACATTAAGGTTGTTACACTCCCAGCGGTTTATGGTTAATGAATTAATATTCTCCAATAAGTAAACAAACTGGAAAAAGAGAAATGAGTGACTGAAGACTGAGCCATTCCCTTTAAATCAGCTCTTACTGACCACAGTCTGGGAAGAGGCAGAACATGAACGGGTCAGACAAGAAAACGACAAAAGATCAGGGAGCATTGTTCAGTTTAAATCACACAGAGTGAATCGGGAGACAAATATTCTGCTGGGGAGTGAAACTGCATTTCCCAGAAACTTACCACCGGATAGAAAAACGATTCAAAAATGGAATCACAATCTGCCGGAAAAATATTTAACGTTAAAAGCCATAAATTCAAAATATCGTTCACAAACGAATTCATGAGGCTCATGGCCCTGGAGGAGATGGTGGTGTCGGGGTGAACCTGCTTCATCACTTTGTTGATGTAGATGGAGTAACTCTCCTTCCTCGACTTTGACAACCCTTCCATTCCATTTTCCATACCATGTACATTTTACAGCAAACCCATATTTGGTGTATACAGCCCGAGGGGTTTCCCATGGGTCCAGCCCATCAGTTCATTTTGGTGGGAGGACCTTACACAGAGGTCTTTCCCCATTGAGACTTTGCAGCGGCTGCCCCAAGCTTTAGTGCGCCCACAGCATGTAGTCCTGGACCTTGGAATGTGCCAGTCTGCAACACTCGGTCGTGGACAACTCTTTCCACTGGAAGAAGAGCAAGTTTCGAGCAGACCAAAGAGCGTCTTTCACTGAATTGATGGTCATTCAGCAGCAGTTGATGTTTATCTCAGTGTGTGTCCCTGGGAACAGCCCGGAGAGCACAGACTCCTGTGTTACAGAGCTGCTTGACATGAACCTCGACAAAAACCACTGCATCTCTTTCCACACCTGCTTTGGAAAGGCACATTCCAGAAGGAGGTGGGCAACTGTCTCTTCCCCACCACAGCCACCTCGAGGGCAGCGTGTGGAGGCTGTGAGATTCTGGGCATGCAGGAAAGATCTGACAGGGAGGGCCCTTCTCACCACCAGCCAAGCTACATCTTGGTGATTGTTTGAAAGTTATGGCGATGAGCTATGTTTCTATGTTCCTAACTTCACATCATCGGTGAGGGACAGCCTCAGGCCGACTTGGTGGGTGGTGCAAACAGATATCACTGCTTCTGATCTTCACCAGAACAGAGAGTGAGATGTAACATTGATCATCAAACAGACTGTGAGAGAATACAACAGAATAAAACACATGGAGAGACACTGTGGAATAACAAATTGATTTGATTGGAATGTTGAATTTTGATTGGAATGGATAAAACAGCAGAAACAGCTGATTAAATTGGGATTCTCATCATTATATTGATCTGGGACAGACAAGAGCAACTGATTGAAAGAAGGGAAGAAGGAATAAAAGAAAGGATGGAACTGTTCACTTGTTTCAGTTTTTTCACTCGCCCATCAATGCTGGATAAAAAAAAATGCAAATAACAGAGAATTTCAACAAAAAGGGAGATTAAATGCTGTCGAAACCTTGGATCGAAGGATGCCCTAACATATCACCTGTTTAACTGTCTCCTCACTGGGGGATTTCAATCAGTGAGCAATATTATTCACTACTTTTCTTTTGTTAAATGAACCCAGAACTGTCACTTGGTGTTAATATCTGTATTTCAACTCCTGAATAATAAAATTGTGAGTTTCTTGATATTTTTTGGACACATTTCCTGCTGAAAGAACTAAGAACTCTTTTCTAATTTACACAACACTATATACACGCTCATCAAGCCTCCTAAACTAGCATCCTTGGTGCTGCTCTCTCTTCTCCCAAACCTCATCTCATGTGACTGTTACATCATCGCTCTGACAGTGGGAGGGGTTGTTCCCACTGTATATTTTATTTTTTATTCAGAGATACAACAATGAAACAGGCCCTTCGGCCCACCAAGTCTGTGCCGACCAACAACCACCCATTTATACTAACCCTGCAATAATCCCATATTCCCTACCACCTACCTACACTAGAGACAATTTACAATGGCCTATTTACCTATCAACCTGCAAGTCTTGGGCTGTGGGAGGAAACCAGAGCACCCGGCAAAAACCCACACGGTCACAGGGAGAATTTGCAAACTCCACACAGGCAGTACCCAGAGTCAAACCTTGGTCCATGGAGCTGTGAGGCTGCGGTGTTAACCACTGCACCACTGTGTCTTCAGCATTAATCCTTCACATCCTTATATTTCACTGTAAGTAAAAAAAAAATGGTTAGAGGGAACTTCCTTCATTTATTGAAACATCAACAGCCGCCAGTTAAAAATCAACTCAATCCCATCAGAGAGAGAGAGAGAGACTTGCAGCTGGGAGGTCAATTTCAGTGTAAGTTAAAAGTTAATTCCCTTTTGTTTTCGGAGGACCAGGGGACTGCTGGGTAAGGAAAAACTATATATTTGGGTGGTGGCTGGACCCGAGAGACTACACTTGTAGTGTCTCCCACCCACCCTCCTCTTCTAACCAAAAGAAAAGGACACTGGTGTGTTGATAAGGTAAGCTTTTTATTTAAAAAGTTCTGTCCGTTGGATTGGTAAGCTAACAAGTTTTGACTTTTCTTTTTGGTTTTTCAGTAGATTTGTTGGGAATTTAGAATAGTGGGAATGGAGGTTAAGGCAGTTGTATGTTCCTCCTGCAGAATGTGGGAGGTAAGGGTCGCCAAGAGTGTCCCTGCTGACTGCATCTGCGGGAAGTGCACCCAACTCCAGCTCCTCGAGAACCGCGTTAGGGAACTGGAGCTGGAGCTGGATGAACTTTGGATCATTCGGGAGGTGGAGGCGGTTATTGAGAGGAGTTATGGGGAGGTAGTCACACCTCAGGTAAAAGAAGTAGGTAGATGGGTTACCGTCAGGGGAAGGAGAGGGAACCAGCAGGCAGTGCAGGGATCCCCTGTGGACGTTTCCCTCAACAACAGGTATACCATTTTGGATACTGTTGCGGGGGACGACTTACCAGGGCTAAGCAATGGGGTACAGGTATCTGGCACAGAGTCTGTCCCTGTTGCTCAGAAGGGAAGGGGGAAGAGGAGCCGAGCATTCGTCATTGGGGACTCCATAGTTAGGGGAACAGATAGGAGGTTCTGTGGGAACGAGAGAGACTCATGGTTGGTGTGCTGCCTCCCAGGTGCCAGGGTTCGTGATGTCTCGGATCGTGTTTTTGGGATCCTTAAGGGGGAGGGGGAGCAGCCCCAAGTCGTGGTCCACATAGGCACCAACGACATAGGTAGGAAGAGAGATGGGGATTTAAGACAGAAATTCAGGGAGCTAGGGTGGAAGCTCAGAGCGAGAACAAACAGTGTCGTTATCTCTGGGTTGTTGCCCGTGCCACGTGATAGCGAAGCGAGGAATCGGGAGAGAGAGGAGTTGAACACGTGGCTGCAGGGATGGTGCAGGAGGGAGGGTTCTGGTTTCCTGGATAATTGGGGCTCTTTCTGGGGTAGGTGGGACCTCTGCAAAAAGGATGGTCTTCACCTGAAACAGAGGGGAACCAATATCCTGGGGGGGAGATTTGCTAGTGCTCTTCGCGGGGGGGGGGGGGGGGGAGGTTTAAACGAATTCAGCAGGGGAATGGGAACCTAAATTGTAGTTCCAGTGTACAGGATGTTGAGAATAGTAAGGTCAGGGAAAAGGTTACAAGGACGCAAGAGGGCACTGGCAAGCAAGAACTTGGTTTAAAGTGTGTCTACTTCAATGCCAGGAGCATCCGGAATAAGGTGGGTGAGCTTGCAGCATGGGTTGGTACCAGGGATCTCGATGTAGTGGCCATTTCGGAGACATGGGTAGTGCAGGGGCAGGAATGGATGTTGCAGGTTCCGGGATTTAGATGTTTCTGTAAGAACAGAGAAGATGGTAAAAGAGGGGGGGGGGGGTGTGGCATTGTTAATCAAGGAGAGTATTACAGCGACAGAAAGGACGTTTGAGGACTCGTCTACTGAGGTAGTATGGGCCGAGGTTAGAAACAGGAGAGGTGAGGTCACCCTGTTGGGAGTCTTCTATCGACCACCGAATAGTTCCAGAGATGTAGAGGAAAGGATAGCGAAGATGATTCTCGACAGGGGCGAGAGTAACAGGGTAGTTGTTATGGGGGACTTTAACTTTCCAAATATTGACTGCAAATACGATAGTTTGAGTACTTTAGATGGGTCAGTTTTTGTCCAGTGTGTGCAGGAGGGTTTTCTGACACAGTATGTAGACAGGCCAACCAGGGGCGATGCCACACTGGATTTGGTACTGGGTAATGAACCCGGCCAGGTGTTAGATTTAGATGTAGGTGAGCACTTTGGTGACAGTGATCACTATTCGGTTAGGTTTACATTAGCGATGGGCAGGGACAGGTATATACTGCAGGGCAAGAATTATAACTGGGGGAAAGGAAATTATGATGCGATTAGGCAAGATTTAGGATGCGTAGGATGGGGAAGGAAACTGCAGGGGATGGGAACAATCGAAATGTGGAGCTTATTCAAGGAGCAGCTATTGCGTGTCCTTGATAAGTATGTACCTGTCAGGCAGGGAGGAAGTGGTCGAGCGAATGAGCCGTGGTTTACTAAAGAAGTTGAAGCGCTTGTCAAGAGGAAGAAGAAGGCTTATGTTGGGATGAGACGTGAAGGCTCAGTTTGGGCGCTTGAGACATACAAGCTAGCCAGGAAGGATCTAAAGGGAGAGCTAAGAAGAGCAAGGAGAGGACACGAGAAGTCATTGGCGGATAGGATCAGGGAAAACCCTAAGGCGTTCTATAGGTATATCAGGAATAAAAGAATGACTCGTGTTAGATTAGGGCCAATCAAGGATAGTAGTGGGAAGTTGTGTGTGGAATCAGAGGAGATAGGGGAAGAGTTAAACGAATATTTTTCGTCAGTATTTACAGTAGAGAAATAAAATGTTTTCGAGGAGAATACTGAGATTCAGACGACTGGGATAGATGGGATTGAGGTTCACAAGGAGGAGGTGTTAGCAATTTTGGAAAGTGTGAAAATAGATAAGTCCCCTGGGCCAGATGGGATTTATCCTAGGATTCTCTGGGAAGCCAGGGAGGAGATTGCAGAGCCTTTTTCCTTGATCTTTTTGTCGTCATTGTCGACAGGAATAGTGCCGGAAGACTGGAGGATAGTAAATGTTGTCCCCTTGTTCAAGAAGGGGAGTAGAGACAGCCCTGGTAATTATAGACCTGTGAGCCTTACTTCGGTTGTGGGTAAAATGTTGGAAAAGGTTATAAGAGACAGGATTTATAATCATCTTGAAAAGAATAAGTTCATTAGCGATAGTCAGCACGGTTTTGCGAAGGGTAGGTCGTGCCTCACAAACCTTATTGAGTTTTTCTAGAAGGTGACCAAACAGGTGGATGAGGGTATAGCAGTGGATGTGGTGTATATGGATTTCAGTAAGGCGTTCGATAAGGTTCCCCACGGTAGGCTATTGCAGAAAATACGGAAGTATGGGGTTGAAGGTGATTTAGAGCTTTGGATCAGAAATTGGCTAGCTGAAAGAAGACAGAGGGTGGTGGTTGATGGCAAATGTTCATCCTGGAGTTCAGTTACTAGTGGTGTACCGCAAGGATCTGTTTTGGGGCCACTGCTGTTTGTCATTTTTATAAATCACCTGGAAGAGGGTGTAGAAGGGTGGGTTAGTAAATTTGCGGATGACACTAAGGTCGGTGGAGTTGTGGATAGTGCCGAAGGATGTTGTAGGGTACAGAGGGACATAGATAGGCTGCAGAGCTGGGCTGAGAGATGGCAAATGGAGTTTAATGCGGAAAAGTGTGAGGTGATTCACTTTGGAAGGAGTAACAGGAATGCAGAGTACTGGGCTAATGGGAAGATTCTTGGTAGTGTAGATGAACAGAGAGATCTTGGTGTCCAGGTACATAAATCCCTGAAAGTTGCTACCCAGATTAATAGGGCTGTTAAGAAGGCATATTGTATGTTAGCTTTTATTAGTAGGGGGATCGAGTTTCGGAGCCACGAGGTCATGCTGCAGCTGTACAAAACTCTGGTGAGACCGCACCTTGAGTATTGCGTGCAGTTCTGGTCACCGCATTATAGGAAGGATGAGGAAGCTTTGGAAAGGGTGCAGAGGAGATTTCCTAGGATGTTGCCTGGTATGGAGGGAAGGACTTACGAGGAAAGGCTGAGGGACTTGAGGTTGTTTTCGTTGGAGAGAAGGAGGAGGAGAGGTGACTTAATAGAGACATATAAGATAATCATTGGGTTAGATAAGGTGGATAGTGAGAGTCTTTTTCCTCGGATGGTGATGGCAAACACGAGGGTACATAGCTTTAAGTTGAGGGGTGATAGATATAGGACAGATGTTAGAGGTAGTTTCTTTACTCAGAGAGTAATAGGGCGTGGAACGCCCTGCCTGCAACAGTGGTAGACTCGCCAACCTTAAGGGCATTTAAGTGGTCATTGGATAGATATATGGATGAAAATGGAATAGTGTAGGTCAGATGGTTTCACAAGTCGGCGCAACATCGAGGGCCGAAGGGCCTGTACTGCGCTGTAATGTTCTAATTCTAATTCTAAAAAGACTGTCAGAGAACTTCCTGCATCCAGTCCTGACCCTGTCACACACAGCAGCTGCTCACCCAGACCCCACTCTCATCAACACTGAACATTGTTACCGAGACCCTTCAAATACTGTTTATAAAAGGCAGAAAAGGTCAAAGTTAATCACAGCTGAATTGAGTAGAACAAGATTTAATATCTTCTCACTGTCTCTTGGTAACCACCGGACATAGGTTTTCTTATTTGGTTCCTTTTATTTTTCTTGTTCCTGATTGACTAATATTCCAAACCTTGGATCAATCCTCCTGCTTACGTCATGTACCAGTCTCAGTTACAAGCAACACATAACGACACAAACACTCCGAAACATACAACATGGTCACACTTTCCTTCAGTGAGATTAATGTCGAGCTGTTTTCCAGGTTGAATGCAACTGTGAACACATTTGTATCAAAGACGTTGCCTTTGGAGTATCAGCACTGAACTTCTGTACAAGGAGGAACAGCCATTCCAAACTCACATCCTTCACAAAGGCTGTTTTCTCCTGTGAATGAAATTCATCATGAAACTTGAATTCTAAATTCAAGTGACACTGATGTAAATGTTGAAACGGAAACTGATAAAGCCCATCACTGATGCAAAATAATGCTTGGTTGGGAGTTGAACCCACAATTGCCTAAATCGGTGCTTTAACCACTTAAGCTACAGAGCCAGTTAACAAATGGGGATACAAATGAAATCAGAGGTGGTTACTATTTATTCTTATACCACTTTTCCACAGGTCACAACATAAATTTTCACTTTTCCCACTTACTGATAGAGTCAATCATATACTCGATTTTTCACAGAATAGAAGATACTGACCAGGTGTCTTTAATGAACAACGAAATTATCAGTTTCTGATTGAACAACATTTAACTCGTCATGAATTAAAGTATAAATACTCAGGTGGAAATTTTAAAAGTTCCCTTTTTACCTTAACCGACTTTTAAAGTCCCTTTCTTACCTCAGCCTCACACACGCCCACACACATACACCGACCGGTTAACTGAAAAAAATAAAAGGGATTATTTTTTACAATTCAGAGCTCTGTTAAAGACAAAAAAAAACACTTGGACTGATTACTTGCTCATTTCTGAACAAATACGCAGATGAGATATGTTGTTTCAAAACTGGCGTAAAGTCTAATTCCCGAGTATACGTGGACAGGCCTCTAGGGTCTTCTAGAACAGTTTTTTAGAGGCAGTGTTGAGAATTAATTTTAGCAGGCTTTCTTCAAAGACAGGTGATGAGATGAATTGACACAGTGAACTTCTCACAGTCTTTTAAAGATTTGCTGCTAAACAAGCTGGGTTGTGGTCTTCTCTCCTTCCTTGACACTTCTTCAGATTAACTTTATCAGCTGCTCACTCCAGAAAGTAAAATACACTGACTGCTACAAACAAAAGCTTGTGATTTTGTGAGCGATAGGTGATTGCAAGTCTCTCTGGCTGTGTTTTTTTCTGTTGATTTTGCACTCAGGTTCCTTCTGAATCCATGTGTTTGCAGATCTTTGTGAGTGAGAGACATGGAGATGTGCTTAAAGATTTCCCAATAAATTATTCATATCTGCGTCTTGCTCCGAACTTTGTACAAGCACATTAATGTGGGAATCACACATATCAAGCCATCAAACCTTTCCACTAAATATTGAAAGGTGACAGTGTATATTGTGTTGAGGTTCCATTTATTCAGACACATCTGGTGTAAAAGTATCAGTGATCGAGACGTGACTCACACATGTAATGTATTTGTATATTATATTCATGATCTAATAATGTAAATAAACAATTCCTTGCACTTGCCACGCTTGGTGTATACTTTCTCTGCTGATGCCCCCTGAATATCTTTGAGAAAATGGTGATGACGATGAGATAAAAGTCTGTAAATATAGGCAGCAAACAGCAGCAGGGACTGAAGTGAACAAGATCAGCCAGCTCCTGGTGACCTACCTGTTCGGATGGTGGAGAATTTGGGTGGATTGTGTGAAGCCTGGGCCACACACTGTCTCCTCAG
Source organism: Heterodontus francisci (assembly GCF_036365525.1). Taxonomy (NCBI): domain Eukaryota; kingdom Metazoa; phylum Chordata; class Chondrichthyes; order Heterodontiformes; family Heterodontidae; genus Heterodontus; species Heterodontus francisci. Next base: position 1,359,512 of record NW_027141841.1, read on the forward strand.
TTGAATGAGATGTTGCAGGGTCTTAGTGTGCATCAGATTCAAAGTGATTATTTGGGACAATATGGCAGAACTCATGGGATACATCGGAAGGCTAGGAACATATGAAAGGGCTCGAGAACGATTTAGTTGATATATTGAAAGAATGGACATGTTTTTCAGAGCTAATAACATATTGGAATGTGAAGATGAAAATAAAGAGGTCAAGACTCAGAATAAGGCAATTCAAGAAAGCAATTTTGCGAATGAAAATTAGCCTGGAAGTGTATGACATGCTAACAAAGCTTCCTGCTCCTATCAAGGCAAAAGATGTGCCATTCAAAATAATCATCACCAAGTTGGAGGAACATTTTAACCCTCAGCCACGAGAGATCACGGCAAGCTAGAAATTTGGAACCAGAAATCAGAATAGTAGTGAAACAGTTGGTGAGTACATTGTGGCACTGAAGAATTTATCACTGCATTGAAAGTTTGGCACATTCTTGGACCGTGCATTATGAGACAGATTAGTGCTTATATTGGTGGATGAGAAAAGATACTAAACACACAAAATCCTACATTTGAGCTAACGTGTAAGATTGCTCTTTCCATGGAGATAGCATCAAAGAATGCTCGGGAATTTCATCCTGTGCCAGTGATAATAACACACTTCAGGGGAACTTCAAAAAACTGGTAAAATGGGCTTTCACATGGTAGATAAAATTTACACAGAGAATTGTGAAGAGATACAATTTGGGAGGAAGAATAAGGAGAGGCCATATAAATGAAATGGTACTATTCTAAAGTGGGTGCAGGAACAAAGTGACAATGTACACCAATCTTAGAAGGTTTGAAAAGGCTTCAAAGAAAAAACAGGACACTTAGCTTTATTAATAGAGGCATAGCGTAAAAGTAAATAAGTTATGATAAACCTTTATAAAATACTGGGTCTGAATGGCCTACTCCTGTACCTCCACAGAAAGCTTCCATTCCAGGTTTACACACACTCGTCAGGATCACTCTCCACAGATCCCACCACTCCAGGCTCAGACACCCTCTTCAGGATCACTCTCCATAGATCCCACCACTCCAGGCTCAGACACCCTCTTCAGGATCACTCTCCATAGATCCCACCACTCCAGGCTCAGACACCCTCTTCAGGATCACTCTCCACAGATCCCACCACTCCAGGCTCAGACACCCTCTTCAGGATCACTCTCCATAGATCCCACCACTCCACGCATGGATATCTCCCTCACGATCAGATCACAGGTCCTTAGTCCTACCACATCCAGTCATGAATGGAGGTTTGCAGATGAGATGAGGAGGCTCCAAAAACATCCCCATCCTCAATGATGCTGGAGCCAAAGCTGAAGCATTTCTAACAATCTTCTGTCAGAAATTGCTCAGTGGATGATTCATCTCGGCCTCCTGAGGTCCCCAGCATCACAGTTTCCAGTCTTCAGCCAATTCGATTCACTCCACATGATAGTAAGAAACAGCTGAAGTCACTCGATACAGCAAAGACTATGGGCCGTAACAACATCCCGGTTCCAGTACCGAAGATTTGTGCTCCAGAACGAGCTGCGCCCTCAGCCAAGCTGTTCCAGTAGAGCTACAACACAGGCATCTACTGGACAATGTGGAAAGTTGCCCAGGTGTGCCCTGTCCGTAAAACAATGCAGGACAAATCCAATCTGACCAATTGCCGCCCCATCAGTCTACTACCAATCATCAACAGTGCTATCAAGCACCAGACACTTAGAATTCCTTCGGAACATTTTTTCCAATTATTTCTGAGGACCTGCTCACCGATGCTCAGTTTGGGTTCCGCCAGGGCCACTCAGTTCCTGACCTCATTATGGCCTTGGCCCAAATATGGGCAAAAGTGCTGAATTCAGGAGGTGAGATGAGGTAACAGTGACGGCTCTTGCCAAGGGCATCAAGGAGCCCTTGCAAAATTGAAGTCAATGTCAATCAGGGGAAAACTCTCCACTTGTTGGAGTCATACCTAGCGCAAAGGAATCTGGCAGCTCAAAACTGGGCATCCATGAGGCACTGTGGGCCATCAGCAGCAGCAGAATTGTATTTAAACACAATATGTTACCTCATGGCCTGGCATATCCCTCACTCTACCATTACCATCAAGCCAAGGGAGCAATAGTGGTTCAATGAAGTGTTTTAGGGCATGTCAGGAGCAGCACCAAGCAGACCTAAAAATGACGTGTCAACCTGGTGAAGCTACAACACAGGATTACTTGCATGTCAAACAGTGGAGGCAGCATGCAATAGAAAGAGCTAAGCGATCTCACAACCAACAGATCAGATCAAAGCTCTGCAGTCCTGCCACATCCAGTCCTGAATGGTGGTAGATAATTAAACAATTAACAAGAGGTCAAGGCTCCACAAATATCCCCATCCTTAATGATGGGGGAGACCAGTATATCAGTGCAAAATACAAGGTTGAATCATTTACAACCATCTTCAGCCAGAAGTATCAAGTAGATGATCCATCTTGGCCTCCTCCTGATGTCCCCAGCATCACAGATGCGAATCTTCAGCTCATCCAATTCACTCCACATGATATCAAGAAATGGCTGAAGGCACTGGATACTGACAACATCCCGGCTGTGGTGCTGAAGACCTGTGCTCCAGAACTAGCCGCACCGCTAGCCAATATGTTCCAATACAGCTACAACACTGGCATTTACCCGGAAATGTGGAAAATTGCCCAGGTATGTCCTGTACACAAAAAGCAGGACAAATCCAACCCTGTGAATTACTGCCCCATCAGCCTTCTCTTGATCATCAGTAAAGTGATGGAAGGTGTCGCTGACAGTGCTATCAAGCAGCACTTACACAGTCATAACCTGCTCACCGATGCTCAGTTTGGGTTCCGCCAGAGCCACTCAGTTCCTGACCTTTATATGGCCTTGGCCCAAATATGGGTAAAAGAGCTGAATTCAGGAGGTGAGGTGAGGTAACAGTGACTGTTCATGCCAAGGGCATCAAGGAGCCCTTGCAAAATTGAAGTCAATGTCAATCAGGGGGAAACTCTCCACTGGTTGGAGTCATACCTCGCGCCAAGGAATATGGTGATGGTTGTTGGTGGCCAATCATATCAGTCCCAGAACATTGCTCAAGAGTTCCTCAGGGTCACGTCCTCGGCCACAACCATCTTCAGCTGCTTCATCAGTGACCTCCCCTGTATCATAAGGTCAGAAGTGGGGATGTTCACTGATGATTGCAAAATGTTCAGTCGCATTAGCAACTTCTCAGATAGTAAAGCAGTCCATGTCCACATTTGGAGAGACCGGGACAACATTGGGCTTGGGCTGATAAGTGGCAAGTAACATCAACGCCAGAAAAAGGTGGTTCTGTGGCGCAATGGATAGCGTGTTGGACTTCTAAATGATGAGGAAAAATGATATTCCCAAGTTGTGGATTCAATTCCCACCAGAGTCAGATTTTCGGGTGGCACAGTGGTGCAGTGGTTAAAATCACAGCTCCAGCGACCCGGGTTTGTTACTGGGTACTGTCTGTGCGGAGTTTGCAAGTTCGCCCGGGGACCGTGTGGGTTTTTGCAAATCATGTGAGGATTCATATGCAGCAGAGAAACAAGCAGAATGCAGAAAGTGCAGAGGAGAGCTGAAAAAGGAAATGAGATTAGCAAGAGAGTGTATGAGAAAAGATTAGCAGGTCACATAACTGGGAACACTGAAGTCTTTTACCAACATATGGACAGTCAATGAAAGGGTGGTTCAATCCTGTGGAGGCAGGTGGTGTGGCTGAGGTACTAATTAAGTACATTTCATCTGTCATCACAAAATAAGTGGATGCTGCAAATGTCACAGTAAAGGAGGAGGTTGTGGAGAATTTGGAGGGGATGAAAATAGATAAAGAGGAGACAATTACAAGGTTGGCAGTGTTCACAATAGAAAGGTCACCCGGTCTGGATAGGCTGAATCCTGGGTTGCTGAGGGAAGTAAGGGTGGAAATAGCGGAGACTCGAACCACAATCTTTCAATCCTCCTTGAATATGGGAATGATGCCAAAGGACTGGAGGATGCAGGTTATCTTGGGTAGTTCGATCTCAGTTTAACTTGACCGTTTTTATAATGTATCCATTGCAATAACTAACAAGGTTAAGAAAGCTTTTGTATAATTAACACATGACCAAAGGACCCATTTTGTGTTCAGTACAAACGTTTGCATCCTGTATAATTAATGAGTAGCTACCCATCCTGAAACAAATGATTGTAAAAGTAATGAACCATGATTGAGTTACAATTAATGAATCAATAATCATTTTAGAGAGAATGGGTTTTCATTTAAAGTTAGTTCAATCTAATTACTGTGAGTTTCTGTGTCTGTGTGGGAAAGGGCAGTTTAAGCTAAATGTATTCAAACAATGGACCTTTCTCGGACCCCTGATAAAACCCATGGGATGTTACATCGTGACCTTCAAGAGTCTAGATTTAATGAATAGGAAACTTGTTTCAGATCAGATTGAGAGACAGTGTGAAACCACTCCATTGTACTCATGTCTGAGATTCTGAGGACAGGTGGCTCTTAGTGGAAGACTTCATTAAGAACTAATTAAAGGTACCTAGCAACAGATAGGAGCAATTATTATTTTACAAGGCGGTGTGATGGCCATCCAGGGGTTAAAAGTAGGGATCTTGTCAGGTTTCAATGTGCAGGAACACCGGAGGATCTCAGGAGTAAAGACTCAGATCATCAACCAAGTTCTCCATCTGACGAGGGATCTAGACTGGACAAAGAGGACTGTGACACTCTGAGACCAAGCTCGAACAGTCCACACACCTGCTAGAGCTGTAAAGTTATATTCCCCAAGTTTGTTAAATATAAGTTTATTTTCAATTATTAAGTACTATTTTACTCTCAATAAAAGTTCAGGACTTAATAATCAATTATCCTGTTGCCTTAATTGGTTAAAGTCATACCCAAAGAGATTGTCCACAATAGACTTTCCAGAACTAAAAGATACATCTGCGAGGATTGCTAATTTTACAGCCCTGTTTAAAAAGGGAGATAAACCCAGGAACTACAGACCAGTTAGTCTAAAGTATGTGGTGGGGAAAATTTTAGAGACAATTATCCAGGAGAAAATTAACTGTCACTTGGTAGAACATGGGCTAATAAATGACAGCCAGTACAGATTGGTTAACAGAAGATTGTGTCTGAAATAATTAATTCATTTCTTTGATGAAGTTGACCAGGGTAGTGAGGTTGATGGTGTGTGTCTGGACTTCAAAATTGTGTTTGAAAAAGTACCATAAAATAGACTTGTTAGCAAAATTGGAGCAGATGGGATTAAAGGGGCAGTGGCAGCGTGGATACAAAATTGGCTGAGGGACAGAAAGCATAAAGTAGGGTGAATGCTTGTTTTTCAGAATGGAGGGACTAATACAGTAATGTCACTGTTGTTGTAGTGTGTGCAGTGTCTGACCCTGAGCTGTCCTCGGGAGGGGGCTGTTTGTGATTTTCCTGTGGGGTATATTATCATCAGGGTATCTCTCTGAGCTGTCACAGGGATGGGGCAGTGTGTGATATCCTTGTGCATGTCATGCAGGCCCACTGGCTTGCGGTTCCATCCTGATGCCAAGAAACAGAGCCCCAGCTATGGGCAAAAAGTCTCACTTCTCTTTGGGTGTCTTGAGAGAAAAGCAGGGTTAGGGAGTAAACCTGGACAGTAAATCCGGAGTGGAGTCCTGGAGGCGGTTACCTGTTACTCATCAGGCAGTTTTCCAGCAACTCCTGTAGCAGAGCTGGTATCAAACAGTACTGGTTTTTCCCTTTCCTTTGGACAATACTAGCAATGCTGAGAGGGGGTTCTGATGATCAGGGTCTCCATACTATTTGCCCAGGAGAGGACACTCCAGCTTTGTGGTTAAACATTAACACAACATGGGACGAAACAGTTACCGATTCTAAGCTCTCATTCAATTGCTGTAGAGTATGAGCACCAGGGGTTACTTCCGACAGTGGGAGAGAACATCAGATCTCATTGGATAACTACCATGTACTCCAAACTGGGCAGCCCCAAGTCAGTTAATTGCTATCCTGCCACGACCTGCTTGCTTCAATGGGTGCTTGGAGCTTAGAGAGTCATCTCTCAACAGGTGGATTGATAATCTATGCACCAGGCAAGACAAACTCAAAACAGAAGACACCAGTCCTTCGCATCACAAGCTGGAATGTGAGGACCATGTGTCCTGGCCATACCGACAACCTTCTGCAGGTTGATGACACACACAAGACAGCTGTGATGGACAAAGAACTCACAAGACTCAATGTGGACATTGCTGTTCTGCAAGAAACTAGACTCGTTCAAAGTGGATCCCTCAAAGAGAAACATTTCACCTTCTTCTGGCAGGGGAAAGCCCAAGAGGCAACTCGTGAGCATGGAGTGGGTTTCACAGTGAAAAACATGCTACTTGCAATGAGTGAACCCCCCACATTAGGCTCAGAGAGACTTCTTACTCTTCACTTGTCAACAAGCGCGGGCCCAGTTAATCTCATGTGCATCTATGTGCCGACACTCACCTCCATCCCAGATGTCAAGGATCAATTCTATGTGACACTTGACACTACCATCAGTAGCATTCCCAGCACTGAGGGACTGTACCTTCTAGGAGACGTCAACGCAAGCTTGGATACTGACTATAGCTTGGCCAATGAGCTTAGGGCACCAGGGGATTGGCAAGATCAACAAAAATGGACAGAGGTTGCTGGAGCTATGCTGTCAGCATGGATTCTGTGTGATGAACAGCTACTTCCAGGTCAAGCTGTGCTACAAGGTGTCCTGGAGACATCCAAGATCATGCCACTGGCACCACCTAGACCTTATCATCACCAGACGTACCACCCTCAGCAGTGTCCTCATCACGCACAGCTATCAAAGCACAGACTGTGACACTGACCACTCCCTGGTTTGTAACAAGGTCAGGCTGCATCCATCCATGAAGAAATGTCATCCTCGGATCAACACCTGCCGAACCACTGATCCAGAAAGGACCCAGGAGTTCCTCAACATCCTCGATCAGGCTCTTTCAAACAACAATGCACTCACTGTATATGGGAAAAGAGATGGGAGGAATGCTGACTGGTTTGCGGCTTACTGGACTGAAATAGAGTCAGTTATTGCAACTAAGAGGAGAGCCCTCATGAACTACAAACCAGTCCCCAGCAAACAACATCTAGATGCTCTCAGAGCTGCCAGAATCAAGTCTCTGCAGACTGCTCGGCCCACCTCCTTCTGAAATGTGTCTTTGCAAAGCAGGTGTGGAAGTGATGCAGTGCTTTTTGTCGAGGTTCATCCCAAGCAGCTCGGTAACTCAGGAGTCTGTGCTCTACGGCTGTTCCCAGGGACACGCACTGAGACAAACATCAACTGCTGCTGGAACACTATCAATTCGGTGAAAGACGCCCTTTGGTCTGCCCGAAACTTGCTGGTCTTCCAGAGCAAAGAGTTGTCCACGACCGAATGTTGCAGACTGGCACATTCCGAGTTCCAGGACTACGTGCTGAGGGACGCACTAAAGCTTGGGGCAGCCGCAGCAAAGGTTCAATGTGGAAAGACAACTGTGTAAGGTCCCCCTACCAAGCTGAACTGAGGGGCTGGATCCATGGGAAACCCCTCGAACTGTATCGGGAAAATTTTCATTTGCTGTAAAATGTAAAAATGTATATGGCATGACAAATGAAATGGAAGGGTTGTGAGGCAACTGATGATTGTATTGAAGGAAACTGATCTCCCTTGCGCTGTTTGCATTTTTTGACTTGGTGCTGTTTGAAACTGTTCGGTAATGTATTTTTTACAGATTTTTTATGAATAAAGTATATTTTGGAAATTTAAAAAAAACTGCGCGGCACTGCACCAATCAATACTGGCTAAAACTCTGCGGCAGCATACAATCTGCTGCTGAATCCGGGGATGCTAGAGGGATGTATGAAGGAATTAAGAAAGCAATGAGAGCAGCAGTAACTAAATCAGCACCTTTGAAGACAAAGACAGGGGTGATCATCACTGAACCGAACAAGCAGATGGAAAGGTGTGTGGAGCATTACCTTGGACTCTACATAACGGAGAACATTGTCATTGAAGTAGCTCTCAGCACCATTCCAGACTTCCCTGTCATGGAGGAGCTGGACAATGACTCCACCATAGTAGAGCTCAACAAGGCCATTGACCGTCTTGCCAGTGGTAAAGCCCCGGGAAATTATGGTATTCCACCTGGAATCATCAAAAGTGGAAAATCGGCTCTGCTGCAGCATCTCCATGAACTTCTGTGTCTCTGTTGTAAGGAAAGATCTGCGCCTCAGAACATGCGTGATGCAAATATTGTCACCTTGTACAGAAATATAGGGGAATCGCAGTCACTGCAGCAATTACCGAGGCATCTGCTTGCTAAGTATTGTGGGGAAGGTCTTTGCTCGCATTGCTCTGACCAGATTGCAGACCCTGACATCACACATCTATCCTGAGCCTCAGTGCAGCTTCAGAGCTGGTAGATTGACAGTTGACATGGTTTTCTCACTTCGGCAGTTACAGGAGAAGTACTGTGAACAGTGCAGAGCACTCTACATTGTCTTTATAGACATCACCAAGGCCTTCAATCTTGTCAGCAAAGAAAGACTCTTCAAACTGCTATGGAAACAAGGCTGCCCTCCTGAACTCTTGGACCTCATCGCTTCTTTCGACGAAAGCATGCACAGTTCCGTCAGTTACAATGGAGAAACATAGGACGCTTTCACGATCAGCAGTGGGATAAAGCAGGTGGCGTCCTGGTGCCAACTCTCTTCGGAACATAGGAGGAGGCCATTCAGCCCGTCCAGCCTGCTCTGTCATTCAATGATCATGGCTGATCATCTACCTCAACACTGCTTTCCCATGCTATCCCCATATCCCTTGATGTCATGAGTATCAAGATTTCTATCAATTTCTGTCTTGAACATGCTCAATGATTGAACTTCCACAGACCCCTGGGGTACAGAATTCCAAAGATTCACCACCCTCTGAATGAAGAAGTTCCACCCATCTCAATTTTAAATGGCCTATCCCTTATTCTGAGACTATGTCTCCTGGTTTTGGACTCACCAACCAGGGCAAACATCCTATCTACATCCACACTGTCACACCCTGTAAGAATATTGCAAGTTTCAATGAGATCACCCCTCACTCTTCGAAACTTTAAGGAATACAGGCCCAGTTTCTTCATAAGACAATCCCACTATCCCAGGGATTCATCTGGTGACACTCTGCTGCACTCCCTCTATGGCAAGTATATCCTTCCTTAGATAAGGAAGCCAAAACGGGACACAATACTCCAGCGCGGTCTCACCAAGGCTCTGTACAATTGCAGCAAGACATCTTTACTCCTGTACTCAAGACCCTTTGTGTGAAGGCCAACATACCATTTGCCTTCCTAATTGATCGCTGCATCTGCATGTGAGCTTTGAGTGTCTCATGAACAAGGCCACCCAGGTCCCTTTGGACATTAACACTTCTTCAGCTCTCACCATTTAATAAATATTCTATCTTTCTGTTTATTCTACCAAAGTGGATAACTTCACATTTATTCACATTATATTCCATCTGTCATGTTCTTTCCCATTCACTTAGCCTCTCCAAGACCCCTGGAAACCTCCTTGTAAACTCCTCACAGCTCACATCCTTTATAATTCGCATATTCTTCTCCATGCTGCTATTTTACACTTTCAATGACTCAGATGGGGGTGTCCACCTGCATACCAGAGCTGACGACAAGCTGTTCAACTTGGCAAGACTGCACGCCATGACCAAAGTGGGTAAATTCCTTGTCCGTGAGTTGCTGTTTGCTGATGACGCTGTGCTAACATCCAAAAATGTAGCTCACTTGCAGCATCTTGTATATCGCTTCTCCCTGGCCTGCAAGGAATTTCTACTGACGATCAGCATCAGGAAGATCAAAGTTATGGGCCAGGACGGAGAGACTCCACCTTCCATCAACATCGACAACCTCACTTTGGAGGTTGTCAACGGCTTCACAGACCTTCAATCAACAATCACCAGCAATCTGTCCCTTGATACTGAAATCAGCACCAGGATTGTCAATGCTGCAGCTGTCATGTCAAAGTTGAGAAGACAAGTGTGAACCGACAGCAAACTGATCGAAAATATAAAGCTCTGCGTGTACCAGGCTTGTGTTCTCAGCACCCTCCTTTATAGCAGAGAAGCATCAACAACTTATGCAATTCAAGAAAAGCAGGTGAACAGCTTCCACCTCCGCTGCCTCAGATGGATATTGGGCATCTCCTGGCAGGACAGAGTGCCGAATGCGGTAGTACACCAGCGTGCAGGGATCCGCAGCATGTTTGCCCTCTTGAGTCAGCGGTGACTCTGTTGACTGAGTCATGTGTGCTGAATGGATGACGGTCGCCTTGCCAAAGACACGCTCTATGGTGAGCTTGCTATCAGCACGAGACCAACAGGTCACCCACGTCTGTGATACAAGGACATCTGCAAGAGAGATCTCAAGCTGACTGGGATTGGAGTCGATGCATGGGAAGTCCTTCCTGCTGACTGGAATTCCTGGAGAAAGGCATTCAGGAAGACCATGGGAAAAGCAGAGGACAAAAGAAATGACCATTTGGGGGGAAAGAGAGCCCAGAGGAAGGAAAAATTATCAGTCGACCTCGGGCCAATGATATTCATCTGTACCAGCTGCGGAAGGGATCGTCACTCACGAATCGTCCTCTACAGCCACAACAAATGATGTTTAATACAGAAGTGACGTACACCCCGGGTGTAGCCCCTCGTCTTCCGAGACGGACGATTGCCTATCACTACTACAACTACAGCTACAACTACAAGAGCGGGTCAGAGGCTGGGAACTCTGCGGCGACTAACTCACCTCTTGACTGGCCAAAGCCTGCCCACCATCGACAAGGCACAAGTCAGGAATGTGATGGAATACTCATGTCTGGATGAGTGCAGCTCCAACAACACTCAAGAGATTGACACCATCCACCACCTTAAACATTCATTCCCTCTAGCACCAGTGCAGAGTGGCAGCAGTGTGTAACATTTACAATACGTACTGCAGCAACTTGCCAAGCCTCCTTCAACAGCACCTTCCAACCCACAAACTCAGCCACCTAGAAGGACAAAGGTAGCAGACGCATGGGAACATCACCACCTTCAAGTTCCCCTCCAAGTCACACACCATCCTGACTCGGCATTAGACTGCCATTCCTTCACTGTTGCAGGGTCAAAAACCAGGAACACCCTCCCAAAAAGCACTGTGGAGGTGCCAGAGGACTGAACAGTGGCAAATGTGACTTCCTATTTCAACAAAGGGTGTAAGGACAATCCAGGTAACTACAGGCCAGTTAGATTAACAGCAGTGGTGAGTAAGGTTTTAGGAACAATAATTAGGGAAAAAATCAACAGTCACTTGGAGAGATTTGAATTAATTGAGGAGAGTGAGCATGGATTAATAAATGGGAGTTCATGCTTGACTAACTGCATTTTTTGATGAACAAACAGGAAGATGATGGATTTTAAGACAGGATGGATGGATGGATTAAGAATGGATGATAAGGTACCACATAAAATGGTGGTTAACAAAATTGAGGTTCATGGAATAGGAGACTCCCTGTCCAATTGGATCGAAAATTGCCTTAAGGACAGAAAATAGCGAGTCGTCGTAAATGGTTCTTTGTCAGACTGGTGGATAGTCGACAGTGGGTGTTCTCCAATGGTAACTGCTCGAACCACTGCTTTTTCTGCTATATATAAATGACTAGGATCTTGGAATATAGTGTAGTATCTCAAAATATGCCGATAACACCAAACCTGGAAGAGTGGTAAACAGTGAGGATGATATGAACTGCCTGCAACAGGACAGTGATAGGCTAGCAGAATGGGCAGCCAAGTGGCAGATGGAATTTAATAGTGACGAGTGTGAGGTGATGCACTTTCGCAGAAGGAACAGGGAGAGGCAATATATACTTAATGGTACAGTTCTAAAGAGAGCTGAAAATAATGTTCTTTGCAAATGGCTTGTTGGTCCGGGGGTATGTTTTTCACTTTGGGAGTGTGATTGGATAGCATGTGAAAGGTCCTGTTTTAAAATCCTGCATGACGCCTACTTCATTTGTGTTTTTAGTTGAAGGTCATCGATTGGTTGCAGCCTTACAAAAAGCGGAGTTGACTGTAACACGGAGCCTGTTTGAGGACCAGAGAACTGGATTCAAAGAGTCTGTTGACAAAATTGAAATGAACTGAATGTACAGATTGCCAAGTGTGTGTATGAAGGTGAAGCAGTAACAGAGAGCTGGATCCATAAACAACAGGACTGGGTTCTGGTATAGAATGGAATTCTTCTGTGTTTCTGTTGTTTGTCTTGGATTAACTCATCGATTTTTTTGTTTTTCACTTTGCCGATGCGTTTGAATAATTGTGGATCCTTCTTCAGAGTGTTTTCTTTCACCAGGTAGTTCTGCCCTCTGATGATGTTGATCGTAATCAGCTTCAACTTGCTGATAGTTTTGGAAGTGAGCACATTTCCTTTGCTTGAGTCTGCAACATGTAACTCAGTCTGACATGTGGATCCATGGGAGGATTTGAAAGCCACCCCAGCGTCGGAGCATACAGTTGCATCCATCCAATAAGAGACCGAGTAGAAATGATAGTTCAGTCAGTCGAACATGAGACTTTTAATCTCAGGGTTGTGAGTTTGAGTGCCATTTTGTTTCTCCATTTTTTTAGGCTTCATTAGCAGAGGGTACAAGGAGTGTTTGAAATGAAATTCAACAACAGTATGAGAAAGTCTCACTTTGATTCGGAAATCTTATCTCTCTGCAGCATCTCGCTGTGAAAGATTGAACTTTAACTCATTTCATTCTCAGCTCAGGGTCTGTGCGGCTCAGTGGGACTTCTGGCTGTCTCCCGCTTCACAATCCATCAGTGTTGAGAAAGCAATGGGGAATATTACTTACATGTTGTGTTCTGTAACCTTTCAGAAACAATTGAATTATGTATTTTCTTCCAAAACATTCATTCTCAGTTCTGGGAAAAATAGAGTATATGATTGACTGTATCAGTAAGTGGGAAAAGTTAAAATATGTTGTGACCAGTGGAGAAATGGGATGAGAATAAATAGTAGCAAAATACTGCGGATGCTGGAAATCTGAAATAAAAACAAGAAATGCTGGAACCACTCAGCAGGTCTGGCAGCATCCATGGAAAGAGAAGCAGAGTTAACGTTTCGGGTCAATGACCCTTCTTTGGAAGTTCCGAAACAAAAAAAAGGTAGAGAATAATATGACTCACTGATTGAAATCCCCCAGTGAGGAGACAGTTAAACAGGTGATCTGTTGGGGCATCCTTCAATCCAAGGTTTCGGCAGCATTTAATCTCTCTTTCTGGTGAAATTCTTTGTCATTTGCATCATCTTTTTATTCAGCTTTGATGGGTGGGTGAAAAAACTCAAAAAAACTGAACAGTTCCATCCTTTCTTTTCTTCCTTCTTCCCTTCTTTCCATCAGGTTCGTTTTTCTGTCCCAGATCAATATAATGATGAGAATCCCAATTTAATGTGCTGTTTTATCCATTCCAATCAAAATTCAACATTCCAATCAAATCTATTTGTTATTCCACAGTGTCTCTCCATGTGTTTTTCTCTGTTGTATTCTCTCACAGTCTGTTTGATGATCAATGTTACATCTCACTCTCTGTTCTGGTGAAGATCAGAAGCAGTGATATCTGTTTACACCACCCACCAAGTCGGCCTGAAGCTGTGCCTCGCCGATCATGTGGAGTTAGGAACATAGGAGCAGGAGTCGGCCATTCAGCCCATTGAGCCTGCCCTGCCATTCAATATGATCATGGCTGATCATCCACTTCAATGCCCTTTTCCCCACACTTTCCTCATATTCCCTTATGTCATTTGTATTTAGAAATCTGTCAATCTCTGCTTTCAACATACTCAATGACTGAGCTTCCACAGCCCTCTGGGGTAAAGAATTCCAAAGATTCACAACCCTCTGAATAACAACATTTCTCCTCATCTCTGTCCTAACTGTCCTTGGGGGTGCTTTTGCTAACGCTGTTGGGGAGGGTTTAAAATAATGCGGCAGGGGGATGGGAAACAAATGAGGAGGTCAGTGGACAGTAACGAGGTAGTAACTAAAGCCTGTAAGGAACTAGATAATGAAGTCAGCGTGACTAAGGGGAAGAGTCGGCAGGGAGCAGATGATGAACGCAAAGGGACTGGTGGTCTGAGGTGCATTTGTTTTAATGCAAGAAGTGTAGTAGGTAAGGCAGATGAACTTAGGGCTTGGATTAGTACCTGGGAGTATGATGTTATTGCTATTACTGAGACTTGGTTGAGGAAAGGGCACGTTTGGCAGCTAAATATCCCAGGATATCGATGCTTCTGGCGGGATAGAGAGGGAGGTAAAAGGGGTGGAGGAGTTGCATTACTGGTCAAAGAGGATATCACAGCTGTGCTGAAGGAGGGCACTATGGACGACTCGAACAGTGAGACGATATGGGCAGAACTCAGAAATAGGAAGCGTGTGGTAACAGTGTTGGGGCTGTACGACAGGCCTCCCAACAGCAAGTGTGAGATAGAGGTACAAATATGTAAACAGATTATGGAAAGATGTAGGAGCAACAGGGTGGTGGTGATAGGAGATTTTAATTTTCCCAACATTGACTGGGATTCACTTAGTGTTAGAGGTCTAGATGGAGCAGAATTTGTAAGGAGCATCCAGGAGGGCTTTCCAGAGCAGTATGTAAATAGTCCAACTCGGGAAGGGGCCATACTGGACCTAGTGTTGGGGAATGAGCCCGACCAGGTGGTTGAAGTTTCAGTAGGGGACTACTTTGGGAATAGTGATCACAATTCCGTCAGTTTTAGAATACTCATGGACAAAGATGAGAGTGGTCCTAAAGGAAGAGTGCTAAATTGGGGGAAGGCCAACTATACCAAAATTCGGCAGGAGCTGGGGAATGTAGATTGGGAGCAGCTGTTTGAAGATAAATCCACATTTGATATGTGGGAGGCTTTTAAAGAGAGGTTGATTAGCGTGCAGGAGAGACATGTTCCTGTGAAAATGAGGGATAGAAATGGCAAGATTAGGGAACAATGGATGACAGGTGAAATTGTGAAACTAGCTAAGAGGAAAAAGGAAGCATACATAAGGTTTAGGCGGCTGAAGAAAGACAAAGCTTTGGAAGAATATCGGGAATGTAGGACCAATCTGAAACGAGGAGCTAAGAGGGCTAAAAGGGGTCATGAAATATCTTTAGCAAACAGGGTTAAGGAAAATCCCAAAGCCTTTTATTCATATATAAGGAGCAAGAGGGTAACTAGAGAAAGGACTGGCCCACTGAAGGACAAAGGAGGAAAATTATGCGTGGAGTCAGAGAAAATGGGTGAGATTCTAAACGAGTACTTTGCATCGGTATTCAGCGAGAAGAGGGACATTACGGATGTTGAGGTTAGGGATAGATGTTTGATTACTCTAGGTCAAGTCGGCATAAGAAGGGAGGAAGTGTTGGGTATTCCAAAAGGCATTAAGGTGGACAAGTCCCCAGGTCTGGATGGGATCTATCCCAGGTTACTGAGGGAAGCGAGAGAGGAAATAGCTGGGGCCTTAACATATATCTTTGCAGCGTCCTTAAACACGGGTGAGGTCCCGGAGGACTGGAGAATTGCTAATGTTGTCCCCTTGTTTAAGAAGAGTAGCGGGGATAATCCAGGTAATTATAGACCGGTGAGCCTGACGTCAGTGGTAGGGAAGCTGCTGGAGAAGATACTTAGGGATAGGATCTATTCCCATTTGGAAGAAAATGGGCTTATCAGTGATAGGCAACATGGTTTTGTGCAGGGAATGTCATGCCTTACCAACTTAATAGAATTATTTGAGGAAGTGACAAAGTTGATTGATGAGGGAAGGGCTGTAGATGTCATATACATGGACTTCAGTAAGGCGTTTGATAAGGTTCCCCATGGTAGGTTGATGGAGAAAGTGAAGTCGCATGGGGTCCAGGATGTACTAGCTAGATGGATAAAGAACTGGCTGGGCAACAGGAGACAGAGAGTAGCAGTGGAAGGGAGTTTCTCAAAATGGAGACGTGTGACCAGTGGTGTTCCACATGGATCCGTGCTGGGACCACTGTTGTTTGTGATATACATAAATGATTTGGAGGAAGGTATAGGTGGTCTGATTAGCAAGTTTGCAGATGACACTAAGATTGGTGGAGTAGCACATAGTGAAGGGGACTGTCAGAGAATCCAGCAGAATATAAATAGATTGGAGAGTTGGGCAGAGAAATGGCAGATGGAGTTCAATCCGCGCAAATGCTAGGTGATGCATTTTGGAAGATCCAATTCAAGAGTGAACTATACAATAAATGGAAAAGTCCTGGGGAAAATTGATGTACAGAGAGATTTGGGTGTTCAGGTCCATTGTTCCCTGAAGGTGGCAACGCAGGTCAATAGAGTTATCAAGAAGGCATACGGCATGCTTTCCTTCATCGGACGGGGTATTGAGTACAAGAGTTGGCAGGTCATGTTACAGTTGTATAAGACTTTGGTTCGGCCACATTTGGAATACTGCGTGCAGTTCTGGTCGCCACATTACCAAAGGGATGTAGATGCTTTGGAGAGGGTGCAGAGGAGGTTCACCAGGATGTTGCCTGGTATGGAGGGCACTAGCGATGAAGAGAGGTTGAGTAGATTAGTATTATTTTCATTAGAAAGACGGAGGTTGAGGGGGGACCTGATTGAGGTGTACAAAATCATGAGAGGTATAGACAGGGTGGATAGCAAGAAGCTTTTTCCCAGACTGGGGGATTCAATTACTAGGGGTCACGTGTTCAAAGTAAGAGGGGAAAAGTTTAGGGGGGATATGCGTGGAAAGTTCTTTACGCAGAGGGTGGTGGGTGCCTGGAACGCGTTGCCAGCGGAGGTGGTAGACGCGGGCACGATAGCGTCTTTTAAGATGTATCTAGACAGATACATGAATGGGCAGGAAGCAAAGAGATACAGACCCTTAGAAAATAGGCGACAGGTTTAGATAGAGGATCTGGATCGGCGATGGCTTGGAGGGCCGAAGGGCCTGTTCCTGTGCTGTAATTTTCTTTGTTCTAAGTGCTTTCCCCCTTATTTTGAAATTGCGTCCCCTGGTTCTCGACTCCCCCACCAGGAGAAACATCTCAGCTACATCTGCCCTGACTGTCCTTTAAGTATTTTGTGGGTTTCAATGGAATCACCTCTCCTTCTGTGAAACTCCAGAGAATACAGCCCGTTTCCCCAATCTCTCTTCAAAGGACTGTCCCACCATCCCAGGAACAAGTCTGATGAACCTTTGTTGCACTCCCTCTGTGGCAATAATATCCTTCCTAATTTAAGTTTTAGATTTAGAGATACAACACTGAAACAGGCCCTTCGGCCCACCGAGTCTGTGCCGACCATCAACCACCCATTTATACTAATCCTACACTAATCCCATATTCCTACTACATCCCCACCGTTCCCTACCACCTACCTATACTAAGGGCAATTTATATAATGGCCAATTTACCGATCAACCTGCAAGTCTTTTGGCTTGTGGGAGGAAACCGGAGCACCCGGAGGAAACACACGCAGACACAGGGAGAACGTGCAAACTCCACACAGGCAGTACCTGGAATTGAACCCGGGTCGCTGGAGCTGTGAGGCTGCGGTGCGAACCACTGCGCCGCCCCAAAGGTGACCAAAACTGCACACAGTACTCCAAGTGCGGTCTAACCAAGGTTCTTTACAATTGAAGCAAGAATTCACTATTCCTGCACTCAAATCCTCTTGCGATAAAGGCTAACATACCAATAGCCTTCTTAATTGCTTGCTGCACCTGCATGTTAGCTTTCAGTGACTTATTGACATGGACACCCAGGTCACCCTTATATTCTGTACCTCAGCTAATAAAGGAAAGGATTCCATATGCCTGCTGAACCACCTTATTGACCTGTCCTGCTACCTTCTGGGATCTGTAGACATTCACTCCAACGTCCCTCACTTCCTCTGCACCGTTCAGTGTTCTCCCGTTAATTGTGTATTCCTTTGCCGTTTTTTACGTCTGCTCTCGCTGTTCCCTGCTCCCCCAGTGAACTCTTGCTCCCTCTCTCTCCTGGGCTCTTTACACTCCACTTCGCTTTCACTGTTTCCCGCTCTCTTCATGTATCAATATTTGTTTGCCTTGCGTTTAATTTAAAATATGGATCAACTGTATTTTACAGTTGTAGGTTTTATTTGGTTGTCCTGTGCAAGTTGTGGATTGGTATTCAATATTTAGCTCTGTGAAAACGATTGTGAAAGAAAATATAACTTTCAATTTTATACATGGGCTGGTCTGCAAGCTCCAAGTCCTTCATTTTGTAGTAATGAAATTGATACTGTATCTTTCAGTCTTAATCTCTGTGGGATTTTTGAACTGGTATGTATTGCATAACTTGGTCTAACGTCTGATGTACATTATTGGGATTCATAGGATCATAGGAAATAGTGGCATTAGGCCATTCAGCCCATCGAGCCTGCTCCGCCATTCAAACAGATCGTGGCTGATCATCTACCTCTACGCCATTTTTCCCTGCTATCTCCAAATCCCTTGATCCCGTTAGTGTTTAGAAATCTATCGATTTATGTCTTGAATATGTTCAATGATTGAGGCTCCACAGCTCTCTGGGATAAAGAATTCCACAGAGTTCCCACCCTCTGAGTAAAGAAATTCCTGCTCATCTCAGTCTCAAATGGCTTGTCCTTATTCTGAGACTGTGTCCCCTTGTTCCAGACTCACCAGACAGAGGAAACATCCTATCCATATCTACCCTGTCACACCCTGTAAGAATTTTGTAAGTTTCAATGAGATCACCTTTCATTCTTCGAAACTCCAGAGAATTTCGGCCCAGTTTCTGCAGTCTCTCATCAGAAGACAATCCCACCATCCCAAGGGATTAGTATGGTGAATCTCTGTTGCACTCTCTCCTTGACAAGTCTCTCCTTCCTTAGATAAGGAAACCAAAATTGTACAGAATATTCCAGGTGCGGTCTCATCTAGACTTTATACAATTGAAGCAATACATGTTTAACCATGTACTCAAATCCCCTTTCAATGAAGACACCATACCATTTGCATTCTTAATTGCTTTCTGCACCTACACACTGGCTTTTAGCGTCTCATGAACAAGGACATCCAGGTCCCTTTGGACATCAACACTTCCCAAAATCTCACCATTTAAGAAATACTCTGTCTTTCTGTTTATTCTACCAAAGTGGAGAACTTCACACTTATTCACATTATATTCCATCTGCCATGTTCTTGCCCATTCACTTACCCTGTCCAAATCCCCTTGAAGCCTCCTTGCATTCATTCTGTCCCTTTCAATCAGGCAAATTTTGTCTGTTCAGTTTCAAGTTTTATGTTTAAAATGTGGCCATGGTGACAGAGTTTATTTAGATCTGATAGTGTGTTTGTCTTTGGACTGCGATTGATGTATCAACCTATCAGCTGTATTGAATTGGAGTGAAATGGAAACAACTTCTGTCTCTCATGCTGTTGTTTGACTGTTGGATTGAAAATGTGTCTCTCGACTTCGGGATCAGTGTCTGTCTGGCTTCTTCTTTTGTTTGTTCCAGTGGAACTGATGAGCTGGCAGTATCTCTGTGCTTTGGGAGTGATCCTGTACCGACTGTGTGTTGGAACGAGATAACTGCATTTTTCCTTGTGTCCAAGAATCACCACATCCATTCAGGTTCCTTCGTGTATTTTCCTGCAGGAATGAAAGAAATGGTGAGGTAGAAGATACAAAAGCGAACAATGCAATCGTCCCAATAATAATCATTATGAACAATCACAAAATGAAAACCAGGAACACAAACAGTGTCAGTGTCTGACTCCACTGCAGTACTGCAGCATTCAGCTTCTGTTTACCAGGTGTTTGCAGTGGTTTTACAACAAGTTTGTGACATTCAGAAACAACACAAGCCCTGCACTGCTCAATGACTGGGACTGTCCGATAGAGCAGTGACCTTTACACAGTCACATTTCTATTTCAACGGAAAACAAGCAGCCACTATTTAAAATGTTCCTTTCACACTTCTCACCTGGTGTCTGCAATAAATGTTCTTTGTCTAACTGTCCACATTGTTATTGTGCGGCTATTTTCCCCCCACTGTTCACGATCCAACAAACAGTGAGAGACTGGAACCAAAGCAGGAAAATTCCCTCTCCTTTGGGTGGTGAAATTGTCAGTGATTTTCAATAGTGATTTCTTCCCATTGTGTCTCCCTGAGCCTGTACAGACACTGTCCGAGAATGAACTCTCCCTTCCCCGTGTCCCCGGCTCACTCCATGTTCCGGGAGCAGCTCCTGCTCCACAGTGTCTGTTACAAACACTCCCCGACTCCCCCTCAACTTCCTGCCACTCAATGCTAATCTCTGAGCACATCTGCGGACACGCTCCCAAAGCAGTGGCTGCTGGAAGCAGATGCTGTTTGTTCCCTTCCCCCGGGCCCGGGAAGTCTCCAATAGCAGCTGATTTAAAGCATCTTCCACTGATTGAGTAAATGGCCTCACAGACTGGGTTGGAAAAAGATGCGCATGCGCTCAACTCCTGATTGTGACGTCCCACTGGTGGCGGGGCTGCATTGCGCGTGCGCAGATCCCTGCAGCAATTCAGCATTCAAACATTAATGGGAACTTTCCCCATTTCACCCTCATCAAAGTCCCAAAGAAAGTGAAGAGGGGCTTGGACTGGAGGGAGGGAGGGGCGTTGGAGGGGGAACCTAGAACCCAGAAAGCTGCCCACTTGCCCCATTTAGATGCTCAATTTGCGGTCATTCCCTGCAGGGGGTTTGTTATTATTGAGCCCCTCCTGATAAAACAATCCGACAGAAAGAGGGGAGAAAGGAGGGAGCCGGTGTGTTTGCTGGGACCTTGCAGAATTCATTTCAGCAGCAAAAGTCCCGGGTGATATTAACCCGAGTGAAACACGCTGTCAGTGAGAGGAAAACCGAACGGACCTTTTCATCTTTTCATTGGAAACAAAGTAGAGCCGGAAGTGCGGCGAGCAGAGCAGACACACAAGCTCAATGACAGGAAAGCTCGGCCGTCCCTGAGTTTCAGCTCCCAGCTCTTACATTTCCTCATCCACACTATCTTTACTGTGGATGTTCAGGGGTTCCTTGTCGGATCTGAGGACTGTATCCATTAAACATTCTGAGCCAGGAGATCCACACACTCTCTGTAACCAAGATTTATGTGCAGGAATCTTTCAAAACTTTGTCTATTAAATCATCACAGAACTAATGAGGCAATCGGTTCATTATTCAGGCCTTGAACTTGGTTTGGGTAGACCGAAAACAGAGAGGTTCAGCACCTTTCCATTTCTTCGTTTTTGGCTGTGTGGCCTAATGGGTAAGGCGTCTGACTTCGGAGTATTTAACGAGGTTATTAGAAGTTTGTAGGTTCGAATCCTGCCGCGGTCGTTTTGGGCGATCAGTTTAGTTTAGTTTCGAGATGCAGCACTGAAACAGGCCCTTCGGCCCACCGAGTCTGTGCCGACCATGAACCACCCATTTATACTCATCCTCCACTAATCCCATATTCCTACCACATCCCCACCTGTCCCTATATTCCCCAACCACCTACCTATACTAGGGACAATTTACAATGGCCAATTTACCTACCACCCTGCAAGTCTTTTGGCTTGTGGGAGGAAACCGGAGCACCCGGAGGAAACCCACGCAGACACAGGGAGAACTTGCAAACTCCACACAGGCAGAACCAGAACTGAACCCGGGGTCGCTGGAGCTGTCAGGCTGCGGTGCTAACCACTGCGCCACTGTGTTTCGCACCACAACCTCACAGCTCCAGCGACCCGTGTTCAGTTCTGGGTAATTTCTGTTCGCAGTTTGAGTTCTCCCTGTGACTGCGTGGGTTTCCTCGCACAGCCAAAGACTTGAAGATTGTTAGGTAAATTGACCATTGTGAATTGCCCCAAGTGTAGGTCGGTTGTGGGGGATGTGGTCGGGAATATGGCATTAATGTAGGATTCGTCTCAATGGGTGGTTGTTGGTCGGCACAGACTTGATGGGCCGAAGGGCCTGTTTCAGTGCTGCGTCTATTAATAAATAGCCGATTTTTTTTGATGAAATAACAGAAAAGGTTGATGAAGGGAAAGCAATGGATGTTATCTATATGGATTTTAAGAAAGCGTTTGACAATTTACCACATAAAAGGCTGGTTAACAAAACTGAGGTTGCTGGAATCGAGGGTGGTGGGGGAGTGGCGGTGGTCAGTGTCTGCTTAGATTACAAAATGTATGAAATATCAAAAAAAGCAAGTTGTGATATTTGATTGTTTTTCAGAATGGGAGATGGTGGACAGTGATGTCCACAAGGGTCAGTGTCAGGACCACCATATATAGAAATGACTTGAATATTGGAATCACAGAATCACACAATTGTTACTACACAAAAAGAGGCCATTTGGCCCATCGTGTCTGCACTGACTCTCCAAATGAGCAATTCACCTCATGTCACTTCCCCGTCTTCTCCCCATAATCCTGCACATTCTTACTTTTCAGATAACAGTCTAATTCCCCTTTGAATTCTTCAACTGAACCTGCCTCCAACACATTCTCAGGCAGTTCATACTTTAACCACTCGCTGTGTGAAAAAGTTTTTCCTCCTGTCGCTTTTGCTTCTTTTACCAATTACTTTAAATCTGTGCCCTCTCGTTCTCGATCCTTTCAAAATTGGGAACAGTTTCTCCCTATCCACTCTGTCCACACCCCTCATCATTTTGAATACCAATATGAAATCTCCTCTTAGCCTTCTTTTCTCCAAGGAAAACAGTCCTAACTTCTCCAATTTATCTTCAGAAATGAAATTCCTCATCCCTGGAACCATTCTCATGAATCTTTTCCAGAATCTCTCCAATGCCTTCACATATTTCCTGAAGTGTGGCACCCAGAACTGGATGCAGTACTTCAGCTGAGGCGCGTGTCTTTTACAAGTTCAACATGACCTCCTTGTTCTTGTACTCTATGCCTCTATCACTAAAGCCGAGGATACTGTATGCTTTATTAACCGCTCTCTCAACCAATGACATATAACCCCAGGTCCCTCTGCTCCTGCACCCCCTTTAGAATTGTACCCTTTATTCTATATTGTCACTCCATGTTCTTCCTACCAAAATGAATCAATTCACATTTCTCTGCATTGAACTTCACCTGTCATCTGTCCTCCCATTCCACCAACTTGTCTATGTCCTTTTGAAGTTCTACACTATCATCCTTACAGTTCACAATGCTTCCAATTTTCGTATCATCCATAAACTTTGAAATTCTGCCCTGTACACCAAGGTCTAGGTCATTAATATATATCAGGAAAGGCAAGGGTCCCAACACTGACTCCTGGGGAACGCCACTGCAAACCTTCCTCTAGCCCGAAGAACATCCATTGCTCACTGCTCTTTGTTTCCTGTCACTCAGCCAATTCCATACCCATGTTACTACTGTCCCTTTTATTCCATGAGTTATAACTTTGCTCACAAGTCTGTTGTGTTACACTGTATCAAACTCCTTTTGAAAGTCAATAAAAGCAAAATACTGCAGATGCTAGAAATCTGAAATATAAATAAAAAGTGCTGGAAATACTCAGCAGGGCTGGCAGCATCTGTAGAGAGAGAAGCAGAGTTAACGTTTCAGGTCAGTGACTGTTCAGATGCCGTCAGACCTTTTGAATGTCCATGTAGACCACATCAACTGCATTGCCCTCATCAACCCTCTCTGTTACCTCATCAAAAAACTCCAGCAGGACAGTAAAACATGATTTTCCATTACGAAATCTATGCTGGCTTTCTTGAATTAACCCACATTTGTCCATGCGACTATTAATTTTTTCCCAACTTATTCTTTCGAGAAGTTTTCCCACCACCAAAATTGAACTGACTGGGGATTGAAATGAGGCGCGTTGCTCGAACAGAGAGCCAGCACGGGTCCGGCAGGCCGAATGGCATCCTTCTGTGCTGTAGCCATTCTATGATTGTATGATTCTAGCAACAACTGCTGGTGGAGAGGCAGTGATGCAGGATGGGTTGACAGAAAGGGGAACGTCTGGGCTGGTGTGTGTTTGCAGCATTTGCAGCTTGTGTTTGGGTTTGTGAATAAAGGTGATTTTGAAGCTGTGTTCCAAATTGAAGTGTTTGCTGGAAGCAAGAAGTTTAGTTTAGTTATACAGCACTGAAACAGGCCCTTCGGCCCACCAAGTCTGTGCTGACCATCAAACACCCATTTATACTCATTGTACACTAATTCCATATTTCTACCACATGCCCAAATGTTCCTATATTTTCCCTACCACCTACCTATCTACTGGGAGCAATTGCTAACGGCCAATTTACCTATCAACCTGCAAGTCTTTGGCATGTGGGAGGAAACCGACGCAGACACAGGGAGAACTTGCAAACTCCACACCGGCAGTACCCGGAATTCAACCCGGGTCGCTGGAGCTGCGAGGCTGCAGTGCTAACCACTGCACCACTGTGCTGCTGATGTAAATAAAGAGTAAAACGTGTTAAGATGAAGTGTGGTGTGATTGAGGATAGCAGTAAATATTGTGTCGGTGAATTAGTTGTGTTAATAAACTTCCACTGCACGCTCTGCTGCAGGCTGCTGTTTGTATCCAGCTATGTATTAGTGCTGTGTGTTAGCGAGAAAAATGTTTGTTTCAACGCTGTTTATAAACCAATAGCATTGCACTCAAACAGTCCCAGACATAGCAACACACGTACAAAAGCAAAATACTGCGGATGCTGGAAATCTGAAACATAAACGGAAAATGCTTGAAATGCTCAGCATGTCTGGCAGCATCTGTGGAGAAAGAAACAAAGTTAATGTTAGCTAACGAAACAAACCTGAACTGTTAACTGCTTCTCTCTGCACAGATGCTGCCAGACCGACTGAGCATTTCCAGCATTTTCTGTTTTTATTATAGCAACACAGGTGCTGGGAGGCTCAGCCTGGCTACACAATGTTACAAGACGCTGAGTAACACCATCGACAACGGGACAGAGAGAAAAACACACAGAAAACCAAGAATTGACTGTGAGGAAGCAAAAGTGAGGGACAGAGAGAGAGAAAGACAACGAGACTGAGATGGAGAAACAAGGCATTTGTATGATTGTGTTCTCCCTGTTATCTGAAGGTATTTCCTGGTGTGTAAATATGTTTTCTGTTGTGTAAAGATGTCCCCTGTTGTTGTGCAAAGGTTTTCCCTGTTATCGTTTTATTTTCTGTTGCTGACCGTCTCCTCACTGTGACCATTTGCCCTGGTTTTATTGTGGCCAACATCAGCATCTGGTGGTGGAGACGAGGCTCTGCAGCAAGTCGTTGACACAGGGGGAGAGACTCGGCTGGTCCGTGTTTGCAGTTTGTGCAGCTTGTGTTCGTGTGAGCAAAAGTGAGTTGTTACTGATTGATGTGTTCACTAGAAGAAAAAAGCTGATTGCAATGGAGTGCCTCAGGAAGCATCTTGTTATTATGGGTAAACACTTGATGTTTTGAAAGAGAACTGTTTGTGTTACTACCGAATATAAATAGCAGAGCATGGTTTCGATCCATTGATTTCTGGGTTATGAGCCCAGCATACTTCCGCTGCACCACTCTGCTCACTAACGCTTGAAATTTTAGCTGCCTGTTAGTGAAATATGTTCATTTCCCCAATGTTTTTATCAAAATAGGATTGTCGTCTGAATGCTCAAGAATCCCAGACTCAGCAACACACGTGCTGACGGACTCACCCTCATTGCACAATGACACAAGGAAACTGAGTAACAGCACCGACAATGAGGCAGGCAGAGAAAGACACACAGAAAACAAGGAAGAGATTATCAGGACCCAGAAAGGAACAGACAGAGAAAGACACACAGAAAACCAGGAAGAGACAGCGAGAGACCAATGATTTATGCAATCGTGTTCTCTATTGTGTAAAGATGTCCCCTGTGTTTTTTAAATATTTTTCCTGCTGTGTAACATGTTCTCTGTTGTGTAACTATATTCGCTGTTGTGTAAAGATATTCTCTGTTATTGTGTAAAATGGTTCCCTGTTGGGTAAAGATCTTCTCAGTTGTGTAAATATGATCCGTCTTGTGTAAAAGTGTTCCCGGTTGTTTAAGTATGTTCCCTGCTCTGTAATGTAGAGCTGAGTCTGCACTAATGGAATTGCTACAGTATCTTCCAGTCTGATACTGTATGAGGGCTGGAATGTGATCCAAAGCTCAGTCTATACACATTGAATTGCTATTGTATCTTTTAGTTTCACAATCCGGGGGAATTTTAAACTGAGTTCTCAGTTTGTATCTCAGGTTATACTATCTTTCAGATTCTCTCAATCTGATGACGCACTTGAGATTTAGACTTAAGTAAGGATGTACTGGCATTGGACGAGTTCAAAAGAGATTCACTCAGCTGATTCCTGAGATGAAGGGGTTGACGTATGAAGAACGGCGAAACAGGTTATTCATTCGTGTTTAGAAGAATGAGGGGTGATCTTTTTGAAACGAACAAGATTCTGAGCGTGCTTAACAGGGTGAAGAAGGGTCTCTGACCTGAAACATTAACTCTGCTTCTCTCTTCACAGATGCTGCCAGACCTGCTGAGTATTTCCAGCATTTCTTGTTTTTATTAACAGGGTCGATGTTGAGATGATGTTTCCACTAGTGGGGGAATCTCAAACTAGGCGACATAGTTACAGAATAAGAGGACATTCATTTAAAACTGAGATGCAAAGGAATTTATTCTCTCAGAGGGTAGTGAATGTCTGGAATTATCTACCCCAGACAGTTGTGGAGACTAGATCACTGAAAGTATTTAAAGAGGAAGTAGATAGATTTTTGAAATATTGGAGAGTTGAGGGCTGTGAAGAGCTGGCATGAAAGAAGAATTGAGGTCTGGGGCAGATCAGCCCTGATCTTACTGAATGGCAGGACAGGTTTGAGGGGCCGAATGGCCTACTCCTGCTCCTATTTCTTCTGTTCTTATGTTATGTTATATCTAATGTATATGTCAGGATGCACTATGGGAATTAATACTGAAACTTATAAACTCATAACGTGTGTCAATATTGGGCTGGTATTTAACTTGAATCTCAGAGTACATTATTGTGGTTAATTCTGTAACTTTGAAAAGGGAACTATGTGCTATAATGAAAACAAGAAATGCTGGAAATACTCAGCAGGTCTGGCAGCATCTGTATAGAGAGAAGCAGAGTTAAAGTTTCAGGTCAGTGACCTTTCATCAGATGTGAAACTGATCAATCCACTGTTACAATAACTCCATCTCTGACTCCCTCCTGACAGTAACTAATCCTTTCACAGAGACTGTGGGTGGTTCTGAAAAGAGCCTTTGGGTTATGAAATGACATTTTTCCACTTTACTTTTTCTGGGAGTTCTGAGCGCTGAGAATGATTCTCACTGACATGTGCAGGGCAACAGACCGACTGATTTGGCATAACGGTGTAACTAATGTTTGGGCTAACTCATGGCATCAGGTCAAACATGGGCAAGGAAACCTCCTGCTGATTATCACCTACCACCCCCTCCCAACCACCCCCTCTCCCCGCCCCTCAGCTGATGAGTCAGTACTCCTCTATGTTGATCACCACTTGGAGGGAGCACTGAGGTGGAACAGGGCGCAGAATGTAGTCTGGCTGGGGGATGTCAATGTCTATCACCATGAGTGGCTCGGTAGCACCACGACTGACCATGCTGGCCGAGTCCTAAAGGACATAGCTGCTCGATTGGGTCTGCAGTAGGTGGTGAGGGAACTAACAAGAGGGAAAAACATACTTGACCTCATCCTCAACAATCTGCCTGCCGCAGATGCATCAGTCCATGACAGTATTGGTCGGAGTGACCACTGCACAATCCTTGTGGAGATGAAGTCCCGTCTTCACATTGAGGATACCCTGCATTGTGTTGTGTGCCACTACCACTGTGCTAAATGGGATAGATTTTGAACAGATCTAGCAATGCGTAGCTGGGCATCCATGAAGTGCTGTGGACCATTAGCAGCGGCAGAATTGTACTCAACCACAATCTGTCACCTCATGGCCCGGCATATTCCCCCACTCTAACATTACCAACAAGCTGGGGGATCAAACCTAATTCAATGAAGAGTGCAGGAGGGCATGCCAGGAGCAGCACCAGGCATACCTTGAAATGAGGCGTGAGGCTGATGAAGCTACAACACAGGACTACTTGCATTACCAAACAGCAGAAGCAGCATGTAATAGACAGGGCTAAGTGATCCCACAACCAACGGATCAGATCTACACCCTGCCACACCCAATGATGAATGGTGGTGGGCAATGAAACAATCAACAGGAGGAGGTGTCCCCACAAAGGTCCCCAACCTCAATGATGGGGGAGCCCAGCACATCAGTGCAAAAGACAAGGATGAAGAACTTGCAACAATCTTCAACCAGAAGTGCCGAGTGGATTATCCATCTCGGCCTCCTTCTGAAGTCCCCAGCATCACAGACGCCAGTCTTCAGCCAATTCAGTTCACACCGGGTGAAATCAAGAAAGAATGAAGGCATTGGATGCAGCAAAGTCTCCGGGCCCTGACAAGATTCCGGCAATGGTACTCAAGACCTGTGCTCCAGAACTTGCCGCGCCCCGACCCAAGCTGTTCCAGTACAGCTGCAACACTGGCATCTACTCGGCAATGTGGAAAATTGCCCAGGTATGTCCTGTACACAAATAGCAGGACAAATCCAACCCAGCCGATTGCTGCCTCATCAGTCTACTCTCAATCATCAGTATAGTGATGGAAGATGTCATCGACAGTGCTATCAAGCAGCACTTGCTTTGCAATAACCTGCTCAGTGACACTCAGTTGGGTTCTGCCAGGGCCATTCAGCTCCTGACGTCATTACAGCCTTGGTTCAAACAAGGACAAAAGAGCTGAACACAAGAGGTGAGGTGAGAGTGTCTGCCCTTGACATCAAGGTAGCATTTGACTGAGTATGGCATCAAGGAGCCACAGCAAAACTGGAGTCAATGGGAATCAAGAGGAAAACTCTCCACTGGTTGTAATCATACCGAGCACATAGGAAGATGGTTATGATTTTTGGAGGTCAATCATCTCAGCTCCAGGACATCACTGCTGGAGTTCCTCAGGGTAGTATCCTCGGCTCAACCTTCTTCACTACTTCATCAGTGACCTTCCTTCAATCATAAGGTCAGAAGTGGGGATGTTCGCTGATGATTGCAAAATTCAGCACCATTCGCGACTCCTCAGATACTGAAGCAGTCCATGTCGAAATGCAACAAGAGCTGGACAATATCCATGCTTGGGCTGATAAGTGGCAAGTAACATTCAAGCCACACAAGTACCAGGCAATGACCATCTTCAACAAGAGAGAATCTAACCATCTACCATTGACATTCAACAGCATTACGATCGCTGAATCCCCCATTATCAACTTCATGGGCGTTCCCATTGACCAGAAACTGAACTGGAGTAGCCTTATAAATAGTGTGACTACATGAGCTGGTCAGAGGGTAGGAATCATGCGGTGAGTAACTCACCTCCTGACTGCCCAAAGCCTGTCCACCATTTACAAGGCAAAAGTCAGGAGTGTGATGGAATACTCTCCACTTGCCCGGTTGGGTGCAGCTCCAACAACACTCAAGAACCTCGACACCATCCAGGACAAAGCAACATGCTTGATTGGCACCCCATCCACAACATTCACTCCCTCCACCACTGACGTACAGTGGCAGCAGTGTGTACCATCTACAAGATGCACTGCAACAATGCACCAAGGCTACTCAGGCAGCACCTTCCAAACCTGCATCCTCTACCGCCTAGAAGGACAAGGGCAGCAGATGCATGGGAACACCACCACCTGAAAGTTCTCCTCCAAGCTACACATCATCCTGACTTGGAACTATATCGCCATTCCTTCACTGTCGCTGGGTCAAAATCCTGGAACTCCCTTCCTAAAAGCACTGTGGGTATACCTACCCCACATGGACTGCAGTGGTTCATGAAGGAATTGGAATTAGAATTAGAATTAGAATTAGAACATTACATCGCATTACAGGCCCTTCGGCCCTCGATGTTGTGCCGACCATCTGACCTACACTATTCCATTTTCATCCATATGTCTATCCAATGACCACTTCAATGCCCTTAAAGTTGGCGAGTCTACTACTGTTGCAGGCAGGGCGTTCCACGCCCCTACTACTCTCTGCGTAAAATAACTAACTCTGACATCTGTCCTATATCTTTCACCCCTCAACTTAAAGCTATGTCCCCTCGAGTTTGCCATCATCATCCGAGGAAAAAGACTCTCAATATCCACCCTATCTAACCCTCTGATTATCTTGAAAGCAAAATACTGCGGATGCTGGAAATCTGAAACAAAAACAAGAAATGCTGGATTCACTCAGCAGGTCTGGCAGCATCTGTGGAAAAAGGTTCCTCTGATTATCTTGTATGTCTCTATTAAGTCACCTCTCCTCCTCCTTCTCTCTAACGAAAACAACCCCAAGTCCCTCAGCCTTTCCTCGTAAGACCTTCCTTCCATACCAGGCAACATCCTAGTAAATCTCCTCTGCACCCTTTCCAAAGCTTCCACATCCTTCCTATAATGCGGTGACCAGAACTGCACGCAATACTCAAGGTGAGGCCTCACCAGAGTTTTGTACAGCTGCATCATGACCTCGTGGCTCCGAAACACGATCCCACTAATAATAAAAGCTAACACACCATATGCCTTCTTAACAGCCCTATTAACCTGGGTAGCAACCTTCAGGGATTTATGTACCTGGAAACCAAGATCTCTCTGCTCATCTACACTACCAAGAATCTTCCCATTAGCCCAGTACTCTGCATTGCTGTTACTCCTTCCAAAGTGAATCACCTCACACTTCTCTGCATTAAACTCCATTTGCCATCTCTCAGCCCAGCTCTGCAGCCTATGTATGTCCCTCTGTACCCTACAAGCTCACCACCACCTTCTCATGGGCAATTAGGGATGGGCAATAAATGCTGGCCTGGCTGGCGACGTCCACATCCCATGAAACAAGCAATTAAATACAATAACAGCTCATCTCAATTCCTAATATTTCTAAATCCCACCAGTCCAACATAAGCTGAACAATTATTGCATGTTATGATTGACGGTCTGGTCTGTAAACTGCACTGTATCACAGATTGCTGACATTTGCTAAATGGAAGTGAGAACTGCAAAATCGGGACAGGAGTTCTCATAGTCTGTCAGTGTGAAAGAATCAGGCAATGTGAGGTAATAGAATTTGTCTGTAAATGCTGCACTCATATTGCTTTATATTTTTATATTTAAAATAAAAGTAATCATTTCGTGAAAATAGTGACATGTCGTCCAGACTTTGGTAGCCAGTTGTTTTCGTCTTGCACTCAGCAGGGCAATCCACAAGAATACCAATTTAAGGGAAAACAACAACTTTCTTCTGTATGAGAATAGAGTGCTGATTGGTTGGCAAGTGAACTCTGATTGGTCGAGGCATTGCCATTCAGAATGCACCAGTTTATGGCAACTGACAGATAACTGACCAGTTTTGTTTGAAGTTTCAACCAGGCAGCTTGACTCTGATTGGTCAGGGCATTGCACTGAGGAATGAGCCAGTGAATGGCTGTCACTTATTTTGTTTAGCTGAAACAGGCACAATGTGTGTGCGTGTTCTTTCTGTCTGCAAAGAACAGGGCCCTGTGTATTAATATATGCAGCTTACAGTACACACCAGTGCACCACTCTGTGAGCCCTACTGACAGTCTTAAGTTGGTTGTCAGTGTAATTCTTAGCACACTGAGAATTATTTAGCAAATGTTGTCCTATTGTGGAATCACATCTCATGTTGGATACTGTGTTTTGGGTTTTGCAAGCATGGGTTGGTTGGGTGGGGCCCATTGCGAACAGCGGAAGGGTCATGTTATTTGACACAATCCGCCAGTCTTAGGATGTGCGGTCCAGAAACCGAGCATCACACTGGTATTGAAATTCATATATCACGTTACTTATTTGTGTGATAGGCAGGACATCTCTTTTGCTTGACAGCAGCATCTTGTTATTGGTGAACACCACACTTGTTGCTCCTGCATCGTAACAGCAGGAAACAGCTCGCTTCACCCGTTACTGAAATACTGGGGATAAATTACCCTTCCAGGGTAATTTGAGGAGACTGGGCACTTTTTAGGGCTCAAAATGACGTCCTTCAGCCCGTTTATAAGTTTGTGTGATATACAGATAGAAATGATCTGATCTGTGTAGCCATTGTAATGCAGGATTCCTTTGATTCGCCCTATTTCAGAATCAAGCTTGCATGGTGAGCAAATGGCTCAGCCCTATTTATGAGGTTGCCGATAAGACCAATCTGAGAGCGCGTGGAACTGGAAGAATCCCAACGTGTGTATTGACCAGTGAAGGTAGGTTTGTGGTAGACCGTGGTAGAAAACCCCTCAGCAGATTTCTCAACTAGTACATCATGGAAAGGGGGCTCATTTGACTGCTCCATTCCAAAGGTGAATTTGAGTGTAGGATGGAGCCCATGAATACGTGCAAGGAAGTTATTCCATGCAGCTGCGGATTCAAATATAGCAAACGTATCATCTACATATTGGAAATATGCAAGAGGTAGGAGGTTAGGTGTCATTCCCTTAAAAACAGGTTTGTCATGGAATCCAACAAAGATGTTTGTGAGAGCTGGGCCCAGAGGGGATCCCATGGCAACACCAGCGATACATGGTGTCAATAAAACTGAACTCAACTGTGCAAGTTGCCGAGTTCATAAGTTCAATGAATACGGATTCACACAATGGTGACGGGTCTAGATCACCATGATATAGCACTGCAGTGCAAATATCTATGGCTTCCTGAAGTGGTACATTGGTGAATAGGCTAGCAATGTCAAATGACACATGGACACGGCATTGCTATCGATATAGCAAGTCCTGGATGGTCTTCACAAATGTGAAGGAATCCTTCACTGTGCATGTGGAGAACTTGCTCAAAAACTGGTTGTAACAATTTGCCCAATCATTTGGCAAATTCATTTCAGGATACTATTTACATTACTTCAAATAAAGAAAACACAACGACACAAAGAATTGAGCACAACGCTGAAAGTTTCACAGCAAATAGTCAAATGGGAAAAGGATGAAATACAGAAAGAAAAAGCCTAAAATACTGAAAACACTCAGCCAGTCCGGAAACAACTGTGGAGAAGAGAAGCTCAGGTTCGTGGTCCAGTTCTGTGACCCTTCAATAGACCTGAAACATTGCTCCCCCCTTCCTCTCTCCACAGATACTGCTGGAACTGCTGAGTGTTTCCAGAATCTGTTATTATTCAGATTTCCAGTGTGTGCAGTATTTCTCTCTTTGAAAATAAAATATTCCCTGAGAGGAATGGAACTTTACATAAAAAAATAGGAGTCGGCCGTTCGGCCCATCGAAATAGCTCTGCCATTCAATAAGATCACAGCTGATCTCCTACATCAACTCCATCTTACCACACTAGCACAGATCCCTTGATTCCCTTAGTATCCAAAAACCTATCGATCTCTCTCTTGGATATACCCAATGATTGAGCATCCACATCTCTGGAGTCACAGAGAGATACAGCACTGAAAAAGGCCCTTCGGCCCACCGAGTCTGTGCCGACCAACAACCACCCATTTATACTGCTGTCCCGGGCCGCGTTACCGCCCAGCTCGAGGATTTCAGCGGTCAGATACTCGAGCACAGCAGTCAGATAGACCTGGGCTCTGGCACCCACACACGCAACATAGTTACACTTTCTCAGGAGCCTGTGAACACGGCCCACCGGGAACTGCAGTCCAGCCCGGGAGGAGCGAGACTTGGCCTTGGACCGAGCTTTCCCGCTGGTCTTTCCTCTTCCAGAAATTTCCACAATCTCACAAATACTTTCACAATGAATGGATAATTTCGTCAGCATTAAACATACACATGGGGTAGTCAGGATGGTCGAGCAGTCTGAGACGGTTCATTCAGATCACAATTCTCTCTGCAGGGGTGGGTTCAAATTCCCCTTCTGATAAGTTGTGTTTTGACATGACTGGAGGTATTTGGGAGTAGCGATGAAGAACAAACAGAGATCATGAAAGAATATTGACAAGCAAAATCACAACAAATCCAAAGATGTTTCATCAATACATTGCAGTCAGAGGCAACTGAGGAAAGAGTAGGGCCCATCAAAGACCTAAAAATGTAACCTATGTGTCAGGGTGTAGGTATGTTTATTAATGAATATTTTACTGTCTTCGCAAATGAGGGGGGTGATGCAGATATTGTAATTAAGGAGGAGTGCGAAGTATTGGACATGATAAACTGAGGGAGAGAAGAAGTATAAATGGGATTAGCATCCTTGAAAGTGGATATATCATCAGGGCCGGATGAAATGTACCCCAGGCTGTAAAAATAAGTCAGGGAGGAAATAATGGATGGTCTGACCATCAGTTTCCAATCCCTCACTGGATACGGGTGTGATGTCAGAGGATTGGAGGTCTCGTAACACTGCAATAAAAGCAAAATTCTGCAGATGCTGCAAATCTGAAATAAAAACTAGCTGCATTGGAAATACACAGCAGATCTGGCAGCAACTGCGGAGAGAGAAGCAAAGTTAACGTTTCTGTTCTGATGAAAGGTCACTGACCTGAAATGTTAACTTTGTTTCTCTCTCCACAGATGCTGCCAGACCTGCTGTGTATGTCCAGCACTTTTTGTTTTTATTGCTAACATTGCACCATTGTGGAAAAAGGAAGCGAGTGATCGACCAAATAATTAAAGGCCAGTCAGCCTAACAGCAATAGTGGGCGAATTATTGGAATTAATTCTGAGAGACAGGATAAACTGTCACTTAGAAAGGCACAGATTAATCAAAGAACAAAGAAAAAAGAACAAAGATAATTACAGCACAGGAACAGGCCCTTCGGCCCTCCAAGCCTGCGCCGATCCAGATCCTCTCTCTAAACATGTCGCCTATTTTCTAAGGTTCTGTATCTCTTTTCTTCCTGCCCATTCATGTATCTGTCTAGATACATCTTAAAAGAATCCATCGTGCCCGCATCTACCACCTCCGCTGGCAATGCGTTCCAGGTGCCCACCACCCTCTGCGTAAAGAACTTTCCACGCATATCCCCCCTAAACTTTTCCCCTTTCACTTTGAACTCGTGTCCTCTAGTAATTGAAACCCCCACTCTGGGAAAAAGCCTCTTGCTATCCACCCTGTCTATACCTCTCATGATTTTGTACACCTCAATCAGGTCCCCCCTCAACCTCCGTCTTTCTAATGAAAATAATCCTAATCTGCTCAACCTCTCTTCATAGCTAGCGCCCTCCATACCAGGCAACATCCTTGTGAACCTCCTCTGCACCCTCTCCAAAGCATCCACATCCTTTTGATAATGTGGCGACCAGAACTGTACGCAGTATTCCAAATGTGGCCGAACCAAAGTCCTATACAACTGTAACATGACCTGCCAACTCTTGTACTCAATGCCCCGTCCGATGAAGGAAAGCATGCCGTATGCCTTCTTGACCACTCTATTTACCTGCGTTGCCACCTTCAGGGAACAGTGGACCTGAACACCCAAATCTCTCTGGACATCAATTTTCCCCAGGACTTTTCCATTTACTGTATAGTTCACTCTTGAATTGGATCTTCCAAAATGCATCACCTCGCATTTGCCCTGATTGAACTCCATCTGCCATTTCTCTGCCCAACTCTCCAATCTATCTATATTCTGCTGTATTCTCTGACAGTCCCCTTCACTATCTGCTACTCCACCAATCTTAGTGTCGTCTGCAAATTTGCTAATCAGTCCACCTATACTTTCCTCCAAATCATTAATGTATATCACAAACAACAGTGGTCCCAGCACGGATCCCTGTGGAACACCACTGGTCACACGTCTCCATTTTGAGAAACTCCCTTCTACTGCTACTCTCTGTCTCCTGTTGCCCAGCCAGTTCTTTATCCATCGAGCTAGTACACCTTGGACCCCAAGCGCCTTCACTTTCTCCATCAGCCTGCCATGGGGAACCTTATCAAACGCCTTACTGAAGTCCATGTATATGACATCGACAGCCCTTCCCTCATCAATCAACTTTGTCACTTCCTCAAAGAATTCTATTAAGTTGGTAAGACATGACCTTCCCTGCACAAAACCATGTTGCCTATCACTGATGAGCCCATTTTCTTCCAAATGGGAATAGATCCTATCCCTCAGTATCTTCTCCAGCAGCTTCCCTACCACTGACGTCAGGCTCACCGGTCTATAATTACCTGGATTATCCCTGCTACCCTTCTTAAACAAGGGGACAACATTAGCAATTCTCCAGTCCTCCGGGACCTCACCCGTGTTTAAGGATGCTGCAAAGATATCTGTTAAGGCCCCAGCTATTTCCTCTCTCGCTTCCCTCAGTAACCTGGGATAGATCCCATCCGGACCTGGGGACTTGTCCACCTTAATGCCCTTGAGAATACCCAACACTTCCTCCCTCCTTATGCCGACTTGACCTAGAGTAATCAAACATCTGTTCCTAACCTCAACATCCGTCATGTCCCTCTCCTCGGTGAATACCGATGCAAAGTACTCGTTTAGAATCTCACCCATTTTCTCTGAGTCCAAGCATAACATTCCTCCTTTGTCCTTTAGTGGGCCAATCCTTTCTCTAGTTACCCTCTTTCTCCTTATATATGAATAAAAGGCTTTGGGATTTTCCTTAACCCTGTTTGCTAAAGATATTTCATGACCCCTTTTAGCCCTCTTAATTCCTCGTTTCAGATTGGTCCTACATTCCCGATATTCTTTCAAAGCTTCGTCTTTCATCAGCCGCCTAGACCTTATGTATGCTTCCTTTTTCCTCTTAGCTAGTCTCACAATTTCACCTGTCATCCATGGTTCCCTAATCTTGCCATTTCTATCCCTCATTTTCACAGGAACATGTCTCTCCTGCACGCTAATCAACCTCTCTTTAAAAGCCTCCCACATATCACATGTGGATTTACCTTCAAACAGCTGCTCCCAATCTACATTTCCCAGCTCCTGCCGAATTTTGGTATAGTTGGCCTTCCCCCAATTTAGCACTCTTCCTTTAGGACCACTCTCGTCTTTGTCCATGAGTATTTTAAAGCTTACGGAATTGTGATCACTATTCCCAAAGTAGTCCCCTACTGAAACTTCAACAACCTGGCCGGGCTCATTCCCCAACACCAGGTCCAGTATGGCCCCTTCCCGAGTTGGACTATTTACATACTGCTCTAGAAAACCCTCCTGGATGCTCCTTACAAATTCTGCTCCATCTGGACCTCTAACACTAAGCGAATCCCAGTCAATGTTGGGAAAATTAAAATCTCCTATCACCACCACCCTGTTGCTCCTACATCTTTCCATAATCTGTTTACATATTTGTACCTCTATCTCACGCTCGCTGTTGGGAGGCCTGTAGTACAGCCCCAACATTGTTACCGCACCCTTCCTATTTCTGAGTTCTGTCCATATTGCCTCACTGCTCGAGTCCTCCATAGTGCCCTCCTTCAGCACAGCTGTGATATCCTCTTTGACCAGTAATGCAACTCCTCCACCCCTTTTACCTCCCTCTCTATCCCGCCTGAAGCATCGATATCCTGGGATATTTAGTTGCCAATCATGCCCTTCCCTCAACCAAGTCTCAGTAATAGCAATAACATCATACTCCCAGGTACCAATCCAAGCCCTAAGTTCATCTGCCTTACCAACTACACTTCTTGCATTAAAACAAATGCACCTCAGACCACCAGTCCCTTTATATTCATCATCTGCTCCCAGCCTGCTCTTCCCCTTAGTCACACTGACTTCATTATCTAGTTCCTTACAGGCTTTTGTTACTACCTCCTTACTGTCAACTGACCTCAATTGGTTCCCATCCCCCTGCCACATTAGTTTAAACCCTCCCCAACAGCGTTAGCAAAAGCACCTCCAAGGACATTGGTTCCAGTCCGGCCCAGGTGTAGACCGTCCAATTTGTAATAGTCCCACCTCCCCCAGAACCGGTCCCAATGTCCCAAAAATCTGAACCCCTCCTTCCTGCACCATCTCTCAAGCCACGCATTCATCCTGACTATTCTTTCATTTTTACTCTGACTATCACGTGGCACTGGTAGTAATCCTGAGATTACTACCTTTGAGGTCCTACTTTTTAACTTGGCTCCTAACTCCCTAAACTCTGCTTGTAGGACCTAATCCCGTTTTTTACCTATATCATTAGTGCCTATGTGCACAATGACAACTGGCTGTTCACCCTCCCCCTTTAGAATGTTCTGCAGCCGATCTGAGACGTCCCTGACCCGTGCACCTGGGAGGCAACATACCATTCGGGAGCCTCGTTTTCGACCACAGAACCGCCTATCTACTCCCCTTACAAT
The DNA here is from genome assembly GCF_036365525.1 of Heterodontus francisci. Taxonomy (NCBI): domain Eukaryota; kingdom Metazoa; phylum Chordata; class Chondrichthyes; order Heterodontiformes; family Heterodontidae; genus Heterodontus; species Heterodontus francisci. Next base: position 1,398,024 of record NW_027141841.1, read on the forward strand.
CGAATCCCCTACGACTATAGCCCTTCCACTCTTTTTCCCGCCCTTCTGAACAGCAGAGCCAGCCACGGTGCCATGGACCTGGCTACTGCTGCCTTCCCCTGGTGAGCCATCTCCCTCAACAGTATCCAAAACGGTATACTTGTTTTGGAGGGAGATGACCGCAGGGGACTCCTGCGCTGCCTTCCTGCTCTTTCTCTGCCTTTTGGTCACCCATTCCCTTTCTCCCTCAGCAATCCTAATCTGCGGTGTGACCAATTCACTAAACGTGCTATCCACTACCTCCTCAGCAGCGCGCATGCTCCAAAGTGAGTCCATCCGCAGCTCGAGAGCCGTCATGCGGTCTAACAAGAGCTGCAGCTGGACACACTTACTGCACGTGAAGGAGCCAGGGTCATCAGCCATGTCCCTGAGCTCCCACATTGAGCAAGAGGAGCATGATACGGGTCTGAGACCTCCTGCCATTTTTAATCTTAAGTTTAAACTTAGTTAAATGAAAAAGGAACGAAAAGTTTTTACCAATCACAATAAAATCAGAGAAATCGAAAAAGCAGCTGCACTGAAAGGAAAGTTATTTTAAACCGCCCAAATATATAGTGTTTTACTTACCCAGCAGCCCCCTGGCCTCCGCCGAAAAACAAAAGGAAATTAAATTTACTTTCAAACTGACTTTTCCAGCTGCTCACTCGCTCCTCCCGAAAAAGCTGCTGCACTGAAAGGAAAGTTATTTTAAACCGCCCAAATATATAGTGTTTTACTTACCCAGCAGCCCCCTGGCCTCCGCCGAAAAACAAAAGGAAATTAAATTTACTTTCAAACTGACTTTTCCAGCTGCTCACTCGCTCACACGCTGCTCCCGAAAAAGCAGCTGCACTGAAAGGCAGTATCAAGTATCGTCATCATGGATTTGTTAAGGGAAGCTCCTGTCTGACTATCTTGATTGAATGTTTGTGAATAAGTAACAAGGGGGATTGATGAGGATAGTGCAGTTGATCTGATCTACATGGATTTTAGCAAGATTTTTGACAAGGTCCCACATGGCAAACTGGTGAAAAAAAATAAAAGCTCATGGGATCCAGGGGAATGTAGCAAGCTGGACACAAAATTGGTTCAGTGGCAGGAAACAAAAAGGAATTGGTTACAGGTGTTTTTGCAACTGGAGGACTGTTTCCAGTGGTGTTCCACAGGGCTCAGAACTAGGTCCCCTGCTTTTTGTGGTATATATTAATGATATGGACATAAATGTCGAGGGCACAATCAAGATGTTTGCAGATGACACAAAAAATTGTCCGTGTTGTTGATAGGGAGGAGGATAGCTGTTTACTGCAGGAAGATATCAATAGACTGGTCAGGTGGGCAGAGAAGTGGTAAATGGAATTCAAATTGGACAAGGGTGAGGTGATGCATTTGGGAGGTCAAAAAAGGCAAAGGAATACACAATTAATGGAAGAACACTGAACGGTGCAGAGGAAGTGAGGGACGTTGGAGTGAATGTCCACAGATCCCTGAAGGTAGCAGGACTGGTCAATAAGGTGGTTCAGCAGGTATATGGAATCCTTTCCTTTATTAGCTGAGGTATAGAATATAAGGGTGACCTGGGTGTCCATGTCAATAAGTCACTGACAGCTAACATGCAGGTGCAGCAAGCAATTAGGAAGGCTAATAGTATGTTAGCCTTTATCACAAGAGGATTTGAGTACAGGAGTAGTGAATGCTTGCTTCAATTGTATTGAACCTTGGTTCGACCGCACTTGGAGTACTGTGTGCAGTTTTGGTCTCCTTACCTTAGGAAGGATATTATTGCCATGGAGGGAGTTCAACGAAGGTTCATCAGACTTGTTCCTGGGATGGTGGGACTGTTCTATGAAGAGAGATTGGGGAAACTGGGGCTGTATTCTCTAGAGTTTCGAAGAATGAGAGGTGATCTCATTGAAACCTACGAAATATTTAAAGGACAGTCAGGGTAGATGCAGCTAAGATGTTTCATCTGGATGGGGAGTCGAGAACCAGGGGCTAAATTTCAAAATAAGGGGGAAGCTCCTTGGGACAGAGATGAGGAGATATTTCTTTACTCGGAGGGTAGTGAATCTTTGGAATTCTGTACTCCAGATGGCTGTGGAAGCTCAGTCGTTGAGTATGTTTAAAGCAGAGATTGACAGATTTCTAAATACAAATGACATAAGGGAATATGAGGAGTGTGGGGAAAAGGGCATTGAAGTGGATGATCAGCCATGATCATATTGAATGGTGGGGCAGGCTCGATGGGCTGAATGGCCGACTCCTGCTCCTATGTTCCTGTGTTCCTAACTCCACATGATCGGCGAGGCACATCTTCAGGCCGACTTGGTGGATGGTGTCAACAGATATCACTGCTTCTGATCTTCACCAGAACAGAGAGTGAGATGTAACATTGATCATCAAACAGACTGTGAGAGAATACAACAGAATAAAACACATGGAGAGACACTGTGGAATAACAAATAGATTTGATTGGAATGTTGAATTCTGATTGGAATGGATAAAACACCAGAAACAACGGATTAAATTGGGATTCTCATCACTATATTGATCTGAGACAGAAAAGAGAAACTGATGGAAAGAAGGGAAGAAGGAAGAAAAGAAAGAATGGAACTGCTCACTTTTTTCAGTTTTTTCACTTGCCCCTCGAAGCTGGATAAAAAAAAAAGTTGCATCTAACAGAGAATTTCACCAAAAAGGGAGATTAAATGCTGCAGAAACCTTGGATCGAAGGATGCCCCAACAGATCACCTGTTTAACTGTCTCCTCACTGGGGGATTTCAATCAGTGAGTAATATTATTCTCTACCTTTTTTTGTCAAATGAACCCAGAACGGTCACTTGGAATTAATATCTGTGTTCCGATTCCTGAATAATAAAATTGTGAGTTTCTCGATATTTTCGGGACACATTTCCTGCTGAAAGAACTAAGAACTCTTTTCTAATTTACATAATACTATATACACATTCATCAAACCTCCTAAACTAGCATCCTTGGTGCTGCTCTCTCTTCTCCCGAACCTCATCTCCTGTGACTGTTACATCATCACTTTGACAGTGGGAGTGATTGATCCCAATGTCTTCAGCATTAACCCTTTACATCCTTATACGACACTGTCTGTCCAAAAAAATGGGTGGAGGGAACTTTATTTATCGAAACACCAACAGCTGCCAGTTGAAAATCAACTCAAACCCATCAGTGAGAGAGAGAGAGAGAGACTGTCAGAGAACTTCCTGCATCCAGTCCTGACCCTGTCACACTCAGCAGCTGCTCACCCAGACCCCACTCTCATCAACACTGAACATTGTTACCGAGACACTTCAAATACTGTTTATAAAAGGCAGGAAAGGTCAGTGTTCACACTGCTGTATTGAATAGAACAAAGTTTAATATCTTCTCACTGTTTCTCGGGAACCACATGAGACATAGTTTTTCTTATTTGGTTCCTTTGATTTTTCTTGTTCCTGACTGACAAATATTCCAAACCTCAGATAAACCCTCCCACTTGCGTCATGTCCCAGTCTCAGTCACAAGCAACACATAACAACACAAACACTCTGAAACATACAACGCAGTCACACTTTCCTTCAGTGACATTAATGTCGAGCTGTTTTCCAGGTTGCATGCAACTGTGAACAAATTTGTATCAAAGAAGTTGCCTTTGAAATATCAGCACAGAATTTCTGTCCAAGGAGGAACAGCGATTCCAAACTCACATCCTTCACAAAGGCTGTTTTCTCTTGTGACGAAAATTCATCACGTAATTTGTTTTCTCACTTAAAGTTCAGAAAACACAGATGGAAGTGATTGACAAGGTAACTGAGACATCACAAATGAGAAAAAAGACTCTGCTGGGAATTGAACCAAGGATCCCCTGTTTACAAGACAGGTGCTTTAACCAACTAAACTACAGAGTCAGATGTTGTTGCAGCTAAAATCAGAGGAGTGCACTATTTATTCTCATATAATATCAATATCAAAGGAAAATGCAGCAGATGCTGGAAATCTCAATTAAAAACAAGAAACGCTGGAAATACTCATCAGGTCTGGCAGCATCTGTGGAGCGAGAAGCAGAGTTAATGTTTCAGGTCAATGACCCTTCTTCATTCCCTTCTAGATATTCTCATCCCACTTCTCCACAGGTCACAACATATATTTTAACTTTTCCCACTTCCTGAAACAGTCAATCATATACTCTATTCTTCCCAGAATAGAAGACACTGACCAGCTTTCTTTAATGAAAAGCAAAATTATCAGTTTATTACAGAACAAGTTTTAACTAGTCATGAAATAAAGCATAAATACACAGGTAGAAATTTTAAAAGTTCCCTTTTTACCTTAACCTACATTTAAAGCCCCTTTCTGACCACAGCCCCACACTCGCACTCACACATACACCAGTTAACTGGTGAGTTCTGTTAAAGACAAAAACAACACTTGGGCTGATTACTTGTTCATTCCTGAAGAAAACAGCAGATCGGATATGTTGTTCCAAAACTGGCATACAGTCTAACTTCTGAGTATGCGTAGACAGGTCACTAGGGTCTTTTAGAACAGTTTTTTAGAGGCAGTGTTGAGAATTAATTTTAGCAGGCTTTCTTCAAAGACAGGAGAAGAGATGAATTGACACAATGAAGTTCTCAGGGTCTTTTGAAGATTTGCTGCAAAACAACGTGGGTTGTGATCTTCTCTCCTTCCTTGACACTTCTTCAGGCTAACTTTATCAGCTGCTCACTCCAGAAGGTAAAACACAATGACTGCTACAAATAAAAGCTTGTGATTTTTCTGCCCTCTTCGGTGTGTGGTGCTGCTGCCGGGTTTGTCCAATCAAGAGGCGCAACTGACTTCACTGTCCACATTTCCCCCTGTTACCAGGGTTTCCGTTCGACATTTAACTTGAGTCATGTGACAACCAGTAAACATAGTTGCCAAATTAATACTTTCAGTACCCTCTTGATAAAGAACTGGTCTGACATTTATTAAGTTTGACGATGAATTCCTCAAAAAGAATTTCACAAAAAAAATTCAAAATCACTTCCATAACATCATGTACTTTCCCTGAGCTACAGGTTATTGGAAGTCTCTCTGGCTGTGTTTATTTTTGTTGATTTTGCACTCAGGTTCTTTCTGAATCCATGTGTTTGCAGAACTTTGTCAGTGAGAAACATGGAGATATGCTTAAAGATTTCCCTGCAAATTATTCATATCTCCATCTTTCTCCGAACTTTGTAGAAACACATTAATGTGGGAATCACACACATCAGGCCGTCAAACCTCTCCGTTAAACATTGAAAGGTGACAGTGTTTATTGTGACGGGGTTCCATTTATTCAGACACATCTGGTATAAAAGTGTTCAAGAAATGATTCACACATGTAATGTATTTGTATATTATGTGCATGACATAATAACGCAAATAAACAATTCCTTGCACTTGCCACGCTTGGTGCATATTTTCTCTGTTGATGCCCCCTGAATATATTAGAGAAAATGGTGATGAGGATGAGATAAAAGTCTGTAAATATAGGCAGCAAACAGCAGCAGGGACTGCAGTGAACAGGATCAGGCAGCTCCTGGTGACCTACCTGCTCGGATGGTGGAGATTTTAGGTGGATTGTGTGAAGCCTGGGCCACAGAATGTCTCTTCAGTTGAATGAGATACCGCAGGGTCTTCCTGTGCATCTGATTCAAATTGCTTATTTGGGACAATATGGCTGCACACATTTGGGATACATGGGAAGGTGAGGAACTTATGAGAGGGCTTGAGAACCATTCAGTTAATATATTGAAAGAATGGACATGTTTTTCAGAGCTAATAACATTTTGGAATTTGAAGGTGAAAGTGCAGAGGTCAAGACTCAAGATAAGGCAATTCTTGAGGGCAAGAAAGCGATTTTGCCAATGGAAATTAGCCTGGAAGTGTATGACCAGCTAACAAAGCTTCCTGCTCCCATCAAGGCATAAGATGTGCCATTCAAAACAATCATCACCAAGTTGGAGGAACATTTCAACCCGAAGCCACTAGAGATCACGGCAAGCTAGAAATTTGGAAGCAGAAATCAGAAAAGTAGTGAAACAGTTGGTGAGTACATTGTTCATATTCTTAGACCGTGCATTATGAGACAGATTTGTGCTTATATTGGTGGATGAGAAAAGATACTAAACACACAAAATCCCACATTCGAGCTCGCATGTAAGATTGCTCTTTCCATGGAGATTGCATCAAAGAATGCTCGAGAATTTCATCCTGTGCCTGTGATTGGAACACACTTCAGGGGAGCTTAAAAAAACTGGTAAAATGGGCTTTCACATGGCAGTTAAAATTTACACAGAGAATTGTAAAGAGATACAATTTGGGAGGAAGAATAAGGAGAGGCCATATAAATAAAATGTTACAATTCTAAAGTGGGTGCCAGAACAGAGAGACAATGTACACCAATCTTAGAAGGTTTGAAAAGGCTTCTCAGAGCAAACAGGACACTTGGCTTATTAATAGAGACATATAGTAAAAGCAAATAAGTTATGATAAACCTTTATAAAATACTGGGTCTGAATGGCCTACTCCTCTACCTCCACAGAAAGCTTCCATTCCAGGTTTGCACACACTCGTCAGGATCACTCTCCACAGATCCCGCCACTCCAGGCTCGGACATCAGGATCACTTTCCATAGATCCCACCACTCCATGCATGGATATCTCCCTCATGATCAGATCACAGGTCCTTAGTCCTGCCACATCCAGTCATGAATGATGGTGGACAATTAAATAACTAACCAAATGAGGAGGCTCCAAAAAATCCCCATCCTCAATAATGGTGGAGCCAAAGCTAAATCATTTACAACCATCTTCCATCAGAAATTGCTCAGTGGATGATTCATCTCGGCCTCCTGAGGTCCCCAGCATCACAGTTTCCAGTCTTCAGCCAATTCGATTCACTCCACATGATAGCAAGAAACAACTGAAGTCACTCGATGCAGCAACGACAATACGCCCGAACAACGCCCCGGCTCTAGTACTGAAGAATTGTGCTCCAGAACTAGCTGTGCTCTCAGCCACACTGTTCCAGTAGAGCTACAACACAGGCATCTACCCGACAATGTGGAAAATTGCCCAAGTGTGCCCACTCCATAAAAAAAAAGCAGGACAAATCCAATCTGACCAATTACCACCCCATCAGTCTCCTATCAATCATCAGCAAAGTGATGGAAGATGTCATCAACAGTGCTATCAAGCACCAGACACTGAGCAATAATCTGCTCATCGATGCTCAGTTTAGGTTCTGCCAGGGTTCCTCGACCCCAGGCAAATACTTGGCAGGTAGAGTATAATGTGGGAAAATGTGAGGTTATCCACTTTGGTAAGAAGAATGGAAAAGCAAAATATTATTTAAATTGTGAGAGATTACAGAATGCTGCGGTATAGAAGGATCTGGGTGTCCTCGTACATGAATCACAAAAAGTTACCATGCAGGTAGAGCAAATAATTAGGAAGGCAAATGAAATGTTGCCCTTTATTTCAAGGGGGATGGAGTATAAACGAAGAGAAGTATTGCTGCAAATGTACAGGGTGTTGGTGAAACCACACCTGGAGTACTGTGTACAGTTTTGGTCTCCTTATTTAAGGAGGGATATACTTGCATTGGAGGCAGTTCAGAGAAGGGTCACTGGATTGATTCCTGTGATGAAGTGGTTGTCTTATGTGGAGAGTTGATCAGGTTGGACCTATACTCATTGGAGTTAAGAAAAATGATAGGTGATCGTATTGAGACATATAAGATTTTGAGGGGGCTTGACAGGGTGGATGCTGAGAGGATGTTTCCCCTCATGGTGGAATTTAGAACTAGGGGACACAGTTTCAGAATAATGGTCTTCCATTTAAGAAGGAAATGAGCAATTTCTTCTCTCAGAGAGTCATTAATCTTTGGAATTCTCTACCACAGAGACTACTGGAGGCTGGGTCATTGCATGTCTTCAAGACTGAGTTTGACAGAATTTTATCTGCAAGGAAGTCAAGGGTTATGGGGTGCAGGCAAGAAAGTGGGGTTGAGGCCATGTCTGGTCAGCCATGATCCTATTGAATGGTGGAGCAGGCTCGAGGGGCCAAATGGCCTACTCCTGCTAATATTTCTTCTGTTCTTATTTTTTACTGCAGCTTGGTTCAAACAGACACAAAAGAGTGGAGTTCTAGAGGAGAGGTGAGAGTGATTGCCCTTGAGTGAGTGTGGCATCAAGGATCCCTAGCAAAATTGAAGTCAATGGGAATCAGGGGGAAAACTCTCCACTTGGTGGAGTCATACCTCGCACAAAACAAGATGGTTGTGGTTAGTGGAGACCAATCATCTCAGCCCAGGACATTGCGTCAGGACTTTCTCAGGGTAGTGTCCTCGGCCCAAACATCCTCAGCTGTTTCATTGATCACTTTCCCTTCAACAGAAGTGGGAATGTTCGCTGATGACTCACAACTCCTCAGATACTGAAGCAGTCTGTGCCCAGAAGCAGCGAGACCTGTACAAACTTCAGGCTTGAGCTGATAAGTGACAAGCAACCTTCTGGCCACACAAGTGCTAAGCAGTGAACATCTCCATTGAGAGAGAATCAAACCATCTACCTTTTGATATTCAGCAGCATAATCATCACTGAATACCCCACCATCAACATCTTGGGGGTTACCATTGACCAGAAACTAAACTGGACCAGTCACATCGATGCTGCAGCGATAAGTGCAGGTCAGAGATTAGGAATTCTGCAGCAAGTATCTCCCCTCCTGCCACCTCAAATCCTGTCCACCATGTACAAGGCACAAGTCAGGAGTGGGATGGAATCCATCCCACTCAACAACACTGAAGAAGCTCAACACCATCCAGGAGAAAGCAGCCCACTTGATTGGCACCTAACCCACCATCTTAAACATTCACTTCCTCCACCACCAGTACACAGTGGCTGCAGTGTGTACCATCTCCATATGCACTGCAGTATCTCGCCAAGTATCCTTCAACAGCACCTTCCAAACCCGTGACCACTACCACCTCGAAGGACAAGGGCAGCAGATGCATGGGAACTCACGACCTGCAGGTTCCCCTCCAAGTCACTCACCACCCTGACATGGAACTATATCGCCATTTCTTCACTGTTGTTGGGTCACAATCCTGGAACTCCGTCCCCAATAGCACTGTGGGTGTTCCTGCACCATATGGACTGCATCAGTTCAAGAAGGCAGCTGACCACCACATTCTCAAGGGCAATTAGGGATGGGTAATAAATGCCAGTCTTATCAGCGATACTCGCGCCCATTAATGAACAAAAAACAAATCACTCTCCACAGATTCCCCACAATCTGGGCTTGGACATTTACTTCAGGAGCACAGAGCTTTATATAACTGCAACATGAGTTCCAATCTTCATATTCCGTTCACTGTTCACATTATTTTTCTACCAGTCCACTAGCTTTTAGTGATTCAGTACTCGGGTCTCTGCGCCTCCGCAGTTTCTATCATCTCACCACTTAACAAAAAACACTCTGATCAATCTTTCGTCGGTACTAGATGACCCCTCATTTTAAACTCCATCTGCCAAAGCATTGCTCACTCACTTAATATATCAAGAAGATTTGAAAATACATTTCTTGCCAAAGGATAATGTTCTGCTTCTGCTCCCTCGCCATTTGCTTTTCCCATTAGTCTTTTGGTGTAAATCCAGCGGAAGTAAAGATGGAAAGAAGGAAGGAGGGGAGGGAAAATCCTGCTCCGTTTCGTGATCCCTATTTGATTATCATTCCAGTCCAGTTTGGGTGAAGAATTCCAATTGTCTATGTCAATTTTAAAAAAAAGTATAAACAATTCTGGAACCACCGTCAAGGTACTGACAAGAACAGGTTTCCAGGCCGACATTGCATTGAAGCTGCAAACAAGAATGCAACAGGCAGTTGATAAACTAACGACAAGGATGGGATTCGAACCAACACGTGCACAACACAATAGATCAGTCGCCCAACGCCATAACCTCTCAGCCACCTCTTCACCTGGCAAGTAGCAGAAGCACAACCGTCACCTTCACACAAATCCTGATGGAAATGTAGCTTCTGCAAGTAAATGAAATTTCCATCACATCAGGTCACGGCCTGTTGGGAATGGAGCGGTGTGAAACATTTCCAGACCATGTCCAACACGTTTCTACTCAGTGTGAAAACCCACCACGGAAAGACTGGAACATACAATCATTTGATCACAGCATGATTAACATCACTCAGACACCTGAACCATTCGGTCACTGACGAAGTCATGATAACTTCGAATTTCTCATGAAATGACAACTGAGAAAACTGACTGGAAGAATTGCTTCAACTCCACGTGATCAGTGAGGCACAGCCTCAGCCGACTTGTCAGGTGGTGTAAACAGATATCACTGCTTCTGATCGTCACCAGAACAGAGAGTGAGATGTAACATTGATCATCAAACAGACTGTGAGAGAATACAACAGAATAAAACACATGGAGAGACACTGTGGAATAATAAATAGATTTGATTGGAATGTTGAATTTTAATTGGAATGGATAAAACACCAGAAACGGCAGATTAAATTGGGATTCTCATCATTATATTGATCTGGGACAGAAAAGATAAACTGATAGAAAGAAGGGAAGAAGGAAGAATGGAACTGTACAGTTTTATCAGTTTTTTCACTCGTCCATCAAAGCTGGATAAATAAAAGTTGCAAAAGTTGCAAATGCTGCCAAAACCTTGGATTGAAGGATGTCCCAACTGTTTAACTGTCTCCTCACTGGGGGATTTCAATCAGTGAGCAATATTATTCTCTACCTTTTTTTTGTTAAATGAATCCAGAACTGTAACTTGGATTTAATATCTGTGTTCCAACTCCTGAATAATAAAATTGTGAGTTTCTTGATATTATCTGGACACATTTCCTGCTGAAAAAACTAAGAACTCTTTTCTAATTTGCACAATACTATATACACACTCATCACGTCTCCTCAGCTAGCATCCTTGGTGCTGCTCTCTCTTCTCCCAAACCTCATCTCCTGTGACTGTTGCATCATCACTCTGACATTGGGAGAGGTTGATCCCAATGTCTTCAGCGTTAATCCTTTCCATCCTTAGACTACACTGTGAATCAAAAAAATGGTTAGAGGGAACTTCCTTCATTTATCGAAACACCAACAGCTGCCAGTTGTCAACCAACTCAAACCCATGAGAGAGAGAGAGAGAGACTGTCAGAGAACTTCCTGCATCCAGTCCTGACCCTGTCGCGATCAGCAGTTGCTCACCCAGACCCCACTCTCATCAACACTGAACATTGTCACTGAGACCCTTCAAATAATGTTTATAAAAGGCAGAAAAATTCAAAGTTCATCGCAGCTGGATTGATTGAAACTAAGTTTAATATCTTCTTACCATTAGGTAACCACATGAGAAAGTCCTTCAATCGTTAGCATAAATTATCAGCTGTAAGAATGTTTGTCATTGGGTTGAATAATTTCTGTGTGAGGAATGTTCCAGCATCATAAACCAGGGGAACATGCTGACTGAGTTGTGTCTTCATCTCTTCTGGGCAGTCAGACAGTTCACCCTTCATTCTGCTCTTATTCACATTCCCAAAGCGGATCTACAGATTCTCAAATCTGGAGATTGGGTTTTCTTATTTGGTTCCTTTTGATTTTTCTTGCTCCTGAATGATAATATATTCCAACCTTGGATCAACCTTGCCCTGTGTCCCAGTCTCGGTTAAAGGCGACACATAATGGCACCAACACTCTGAAACATACAACATGGTCACACTCTGCTTCAGTGAGATTAATGTTGAGGCGGTTTCACGTCAAATGCAATTGTGAACAAATTTCTCTTGTGGAAATTGTGGGTGATTTGAGTATTTGCACTGAATTTCTGTGCAAGGAGGGACAGTTTCTAACAGCCATTCCCAAATCACTTCTTTCACAAAGACAAAGACTGTGCTGTCTTAACGTGCCACTCAACTTCACAAACAAATTTGAACTCAAAGTTCAGGGGAAGACAGAGATGTGAATGATTGACAGAATAATGTTTAAATCATAACTTTCCGTTTCTTCACTGCAGTGAGGCTTTGTTGGGGTTTGAAGTGAGGTTTTTCTGTTTATCAGACAGAGGCTTTAACCAACTGAGCTACAGGGCAAAATCTCAAACGCATCCTTTCCTGGAGTTACAGGTTATTCCAGGACTATCTGTCTCTGGGTTCTTTCTGAATCCACAAGTTTGCAGATCTTTGTGAGTGAGAGACATGGAGATATGCTTCAAAGATTTCCCTGTAAATTATTCATATCTCCATCTTTTCCTGAACTTTGAACAAACACATTACTGTGGGAATCACACACATCTGGCCCTCACACTCGTCCGCTAAACATTGAAAGGTGACAGTGTTTATTGTGAGGGGATCCATTTATTCAGACACATCTTGATCGGGACGTGTTTCACACATGTAATGTTTTTGAAAATTATGTTTATGATGTAATATTGTAAATAAACATTTCCTTGCACTTGTCGCATTTGATGTCCATTTTCTCTGCTGATGCCCCCTGAATATACTGGAGAAAATGGTGATGAGGATGAGATAAAAGTCTGGAAATATCGGCAGCAAACAGCAGCAGGGACTGCAGTGAACAAGAACAGCCAGCTCCTGGTGACCCACCTGCTCAGATGGTGAAGATTTTGGGTGGATTGTGTGAAGCCTGTGCGACAGACTGTCTCCTCAGTTGAATGAGATGCCCGAGGGTAAAGCATGGCTACCCGACCCGACTCCGACCAGACCCGATGACATGTGTCGGGTTCGGGTCGGGTCTCTCTTCCGTGTCCGGCATTCGGGTTCGTGACGGGTCGGGCTGGAGGCCGACACAGTGCTGCCTTGCTCAGGGAGGGAACTTCTGCATGATTCCGCAGGAATAGCCAGCTTTCGGAATGGAGGATCACAACATTTGGACAAGGTATGTTTGATATAATTAACTTTATTATGGTAGTCGGGTCGGGTCGGGTCGGGTGTGGGAAAAAAATCAAAGGACTCGGGCCCGGGTCAGGTTCAGGTTGGATGTGGTCAGGTCGGACCGGGTCGGGTTTCAATTTCATAAACGAGCAGGCCTTTACCGCAGGGTCTTAGTGTGCATCTGATTCAAAGGGATTATTTGGGACAATATGGTTGCACCCAAGGGATACATCAGAAGGCTGGGAACTTATGAGAGGGCTCGAGAACCATTCAGTTCATATATTGAAAGAATGGACATGTTTTTCAGAGCTAATAACATTTTGGAACTTGAAGGTGAAAGTGAAGAGGTCAAGACTCAGAATAAGGCAATTCTTGAGGGCAAGAAAGTAATTTTGCGAATGTAAATTATCCTGGAAGTGTATGACATGCTAACAAATCTTCCTGCTCCCATCAAGGCAAAAGATGTGAATTCAAAACAATCATCACCAAGTTGGAGGAACATTTTAACCCTAAGCCACGAGAGATCACGGCATGCTAGAAATTTGGAACCAGAAAGCAGAAAAGTAGTGAAATAGTTGGTGAGTACATTGTGGAACTGAAGAATTTATCACTACATTGCAACCTTGGCGCATTCTTAGACTGTACATTACGAGACAGATTTGTGCTTATATTGGTGGATGAGAAAAGATACTAAACACGCAAAATCCTACATTTCAGCTGGCGTGTAAGATTGCTCTTTCCATGGAGATAGCATCAGAGAATGCTGGGGAATTTCGTCTTATGCCAGTGACAGTAACACACTTCAGGAGAAGATAAAAAAACTGTCAAAATGGGCTTTCACATGGCAGATAAAATTTTCCACAGAGAAGTGTAAAGTGATAAAGTTTGGGAGGAAGAATGACACAATGTGCACCAATCTTAGAAGGTATGAAAATGTTGCTAAAAGCAAACAGGACACTTGGCTTTTTTCATAGAGGCATCGAGTAAAAGCAATTAAGTTATACTAAACCTTTATAAAACACTGGGGCTGAATGGCCTCCTCCTGCACCTCCACAGAAAGCTTCCACTCCAGGCTCGGACACCCTCTTCAGGATCACTCTCCATACATCCTGCCACTCCACGCATGGATATCTCCCTCAGGATCAGATCACAGCTCCACAGTCCTGCCACATCCAGTCGTGAATGGTGGTGGATAATTTAATAACTAACCAGATGATGAGGCTCCAAAAGCACCCACATCCTCAATGATGGTGGAGCCGAGCACGTCAGTTCAAAAGGCAAAACTGAAGCATCTGCAACCATCTTCAGTCAGAAGCATTAGGTGGTTTCGATCTGTGCTAATTTCAGCTCCTCCTGCTCGCTGGTGCCTTGATTCTCTGGTGCTAATTTCAGAGTAAACCATACAGATTGACAATTGGAGCCAAAGAAAAAGACACAGGAGAGTTTGAAAGTGCCAAAATCTGGGATTGAACCAAGAACTGCGATTTTTCGTGCAATGCAAATCCAGCTGATCTATTTCAGGAACACACGAAAACCAGCCTTCGCTCATTGCTTTGGAAGACAATATTTACATTCAAGTGTTTGTCAAAATTTACAGAACACAACATGAGTAATATTTCCCATTGTTTTCTCAGCACTGATGGAATGTGAAGCAGGAGACAGCCAAAAGTCCCACTGATCCACACTGACCCAGAGCTGAGAGTGAAATGAGATAAAGTTCAAGCTTTAGCAGCGAGACGCTGGAGAGACGTAAGAGTCCTGAATCAAGGAGAGACTTTCTGATATAGGAAAAGCAAAATACTGCATATGCTGGAAATCTGAAATAAAAACAAATGTGCTGGAAATACTCAGCAGGTCTGGCAGCATCTGTGGAGAGAGAAATAGAGTTAAAGTTTCAAGTCTGTGACCTTTCATCAGAACTGCCAAAGGTTAGAAAAGAATTGGGTTTTAAACAAGTGAAGGAGAGGGGCCTGTGTGAGAGAACAAAGGGGAAGATGTTTGATAGGGCAGAGGGCAGGAAAGATTAAATAACAAAGTTGTCCTGGGACAAAGGCAAAGAGTCCGGTAATGCTTGTGGTCAAAGACAAAGCATTTGTCCAGAGAGAGTGTTAATAGCAGAATAATGAGCAGCTCTGAATACATGAAAAACAGGCACATGGTTTCAAACACACTGTGTTTTGTGCTCCCCCTTTTGTGAATCCTTGTTCACAGCTTTCCAATTATAATGCAAAGAAATGAACACAAACAGGCTTTCTTTGGTTTAAAGAAGAAAAGGGAAACTTATTAAACTTGCTTAAACTTTAATACTGTTCGTGCCTACAGACATACGATGTTCCCATGCTAGCATGAACAGATGCAGCGGGGACAGAAAAAATAAAAGATAAAGTAGAACAGTTTGAGGCAATATCTTGTTACTGTGCTTCGAGCTCACGGTATAGCACTTGTGTAGGTAATTCTTGCGTTTCGTAGGGCCCAGTATTCTACTTAGACCTTGTACATGTTGGAGACTTTTCTCTCTTTGAGATTCACATGTTTTCACAAGGTTCAGTTCTGTGGGAAAGAGATGGAGGCAGGCAGGACTGGAGAGGGTCTACCCCATCCGGGAGCACATGGTGTTCTGAGTTCAAATCTGTGGCAAGTTCAAAAAACCAACAGCCAACTAGTCATGTGACTAAAACTGGTCTGACCACTTCTGCTGTGTATTGGGGAAGCAAAACACTGCGTCCCTTTGTTTCAATACTGTTTGTTACTATCCAAATTTCTTTCCAGTCAGGCGCTTGCAATTTAAAGTTTTTCATGTTCATGTGGCAACAATCATGTGTGCCTCAGTCTTGGCAGGTGGCGTGGGGGGGTTTTCCAGACACCAGTCATGTTCTGAAGTTATTGAACTCAAGGTTCGGTCCACAAGGCTGTAGAGTGACGAATCGAAAGATCAGGTGCTGTTCCTCGAGCTTGCGTTGATGTTCACTGGAACACTGGAGCAGGCCAAAGATGGAAATGTTGACATGAGAGCAGGGGGAAGTGTTGAAATGGTAATCAACCAGAAGCTCAGGGTCATGCTTTCGGACTGAGTGGAGGTGTTCTACAAAGCGGTCAGCTGATCTGCGTTTGGTCTCCCCAATTTAGAGAAGACCGCATTGTGAACAGAAAATACAGTACACTAAATTGAAAGAAGTACAAGTAAACCGCTGCTTCACCTGAAAGGGGTGTTTGGGGCCTTGGATAGTGAGGAGAGAGGAGGTAAAAGGGAAGCTATTACACTTCCTGCGATTGAATGGGAAGGTGCCGTGGGAAGGGGACGAGGTATTGGGGATAATGGAGGAGTGGACCAGAGTGTTGCGGAGGGAACGATCCTTTCAGAATGCTGACAGGGGAGGGGAAGATGCATTTGGTGGTGGCATCACGCTGGAGGTGGTGAAAATGGCGGAGGATAATCCTTTGGATGTGGAGGCAGGTGGTGTGGAAAGTAAGGACAAGGGGAAACCTGTGGCGTTTCAGGGAGGGCTGGGAAGAGGGGAGGGCAGATGTCTGGGAAATGGACCAGACACACTCCTTGAACTCTCTGCTGATGAAGTCTGGCAAAGGGAAGAACAACCACACAACATGGGTCTCAAATCGAAGACCCTGGGATTAAAAGTCTCATGCTCCACCAACTGAGCTATCCAGGCCTGATACAGTACTTCCACTCTGTCTGTTATTGGACGGATGCTGCTGTTGGCTCCACCCCAATGGCGGGCGTTTGTTCCACCAACCATGAAGCAGCTTCCTATCAATTCCCAAAATTATCATCTCCAACAAGAGAGAATCTAACTATCTCCCCATGACATTCAATGGCATTGTCATTGCTGAATCCCTCACTATCAACATCCTGGGGTTTGCCAATGAACAGAAACTGAATTGGAACAGCCATATAAATACCATAGCTTCAAGAGCAGGTCAGAGTCTGGGAATTCTACTGTGAATCACTCACGTCCTGTCCACCATCTCCAAGGCACAAGTCAGGAGTGTGATGAAAGGCTCCTCACTTGCCTGGATGAGTGCAGCTCCAACAACAACAAAGAAGCTCAACACCATCCAGGACAAAGCAGCTCACCTGATCAGCACTCCATCCACCACGACCTCGACCACCTAGAAGGACATTGGATGAATGGCAACACCACCATCTGCAAGTTCCCCTCCAAGCGACACACCATCCTGTCTTGGAACTATATCATGATTCCATCACTGTCACTGGATCAACATCCTGGAACTCCCTTCCCAACAGCACGTATTGCAATGGCTCAAAAAGGCGGCTCACCACCACCTTCCCAATGGAAATTAGGGATGGGCAATAAATGCTGGCTTTGCCAGCAATGCCCACATCCCATGAAAGAATAAAAAAGAGATTTACCCAAATGGTAGCAGGGTGAGGGATTTCAGTTATATGGAGAGATTGGAGAAGCTGGGGTTATTCTCCTTGCAGCAGAGAAAGGTCAGAAGAGATTTGACGCATTTGTTCAAAATCATTTTAAATAAGGCGAAACTGTTTCCAGTGGTCAAAGGGTCAGTAAGCAGAGGACACAGGTATCAGGTGATTGGCAGAAGAACCAGAGGTGACATGAGGAACCATTTTTTACACAGCAATGTGTTGTGATAAAGAAAGAAAAGACTTGCATTTATATAGCACCTTTCAAGACCACTGGACATATCAAAGCACTTTGTAAACAATGAAATACTTTTGAAGTGTAATCACTGTTGTAATGTCAGAAATGCAGCAGCTAATACCCAACAACAGCAATATGATAATGACCAACTGATCTGATTGAGGGAAATATTAATCATAACACCAGGGATAATTAGAATTAGAATTAGAACAGTACAGCACAGTGCAGGCCCTTCGGCCCTCGATGTTGCGCCGACCTGTGAAACCATCTGACCTACACTATTCCATTTTCATCCATATGTCCATTAAATGACCACTTAAATGCCCTTAAAGCTGGCGTGTCTACTACTGTTGCAGGCAGGGCGTTCCACGCCCCTACCACTCTCTGAGTAAAGAAACTAACTCTGACATCTGTCCTATATATATCACCCCTCAACTTAAAGCTATGTCCCCGCGTGTTTGCCATCACCATCCGAGGAAAAAGACTCTCACTATCCACCCTATCTAACCCTCTGATTATCTTTTATGTCTCTATTAAGTCACTTCTCCTCCTCCTTCTCTCCAACGAAAACAACCTCAAGTCCCTCAGCCTTTCCTCGTCAGACCTTCCCTCCATACCAGGCAACATCCTAGGAAATCTCCTCTGCACCCTTTCCGTAGCTTCCACATCCTTCCTATAATGCGGTGACCAGAACTGCACGCAATACTCCAGGTGCGGTCTCACCAGAGTTTTGTACAGCTGCAGCATGACCTCGTGGCTCCGAAACTCGATCCCCCTACTAATAACAGCTAACACACCATATGCCTTCTTAACAGCCCTATTAACCTGGGTAGCAACCTTCAGGGATTTATGCACCTGGACACCAAGATCTCTCTGTTCATCTGCACTACCAATAATCTTCCCATTAGCCCAGTACTCTGCATTCCTGTTACTCCTTCCAAAGTGATTCACCTCACACTTTTCCGCATTAAACTCCATTTCCCATCTCTCAGCCCCGCTCTGCAGCCTATCTATGTCCCTCTGTACCCTACAACATCCTTCGGCACTATCCACAACTCCACCGACCTTAGTGTCATCCGCAAATTTACTAACCCACCCTTCTACACCCTCTTCCAGGTCATTTATAAAAATGACAAACAGCAGTGGCCCCAAAACAGATCCTTGCGGTACACCACTCGTAACTAAACTCCAGGATGAACATTTGCCTTCAACCACTACCCTCTGTCTTCTTTCAGCTAGCCAATTTCTGATCCAAATCTCTAAATCACCTTCAACTCCATACTTCCGTATTTTCTGCAATAGACTACCATGGGGAACCTTATCAAACGCCTTACTGAAATCCATATACACCACATCCACTGCTTTACCCTCATCCACCTCTTTGGTCACCTTCTCGAAAAACTCAATAAGGTTTGTGAGGCACGACCTACCCGTCACAAAACCGTGCTGACTATCGATAATGAACTTATTCTTTTCAAGATGATTATAAATCCTATCTCTTATAACCTTTTCCAACATTTTACCCACAACCGAAGTAAGGCTCACAGGTCTCTAATTACCAGGGCTGTCTGTTCTCCCCTTCACGAACAAGGGGACAACATTTGCTATCCTCCAGTCTTCCGGCACTATTCCTGTCGACAATGACGACATAAAGATCAAGGACAAAGGCTCTGCAATCTCCTCCCTGGCTTCACAGAGAATCCTAGGATAAATCCCATCTGGCCCAGGGGACTTCTCTATTTTCACACTTTCCAAAATTGCTAACACCTCCTCCTTGTGAACCTCAATCCCATCTAGCCTAGTAGCTTGAATCTCAGTATTCTCCTCGACAACATTTTCTTTCTCTACTGTAAATACTGACGCAAAATATTCATTTACCACTTCCCCGACCTCCTCTGATTCCACACACAACTTCCCATTGGCCCTAATCTAACTCTCGTCATTCTTTTATTCCTGATATACCTATAGAAAGCCTTAGGGTTTTCCCTGATCCTATTCGCCAATGACTTCTCGTGTCCCCTCCTTGCTCTTCTTAGCTCTCCCTTTAGATCCTTCGTGGCTAGCTTGTAACTCTCAAGCGCCCTAACTGAGCCTTCACGTCTCATCCTAACATCAGCCTTCTTCTTTCTCTTGATAAGCGCTTCAAGTTCTTTCGTGAACCACGGCTCCCTTGCTCGACAACTTCCTCCCTGCCTGACAGGTACATACTTATCAAGGACACGCAGTAGCTGCTCCTTGAATAAGCTGCACATTTCGATTATTCCCACCCCCTGCAGTTTCCTTCCCCATCCTACGCATCCTAAATCTTGCCTAATCGCATCATAATTTCCTTTCCCCCAGCTGTAATTTTTACCCTGCGGTATATACCTGTCCCTGCCCATCGATAAGGTAAACCTAACCGAATAGTGATCACTATCACTAAAGTGCTCACCTACATCTAAATCTAACTCCTAGCCGGGTTCATTACTCAGTACCAAATCCAATGTGGCATTGCCCCTGGTTGGCCTGTCTATATATTGTGTCT
The DNA here is from genome assembly GCF_036365525.1 of Heterodontus francisci. NCBI lineage: Eukaryota > Metazoa > Chordata > Chondrichthyes > Heterodontiformes > Heterodontidae > Heterodontus > Heterodontus francisci. The sequence continues at coordinate 1,418,168 of NW_027141841.1, forward strand.
GAAAACCCTCCTGCACACACTGGACAAAAACTGAAACATCTAAAGTACTCGAAATATATTATTTCCAGTCGATATTTGGAAAGTTAAAGCCCCCGTAACAACTACCCTGTTACTCTCGCCCCTGTCGAGAATCATCTTCGCTATCCTTTCCTCTACATCTCTGGAACTATTTGGAGGTCTGTAAAAGACTCCCAACAGGGTGACCTCACCTCTCCTGTTTCTAACCTCGGCCCATACTACCTCAGTAGACGAGTCCTCAAACGTCCTTTCTGTCGCTGTAATACTCTCCTTGATTAACAATGCCGCACCCACCACCCCCCCCCCCTTCTTTTACCATCTTCTCTGTTCTGACTGAAACATCTAAAACCCGGAACCTGCAACTTTTGCTCTTCACTTGTTTGAAATTGCAGCATGGTATCTTTTACATTCACCCAAACATGCAGACCAGGTCTTGGTTTAACATCACACCTGAAAGGCAGCACCTTCAACACCCTCAGTGCTGCACTGGAGTGTCAGCTGTGAAATCTGAACCCAGAAGCTTGTGATTTAGAGGTGTGTGTGGCCAACTGAGCCACAGCTTTTACCTGAGTCTCAATCCTTCTACCAACAGTTTCTCTCTATCTGGTCTGTCAGGACCCCTCATGATTGTGAACACCTCTGTCAAATCTCCTCTCTGAGGAGAACAACCCCAGCTTCTCCAATCTATCCACATAACTGAAATCCGAACCACACGTTGCAGAAAGGAATATTTCCTCAAGTTCCTTCCGGTTTTGTGAGTCACCTCAAATCTGTAACTTTCGTTATGGACCGTTCAGCAGTTAGAAACAGTTCTTCAGTATTTACTCCACCTCAAACCTTCAAGGAAGCTCTGGAAAGTAACTGAAAATAAAGTTGTCAGAAGTGGGATTTAAACACATGCCTCCAGTGAAAGCTGCAACCTGAACAGAGAAGCTGAAACCGCTCAGTCACCTCAACTGTTCAGACCTTTTTGACCTCATCATCACTTCTGCACTTTGAAAGTTCACTCAGTTCAGTAACTTGTTCAATGTTACTGGAATGCTCAGTGACTGGGATATTAACTCCCCCGGGTTTTCCTGAGCTTGTTCTCGGTGCATGGGGATGTTTGTCCTGGGCCGTGGAATCTTGCATCCCTGTAATGGACATTAACCCACTGATTGAATCTGTATCCACTGCTTTCTGCTGGTGCTGGGTAATTGCAGAGTGTGGGGCCGGAATGTTGCTGCTTGTCCCAGCCTCACTCACTCTGGGAAAGAGTAAATAATTGATGCATCTGTTTCTGTATCTGAAATGTGACTTTGATCTGCTGTTATTAACCGAGGCAGCGCTGCAGAAGGATACGTGAATAATCTCTCACTAATCAACTGCAAACAGTCAGAATGTGTAACTTTGAGCAGCGCTTTCTGCACCGTCAGGGCTGGAAAGTTGAGGGAGGGAGAGACAGTGTCAGTATCTGAGTGTATACAGCACTGTACAGAGAAAGAGCCAATATACCGGGGCTGAGACACAGTGCATCTTTTCACATTTAGTCACAATAATATCCACAGTCAGGAGCTGAAAATGATGAAAAACCAAATAGCAAGAGCAAAAGTAAGAAAACTAAGCAATCATAGATTAGCTGAGAAGCTTTCTCTGTGTTACCTGGTAGTCTCCTGTTTTATATTCAATGCTTTCTCCACTGTGGCCAGGGAATGATTTATTCTCAAGGGTTGAATATTAACAAAACTTCTTAGAGTTTAAATCTTTTAAAATTAATTCCATGGAGCTAATGGCGAAAAGTCAAATAACTGCATCAATTATAGGAGAGTTGGTTAGTGATGACGTGGATGCGTGCAGTGTGCAGGACCAGACTGTTTCTATAGATTCACAATGAATGTTCCACCCTTCATTTGTAACAGTAAAACTGATCGTGGACAATGGCTATTCTGGTTGCAGCAACTTGAAGATTTAACTCATTAACTCCCTGCTTTAGGGTAATCTAGAAAGAACATCACACAGCTCTGTCAGTTAGTGTGCTTGTTTGTTAACCCACAATTTGTTGATTTAAGCACATAAAAGGATGAGGCTTTATTAACTTAAACTCTTCTACATCTGCTGGATTACTCTTGCTGTTGATTCTTCAAAGGTAAGATTAATCAAGACTTTCTTTGTGAAATCCATGCTGACTGTGCTTTATTATATTTTCATTTTCATATGTATTTTCTACTTATGGGAATTACAGGATATTGTCTTTTTTATTGATGTCATTGTTATTTATTGCATTTATTGCCCATCCCTAATTCCCTGGAGAAGGTGGTGGTGAGCTGCCTTCCTGAACCACTGCAGTCGATGTGATGCTGTTCGGAAGGGAGTTCCAGGATTTTGACCCAGCAACAGTGAGGGAACAGTGATATATTTCCAATTCAGGATGTTGTATGGCTTAGAGGGGAACTTGCAGGTGGTGGTGTTCCCATGCATCTGCTGCCCTTGTCCTTCTAGGTAGTAGAAGTCACGGGTTTGGAAGGTGCTGTCTAAGGAGGCTTGCTGCAGTGCATCCTGTGGATGGTGCACACTGCTACCACAGTGCATCGGTGATGGAGAGAGTGAATATTGTGAATCAGGTGCCAATCAAGTGGGCTGCTTTGTCCTAGATGGCGTTGAGCTTCTGAAGTGTTGTTGGAGCTGCACCTATCCAAGCAAGTGGAGAGTATTCCATCATACTCCTGACTTGTGCCTTGTAGATAGTGGACAGGCTTTGGGGAGTCAGGAGGTGAGTTACTCGCCGCAAGATTCCTAGTCTCTGACCTGTTCTTGTAGCCATGATATTTATATGGCTACTGCAGTTCATTTTCTGGTCAATGGTAACCCCCAGGATGTTGATAGTGGGGGATTCAGCAAACGTAATGCTGTTGAACGTCAAGGGGAGATGGTTCGGATCTGTCTTGTTTGAGATGGTCATTGCCTGGCAATTGTGTGACTCGAATGTGAAATATCCTTATTGTAGGGTATTCTATTGTACTGTCCAGTGACTACACTTGGAAAGTTCTTCATTGGCTGGAAAAGGCTTTACAAAGTCCTGTGGCCGTGAAATGCATGTGTTGCTTTTTCCATTGTTATCAGTGTCATTTTGATCAAAAGATAGGATTCGTGAGCACAAATTTTAAATCAATGTTGATTCAAATAATGTAAAGGCATCTATATTCTTGCACTGTACTTAATAATCTCCATCTTCCTATCCTTACCAAGTACAATGTCTTTCACTCTGAAATTGATCCACAATCTCAGTCCCTCAGACAATTTCAATCCAGTTCTGATGAAAGGTCACAGACCAGAAACGTTAACTCTGTTTCTCTCTCCACAGATGCTGTCAGACCTGCTGAGTATTTCCAGCATTTTCTGTTTTCATTTCAGATTTCCAGTATCTGCAGTATTTTGCTTCTGTGTTACTTTGAAAGTTAAAACTTACCCACCTGTCTCCAATTCACACTGGGGTCTCCCATGAAATGATTCTGTATAATGTTGATGTAATGAATACAGACTCTGAGCACAGAGTTTCCTGTGGGGAATTGGCGATATGAAAACCAGCAGACTCTGCAGGAATTTCCACTGGGAGCACAAATTCACAAAATCTACCTTTTATATATCGATTCATTTTGATTGCCCTTCTGGAAATTTATTTTGAAACAATTTAAACATCAACCCACAGCTCCATGACTGGGTCAATTATGAGGTCATCCTCTGACAGGTCATGTGACAGCTGGAGCCACAAGACATCAGAACCAGATTTGTGACTGGATTAAAACCCGGAATCCTGTCATAATGGCTTTTCAAATAAAGCTGTTGCTGTTTGAAAACACAGCAGTTAAACTTTCTGCCTGACCATGAGGGGAGCTGGGGAGAACTTTACAAAACTAAATCCTTCAACAAAATAGTTCGAAAACCATTAATATAGAAATCTTGTGAGGATCCATATGCAGTGGAGAAACAAGCAAAATACAGAAAGTACAAAGAACATCTGAAAAGGGAAATTGGATCAGCAAGAGAGTGTGTGAGAAAAGATTAGCAGGTCACATAACTGGGATCACTGAAGTCTTTTACCAACATTTGGACAGTCAATGAAAGGGTGGGTCAATTAGGAGATCCTGTGGAGGCAGAGGACATGCCTGAGGCACTAATTAAGTAATTGCATCTGTCACAAAACAAGCAGATTGTGCAAATGTCACAGTAAAGAAGGAGGAAGTGGAGAATTTGGAGGGGATGAAAATAGATAAAGAGGAGATAATTACAAGGTTAGCAGTGCTCATAGTAGAAAAGTCACCCGGTCTGGATGGGCTGCATCCTGGGTTGCTGAGGGAAGTAAGGGTGGAAATAGCGGAGACTTGAGCCACAATCTTTCAATCCTCCTTGAATATGGGAATGATGCCAGAGGACTGGAGGATAGAAGTAAGCTTGGGTAGTTCGATCTCAGTTTAACTTGACCATTTTTATAATGTTGTAATAACTAATAAGGTCAAGGAAGCCATTTTACAATTAACACATGACCAAAGGAGCCATTTTGTGTTCAGTACTAACGTTTATATCCTGTATAATTAATGAGTAGCTACCCATCATGAAACAGATGATTGTAAAGGTAATGAACCTTGATTGAGTTATAAATAATGAATGAATAATCATTTTAGAGAGAATGGGTTTTCATTTAAAGTTAGTTCAATCTAATTACTGTGAGTTTCTGTGTCTGTGTGGGAAAGAGCAGTTTCAGCGAAACGTATTCAAACAATGGACCTTTCTAGGACACCTCATAAAACCCATGGGATGGTACATCGTGACCTTCAAGAGTCTCGATTTAATGAATAGGAAACTTGTTTCAGATCAGATTGGGAGACAGTGTGAAACCACTCCATTGTACTCATGTCTGAGATTCTGAGGACAGGTGACAGTTAGTGGAAGACATCATTAAGAACTTATTAAATGTACCTAGCAACAGCTCGGACCAAATATTATTTTACAAGGTGGTGTGATGGCCATCCAGGGGTTAAAAGTAGGGAGCTTGTAAGGTTTCAGTGTGCAGGAACACTGGAAGACCTCAGGGGTAAAGGCTCAGATCATCAACCAAGTTCTCCACCTGATGTGGGATCTAGGCTGGACAAAGAGGACCGTGACACTCTGAGACCAAGCTCGATCAGTCCACACACCTGCTAGAGCTGTAAAGTTATATTGTCCAAGTTTGTTCGAGATAATTTTGCTTTCAATTATTAAGCACTATTTTCCTCTCAATAAAAGTTCTGGACTTATTAATCAAGTATCCTGTTGCTTTAATTGGTTAAAGTCATTCCCAAAGAGATTGTCCACAATAGACTTTCCAGAATTAAAAGATAAGTCTGCAAGGATTGCTAATTTTACAGCCCTGTTTAGAAAGAGAGATAAACCCAGGAACTACAGACCAGTTAGTCTAATGTCGGTGGTGGGGAAACTTTTAGAGACAAATATCCAGGAGAAAAATAACTCTCACTTGGTAGAACATGGGCTAAGAAATGACAACCAGTACAGATTGGTTAACAGAAGATTGTGTCTGAAATAATTAATTAATTTCTTTGATGAAGTTTCACAGAGAGTTGACCAGGGTAATGAGGTTGATGGTGTGTGTCTGGAATTCAAAATTGTGTTTGAAAAAGTACCATAAAATAGACTTGTTAACAAAATTCGAGCAGATGGGATCAAAGAGGCAGTGGCAGCGTGGATACAAAATTGGCTGAGAGACGGAAAGCATAAAGCAGGGTGAATGCTTGTTTTTCAGAAGGGAGGGACTAATACAGTAATGTCACTGTTGTTGCAGTGTGTGCAGTGTCTGACCCTGAGCTGTCCTAGGGAGGGGGCTGTTTGTGATGTTCCTGTGGGGTGCATCATCATTAGGGTATCTCTCTGAGCTGTCACAGGGATGGGGTAGTTTGTGACATCCTTGTGCATGTCATGCAGGCCCACTGGCTTGTGGTTCCATCCTGATGCCAAGAAACAGAGCCACAGCTATGGGCAAAAAGTCTCACTTCCCTGTGGATGTCTTGAGAGAGAAGAAAGCTGAGGGAGTAAACCTGGACAGTAAATCCGGAGTGGAGTCCCATAGGCGCTTACCTGTTACTTATTAGGTAGTTTTCCAGCAACTCCGACAGCAGAGCAATACCAAACAGTACTGTTTTTGTCCTTTCCTTTGGACAATACTAGCAATGCTGAGAGGGTGTCCTGATGCTCAGTGTCTCCATACTATTTGCCCAGGCCTGTGCCCTGGAGAGGACACTCCAGCTTTGTGGTTAAACATTAGCACAACACGGGAATACACAGTTGCTGATTGTAAGCTCTCACTCAATTGGTGTAGAGTATGAGCACCAGGGGTTACTTCTGACAGAGGGAGAGATCATCATGTCTCATTGGATAGCTACCACCCACTCAGTTTCCTGCTGTCCTGCCACGACCTACTTGCTTCAATGGGTGTTTGGAGCTTAGAGAGTCATCTCTCAACAGGCGGTTCGATAATCTATGCACCAGGCAAGACAAACTTAACAAAGAAGACACCAGTGCTTCGCATCGCAATCTGGAATGTGAGGACCATGTGTCCTGGCCTTACTGACACCATTCTGCAGGTTGATGACACACACAAGACAGCTGTGATGGACAAAGAACTCACAAGGCTCAATGTGGACATTGCTGTGCTGCAAGAAACTAGACTCGTTCAAAGTGGATCCCTCAAAGAGAAACACTACACCTTCTTCTGGCAGGGGAAAGCCCAAGAGGCAACTCGTGGGTTTCACAGTAAAAAAACACGCTACATGCGATGAGTGAACCACCCACAGTAGGCTCAGAGAGACTTCATACTCTTCACTTGTCAACAAGCACGGACCCAGGTAATCTCATGTGCATCTATGTCCCGACACTCACCTCCACCCCAGATGTCAAGGATCAATTCTATGAGACACTTGACGCTGCCATCAGTAGAATTCCCAGCACTGAGGGATTGTATCTTCCAGGAGATTTCAACGCAAGTGTGGGTACTGACTATAGCTTGGCCAACGAGCATAGGGCACCAGGGGATTGGCAAGATGATCAAAAATGGACAGAGGTTGCTGGATCTATGCTGTCACCATGGACTCTGTGTGACAAACAGCTACTTCCAGTTCAAGCTGTGCCACAAGGTGTCCTGGAGCCATCCAAAATCACGCCACTGGCACCAGCTCGAACTTAACATCACCAGATGTACCACCCTCAGCAGTGTCCTCATCACTCACAGCTATCACAGCGCTGTCTGTGACACTGACCACACCCTGGTGCATAGCAAGGTCAGGCTTCAGCCAAGGAAGCTTCACCCATCCAAGAAGAAACGTCCTTCATGGATCAACACTTGCCGAACCTCTGATCCAGAAAGGACCCAGGAGTTCCTCAACATCATTGATCAGGCTCTTTCAGAAATCACCCAAGGCCTCAGTGCGGTATCAAAGTGGAATCATCTGCACGCCACCATCTGTAACTCTGCACGGGAAAAGAGATGGGAGGAATGCTGACTGGTTTGAGGTTTATTGGACTGAAATGGAGTCAGTTACTATAACTAAGAAGAGAGCCCTCATGAACTACAAACCAGTCCCCAGCAAACAAACTCTAGACACTCTCAGAACTTCCAGAAACAAGTCTCTGCGGACTGCTCGGCACTGCACCAATCAATACTGGTTAAAACACTGGAACAGTATTCAATCTGCCGCTGAATCTAGGGGATGCAAGAGGGACATATGAAGGAATTCAACACACCAAGGTTCCTTAGACAGCACCTTCCATACCCGCAACCTCTACCAACTAGAAGGACAAGGGCAGCCGATTCATGGGAACACCACCACCTGCAAGTTCCCCTCCAAGCCACACACTATCGTGACTTGGAACTATATCGCCTTTCCTTCACTGTCGCTGGGTCAAATTCTGCAACTCCCTTCCGAACAGCACTGTGGGTGTACCTACCTCACATAGACTGTAGCGGTTCAAGAAGGCAGCTCACCACCACCTTCTCATGGGAAATGCGGGATGGGCAATAAATGCTGGCTTAGCCAGTGATGACCACATCACATGAATGAATAAAAAAAAATTATGAAAGCAACGGGCCCAGCAGTAACTAAGTCAGCACCTTTGAAGACAAAGAAAGGGACAATCATCACTGAACCTAACAAGCAGATGGAAAGGTGAGTGGAGCATTACCTTGAACTCTACATAACGGAGAACATTGTCACTGAAGTAGCTCTCAGCCCCATTCCAGACTTCCCTGTCATGGAGGAGTTGGACAGTGAGTCCACTATAATAGAGCTCAACAACGCCATTGACCGTCTTGCCAGTGATAAAGCCCCGGGAAATGATGGTATTCCACCTGGAATCATCAAAGGTGGAAAAGCGGCACAGTTGTAGCATCTCCATGAACTTCTGTGTCTCTGTTGGAAGGAGAGATCTGCGCCTGAAAACATGCGTGATGCAAACATTGTCACCTTGCACAAAAATATAGGAATCACAGTGACTGCAGCAATTACAGAGGCATCTCCTTGCTAAGTATTGTGGGGAAGGTCTTTGCTCACATTGCTCTGACCAGATTGCAGACCCTGGCATCACACATCTATCCTGAGTCTCAGTGCAGCTTCAGAGCTGGTAGATCGACAGTCGACATCATTGTCTCACTTCGGCAGTTACAGGAGAAGTGCTGTGAACAGTACAGACCACTCTACATTGTCTTTATAGAGATCACCAAGGCCTTTGATCTTGTCAGCAGAGACAGACTCTTCAAGCTGCGATGGAACATAGGCTGCCCTCCTGAACTCTTGGGCATCATCTCTTCTTTCCACGAGAACATGCACAGTTCCATCAGTTCCCATGGAGCAACATCAGATGCTCTCAAGATCAGCAGTGGGGTAAAACAGGGCTGTGTCCTGGTGACAACTCTCTTAGAAACAGAGGAACATAGGAGGAGGCCATTTAGCCCGTCGAGCCTGCTCTGCCATTCAATTAGATCATGGCTGATCATCTGCCTCAACGCCCCTTTCCCATGCTATCCCCATATCCCTTGATGTCATGAGTATCAAGGTTTCTATCAATTTCTGTCTTGAACATGCTCAATGATTGAGCTGCCACAGACCCCTGGGGTACAGAATTCCAAAGATTCACCACCGTCTGAGTGAAGAAATTCCACCCTATCTCAGTTTTAAATGGCCTTTTGAATGAAAATTTAAGGAATACAAGCCCAGTTTCCTCATCCCAGGGATTAGTCTGGTGACCCTCCATTGCACTCCCTCTATGGCATGTATATCCTTCCTTAGATAAGGAAGCCCAAACTGGACACAATACTCCAGCACGGTCTCACCAAGGCTCTATACAATTGCAGCAAGACATCTTTATTCCTGTACTCATGACCCCTCGTGTTAAGGCCAACATACCATTTGCCTTCCTAATTGATTGCTACACCTGCATGCGAGCTTTTAGTGTCTCATGAACAAGGACACCCAGGTCCCTTTGGACATCAACACTTCCCGAACTCTCACCATTTAAGAAATACTCTGTCTTTCTGTTTATTCTACCAAAGTGGATAACTTCACACTTCTTCATATTATATTCCATCTGTCATTTCATTCACTTATCCTGTCCAAGTCCCCTGGAAGCCTCCTTGTAATCTCCTCACAGCTCACATCCTTTACAATTAGCATACTCTTCTCCATGCTGCTATTGTACACTTTCAGTGACTCAGATGGGGGTGTCCACCTGCATACCAGAGCTGATGACAAGCTGTTCATCTTGGCAAGATTGCGCGCCAAGACCAAAATGAGTCAGTTCCTAGTCTGTGAGTTGCTGTTTGCTGATGACGCTGTGCTTACATCCCATCATGAAATTCACTTGCAGCAGTTTGTATATCGGTTCTCCCTCGCCTGCAAGGAGTTTGGACTGACGATCAGCATCAAGAAGATCAAAGTTTTGGGCCAGGACGTAGAGACTTCACCTTCCATCACCAACGACAACCTCACTTTGGACCATCAACAATCACCAGCAATCTGTCCCTTGATACTGAAATCAGCACCAGGATTGTCAATGCTGCAGCTGTCATGTCAAAGTTGAGAAGACCAATGTGAACCAACAGCAAACTGACCAAAAATACAAAGCTCCACATGTACCAGGCTTGTGTTCTCAGCACCCTCTTTTGTAGTAGAGAAGCATCAACAACTTATACAAGCCACGAAAAGCAGCTGAACAGCTTCCACCTCCACTGCCTCAGATGGATATTGGGCATCTCCTGGCAGGACAGAGTGCCGAATGCGGAAGTACACCAGCGTGCAGGGATCTGCAGCATGTTTGCCCTCTTGAGTCAGCGGTGACTCTGTTGACTGGGTCCTGTGTGCTGAATGGATGACGGTCGCTTTGCCAAAGACATGCTCTATGGTGAGCTTGCTATCAGCACGAGACCAACAGGTCACCCACGTCTGTGATACAAGGACATCTGCAAGCGAGATATCCAGCAGACTGGGAGTGTAGTCGATGCATGGGAATTCCTTCATGCTGACTGGAATTCCTGGAGAAAGGCATTCAGGAAGACCATGGGAAAAGCAGAGGACAAAAGAAATGACCAGTTGGGGGGAAAGAGAGCTCAGAGGAAGGAAAAATTGTCAGTCGACATCGGACCAATGATATTCATCTGTAGCAGCTGTGTAAGGGATTGTCACTCACGTGTCGTCCTCTGCAGCCACAACAAACGATGTTTAATACAGAAGTGACGGACACCCCGGTCGTAGCCCATCGCCTTCCGAGACGGACGGTTGCCTATTACTATTACAGCTACAGCTACAACTACAAGAGCGGGTCGGAGGCTAGGAACTCTGCGGCAACTAACTCACCTCTTGACTCGCCAAAGCCTGCCCACCATCTACAAGGCACAAGTCAGGAATGTGATGGAATACTCATGCCTGGATGCTTGCAGCTCCAACAACACTCAAGAGATTGACACCATCAGGTCAATGCAGCCCACTTGATTGGCACCCCATCCACCACCTTAAACATTCATTCCCTCGAGCACCAGTGCAGAGTGGCAGCAGTGTGTAACATTTACAAGATGTACTGCAGCAACTTACCAAGCCTCCTTCAACAGCACCTTCCAACCCACAAACTCTACCACCTAGAAGGACAAAGGTAGCAGACGCATGGGAACATCACCACCTTCAAGTTCCCCTCCAAGTCACACACCATCCTGACTCGACATTATACCGCCATTCCTTTAATGTTGCAGGGTCAAAAACCAGGAACACCCTCCCAAAAAGCACTGTGGAGGTTCCAGAGGACTGAACAGTGGCAAATGTGAATTCCTATTTCAACAAAGGGTGTAAGGACAATCCAGGTAACTACAGGCCAGTGTGATTAACAGCAGTGGTGAGTAAGGTTTTAGAAACAATATTAGGGAAGAAATCAACAGTCACTTGGAGAGATTTGAGTGAATTGAGGAGAGTGAGCATGGATTTATAAATGGGAGTTCATGCTTGACTAACTGCATTTTCTGATGAACTAACAGGAAGATGATGCAGCGAATGTTGTTGATATGGATTTTAAGAAAGGATGGATGGATGGATTAAGAATGGATTATAAGGTACCACATAAAAGGGTGGTTAACAAAATTGAGGTTCATGGAATAGGAGAGTCACTGTCCAATTGGATAGAAAATTGCCTTATGGACAGAATATTGCGTATCGTAGTAAATGGTTCTTTGTCAGACTGGAGGATAGTCGACCGTGGGTGTTCTCCAGTGGTCACTGCGAGAACCTCAGCTTTTTCTGCTATATGGAAATGACTCGGATCTTGGAATATCGAGTAGATTCTCAAAATATACCGATAACACCAAACCTGGAGGAGTGGTAAACAGTGAGGATGATATGACCTGCCTGCAACAGGACAGTGAAAGGCTAGCAGAATGGGCAGACAGGTGGCAAATAGAATTTAATAGCGACTAGTGTGAGGTGATGCACTATAGCAGAAGGAATTGGGAGAGACAATATATACTTAATGGCACAGTTCTAAAGAGAACTAAAAATAATGCACCTTGTAAGTGGCTTGTTGGTCCATTGTTATGATTCCCGCTTTGGGTGTCTGGTTGGTTAATATGCGAGAGGTTAACAGACTAGCCCTTCTTCATTTGTGTTTTTAGTTGAAGGTCATCAATTGGTTGCAGCCTTACAGATAGCGAAATTGACGTTCATGCAGATTCTGTTTGAGGACCATAGAACTGGATTCAAAGAGCCTGTCGACAAAATTGAAATGAACAAAATGCACATGTCGCCAAGTGGGTGTCTGAAGGTGGAGCAGTAACTGAGAGCTGGATCCAAAAACAACACGACCAGTATCTAGTAAGGAATGGAATTCTTCTGTGTTTCTGTTTTTTGGTTCGGATTAGGGCAGCACAGTGACGCAGTGGTTAGCCCCACAACCTCACAGTCTCAGGTGCCTGGGTTTAATTCTGAGTACTGCCTGTGTGGAGTTTGCAAGTTCTCCCTGTGTCTGTGTGGGTTTTTGCTGGGTGCTCTGGTTTCCTCCCCCCTCCAAAGACTTGCAGATGATATTTAAATTGGCCATTGTAAATTGCCCCTAGTGTCGGTAGGTGGTCGGGAATATGGGATTCCTGTAGGGTTCGTATAAATGGGTGGTTGTTGGTCGGCACAGACTTGGTGGGCCGAAGGGCCTGTTTCAGTGCTGCATCTCTAATGGTAATAACTCATCGATTTTCTTGTTCTTCTCTTTTTTGATGCGTTTAAATAATTGTGGATCCTTCTTCAGGGTGTTTCCGTTCACCAGGAAGTTCTGACCTCTGATGATGTTGATCGTAATAAGCTTCTGATAGTTTTGGAACTGAGCAAACTTCCTTTGCTTGAGTCTGCAAGATGTAACTCAGTCTGACAAGGGAGGATTTGAAAGCCACCCCTGCATTGGAGCATACAGTTGTATCCATCCAATAAGAGACTGAGTAGAAGTGACAGTTCAGTCAGTCGAATGTAAGACTTTTAATCTCAGGGTTGTGAGTTTGAGTGCCATTCTGTTTTTCCCTTTTTTTAGGCTTCATTAGCAGAGAGTACAAGGAGTGTTTGAAATGAAATTCAACAACAGTCTGAGCAAGTCTTGCTTTGATTCAGGACTCATCTCTCTGCAGCAACTTGCGATGAAAGATTGAATTTTATCTCATTTAATTCTCATCTGGGGGTCCATGCGGCTCAGTGGGACTTCTGGCTGTCTCCCACTTCACAATCCATCAGTGCTGAGAAAGCAATGGGGAATATTACTCACATATTGTGTTCTGTAACCTTTCAGAAACAATTGAATGTATGTATTTTCTTCCAAAACAAGGACACAAAGACATTAACAATGTGGGACTGAAATAGCTCAGTTGGGGGAGTGTTAGATTGAAGATCTAAAGGCAATTTCAATTCTTTATGCGTCCCATGCTTTTGTTCTGATTTTCCAGTTGCACAATTTACTTTGAAATTATTTACCAAACACCAGTGGATTGGATTTGAGAAACAACACAGAGTCATTTACAGCATAGAAGGTGGTCGTTTGGCCCATCATGTCCATGCTGGCTCTCCCCGGAGCAATCGAGTCAGTTCCGCTCACCAGCTCGATCCCTTTCCTCCTGCAAGTTTCTTTCCTTCAAGTATCCATCCAATTTCCTTTTCAAATCATTGATTGTCTCTGCTTCCACCACACTCGTGGGTCAGGACATTACCACCCACAACATAAAAAAAATCCACTTCACCCAAGGATGGGAAATATTTATATCTTCTATATTTAGCTTATTCTTTATTTCTATGAGAAGAGAATGGCAGTCAACATGAAAGGGCACCCTTTGAGCAGAACTGATCTTTGAGCAGTAGATAAGTAATCAGTGGGTAGCAAGAGGTGGAGTGGGCCTTATTAAGGACAAAGAGGATAGTATATGCTCAGAGCTGCTGGGCAATGTTAATATATTTAATGAGTACTTTGTATCAGTGATCACTAAGGAATTGGAATCTGACAAAATATCAGCAGAAACGGAGAGAGTAGAGGCAATGGATAGGGTACAAATTGAGAGAGGGAGCTACTAAAAAGGCTGGCTGTGCTTCGGGTAGATAAATCACCTGGTCCAGTTGGCTTACATCCCAGATTGCAAAAGGAAATGCGGATGCAGATAACGGAAGGGCTTGTTATAATCTTCCAATCTTCCCTGGATACGGGGGAGGTGCCAGAGGATTAAACAGTGGCAAATGTGACACCCTTATTCAAGAAAGGGTGTAACGACAGTCCGGTTAACGACAGGCCAGTTAGATTAACAGCAGTGGTGGGTAAGGTTTCAGAAACAATAAACAGGGAAAAATCAACAGTCACTTGGAGAGGTTTGAGTTAATTAAGGATAGCGAGCATGGATTTATAAATGGAAGTTCATGCTTGACTAATCTAACAGCATTTTGTGATGAACTAACAGAGCAGGTTGATGAAGGGAATGCAGTGGATGTTGTTTATCAGGATTTTATGAAAGTATTTGATAAGGTGCCACATAAAAGGGTGGTTAACAAAATTGAGGTTCATGGAATAGGAGGATCAGTGTCCAATTTGATAGAAAAGTGGCTAAAGGACAGAAAACAGCGAGTCATATTAAATGGTTCTTTGTCAGACTGGAGGATAGTCGACAGTGGTGTTCCCAGGGATAAGTGCTAGAACCACTGCTTTTTTTGCTACAGATAAATGACTTGGATCTTGAAATATAGAGTAGAATCTCAAAATATGCCGATAACACCAAACCTGGATGAGTGGCAAACAGTGAGGATGATATGACTTGTTTGCAACAGGACAGTGATAGGATAGCAGAATGGGCAGACAGGTGGCAGCTGGAATTTAATAGTGATTGATGTGAGGTGAAGTATTTTAACAGAAGGAATAGGGAGAGACAATACATACACAATGCTCCAGTGGTGAAGAATGTGCAGGAGTAGAGGGACTTGGGTGCATGTCCATCAATCTTTGAAGTTGGCAAGACATATTGCGAGAGTGCTTAGCAAAGTAGATGGGATCTTGGGCTTTATAAATAGAGGCATTGAGTACAAAAGCAGGGGAATTATGCTGAACCATAATAAAGCTCTGGTTTGGCGCCAATTGGAGTGTTGTGTCCAGTTCTGCTCACCACACTTTAGAAAGAATGTGCAGATCCTTGAGAGGATGCAGAGGAGATTTACCGGAATGGTTCCAGGGATGGAGGATTATAGTTTCAAGGTTAGGCTGGAAAAGCTAGGGTTGTTCTGCCTGTATCAAAGGAGATTCAGGGGAGAATTGATAGAGGTGTATAAGGCTATGACAGTTTTAGATAAGTTGGCAAGGAAAAATTGTTCCCATTAACTATTGGTACAAGGACTAGGGACACAGATTGAATGTTTTGGGCAAGAGATGCAGCGGGAATGTGCGGAAGAACCTTTTTTACATAGTGATTGGTGATGATCTGTAACTCGCTGCCCATGAGGGTGGTGGAAGTGGAAACAATCGATGATTACAAAAGGAATTTGGATGGGCCCTTGAAGGAAATAAATTTACAGGGCTACAGGGATCGAGCATTCGAGTGGGACTGACTGGATCGTTCCCTGGAGAGCTGCCATGGACTCGATGGGGCGAATGGCCTCCTTTTATCCCACAAATGACTCAGTGACTCAATGACTCCAGGTCACTCGCAGAGTCAAGAAAACAGAGTGATGGATTTAACACAACATTATAAGTTATGTTTGTTTTGACAAAATGCAATAATAACTCGTCTCCACTCCTAGTATTTCTAAATCCCACACATTCACTAGAATGTGAACAATTATTTCCTGTTGTGTCTCTCTCAGATTTGTAAACTTCACTGTATTGGAGTGAGGTGACATCTACTGGCAGGAAACAAGAACTGCAATCAAGCAGCAGAAACTCCACAGTCTGTCAGGGTTAAAGAAACATTGCAATGTGAGGAAACAGCGAAGTGGTTTGATTGGGTAGATGGAGACATGATTCCACTTGTGGTGGTCTCCGAAGCAAGCGCCGGAAATATGAAATTGTCATTCATAAAAGAAATGAGGAATTCATGAAAAATGTAATTACGTAGTGAATGGTTAGAATGTGGACAGAATAGAAAGTGAGATTGGATGGACAGAAGCAGTCGAAAGGATGGCTGAGACAAAAGGTGAACACCCTGAAACGTTAACTGTGTTTCTCTCTCCACAGATGCTGCCAGAGCTGCTGAACATTTCCAACACTTTCTGTTATGATTTCAGCATTTACAGGATGTTGCTTTGATCGGAAAAAAAATGGATGAACAGCTTTTCCAAAGGAGCTAAAAATACATGTATTGTAAGTTGCTTGTTGGTCTCGAGATATGATTCTCGCTTTGGGTATGTAATTGGTTAATATGCGAGAGGTCCCGGGTTCAACTCCCGAGCGAGACCATTGTCTTTTGTGTTTTTAGTTGAAGGTCATCGATCGGTTGTGGCCTGACAGCAGGCGGAATTGACTTTCATGTGGAGCCTGTTTGAGGACCAGAGAACTGGATTCAAAGAGCCTGTCGACAAAATTGAAATGAACAAAATGGGCAGATCACCAAGGGGGTGTATGAAGGTGGAGCAGTAACTGAGAGCTGGATACAGAAACAATACGACTAGTATCTGGTATGGAATGGAATTCTTCTGTGTTTCTGTTGTTTGGTTTGGATTAACTCATGGATTTATTGGTTTTTCACTTTTTTGATGCGTTTGAAGAATTGTGGATCCTTCTTCAGGGTGTTTTCTTTCACCAGGTAGTTCTGACCTCTGATGATGTTGATCGTAATCAGCTTCAACTCACTGATAGTTTTGGAAGTGAGCAGATTTCCTTTGCTTAAGTCTACAACATGCAACTCAGACTGACATGTGGATCCATGGGAGGATTTGAAAGCTGCCCCTGCATTGGAGCATACAGTTGCATCCATCCAATAAGAGACTGAGTAGAAGTGACAGTTCAGTCAGTAGAACATGAGACTTTTAATCTCAGGGTTGTGAGTTTGAGTGCCATTCTGTTTTTCCCTTTTTTGGGGATTCATTAGCAGAGAGTACAAGGAGTGTTTGAAATGAAATTCAACAACAGTATGAGAAAGTCTCACTTTGATTTGGGACTCCTCTCTCTGCAGCATCTCGCTGTGAAAGATTGAACTTTATCTCATTTCTTTCTCAGCTCGGGGTCAGTGTGGCTCAGTGGGACTTCTGCCTGTCTCCCGCTTCACAATCCATCAGTGTTGAGAAAGCAATGGGGAATATTACTCATATGTTGTGTTCTGTAACCTTTCAGAAACAATTGAATGTATGTATTTTCTTCCAAAACATTCATTCTCAGTACAGAGAAAAATAGAGTATTTGATTGACTGTATCAGTAAGTGGGAAATGTTTAAAATATGTTGTGACCAGTGGAGAAATGGGATGAGAATATAGTGCCCTCTTCTGATTTCAACAGAGGAAGCATTAGTTATTTGGCTCTGTAGCTTAGTTGGCTAAAACCCACTCTATTAAGTAGAAGATCCTGGGTTCAACTCCCAGCAGAGCCTTATGTCATTATTAGCAACATGCTTTAGAAGTTCACATCTGCGTCTTGTGAGCTTGCACTCATAATTCAAGTTACATGATGTATTTCAGTCACAGGAGAAAACAACCTTTGTGAAGGATGTGAGTTTGGATTGGCTGTTCCTCCTTGTCCAGAAATTCAGTCCTGATATTTCAAAGGTAACTTCTTTGATAGAAATTTGTTCACCGTTCCATTAAACCTGGAAAACAGCTTGAAATTAATCTCACTGAAGGAACGTGTGACCGCGTTCTGTGTTGCAGAGTGTTTGTGTCATTACGTGTTGCTTTTAACCGAGACTGGGACATGACGCAAGTGGGAGAGTTTATCTGAGGTTTGGAATATTTGTCAGTCAGGAACAAGAAAAATCAAAGTAACCAAATAAGAAAACCTATGTCTCGTGGTTACCGAGAAAAGGTCAGAAGATATTAAACTTTGTTCTATTCAATACAACTGTGTGAACTTTGACCTTTCCTGCCTTTTATGAACAGTATTTGAAGTGTCTCAGTAAAAATGTTCAGTGTTGACGAGAGTGGGGTCTGGGTGAGCATCTGCTGAGTGTGATAGGGTCAGGACTGGATGCAGGAAGTTCTCTGACACTCTCTCTCTCTCTCTCTGATGGGTTGAGTTGATTTTCAACTGGCAGCTGTTGGTGTTTCGATAAATCAAGTTCCCTCCACTGATTTTTTTGGACAGACAGTGCAGTATAAGGATGTAAAAGGTTAATGCTGAAGAAAGTGGGATCAACCCCTCCCACTGTCAGAGTGATGATGTAACAGTCACATGGGATGAGGTTTGGGAGAAGAGAGAGCAGCACCAAGGATGCTAGCTTAGGAGGCTTGATGAGTGTGTATACAGTATTGAGTAAATTAGAAAAGAGTTCTTAGTTCTTTCAGCAGGAAATTTGTCCCGAAAATATCGAGAAACTCACAATTTTATTATTCAGGAGTCGGAACACAGATATTAACACCAAGTGACAGTTCTGGGTTCATTAACAAAACAAAGGTAGCGAATAATATTACTCACTGATTGAAATCCCCCAGTGAGGAGACAGTTAAACAGGTGATCTGTTGGGACATCCTTCGATCCAAGCTTTCAGCAGCGTTTAATCTCCCTTTTTGGTGAAATTCTCTGTTATTTGCAACTTCTTTTAATCCAGCTTTGATGGGCGAGTGAAAAAACTGAAAAATATTGAACAGTTCCATTCTTTCTTTTCTTCCTTCTTCCCGTCTTTCCATCAGTTTCGCCTTTCTGTCTCAGATCAATATAGTGATGAGAATCCCAATTTAATCTGTTGTTTCTGGTGTTTTATCCATTCCAATCAGAATTCAACATTTCAATCTAATCTATTTGTTATTCCACAGTGTCTCTCCATGTGTTTTATTCTGTTGCATTCTCTCACAGTCTGTTTGATGATAAATGTTATATCTCACTCTCCGTTCTGGTGAAGATCAGAAGCAGTGATATCTGTTTACACCACCCGACAAGTCGGTCTGAGGCTGTGCCTCGCTGATCATGTGGGGTTCGGAACATTGGAACAGGAGTCGGCCATTCAGCCCATCGAGCCTGCCCCGCCATTCAATATGATCATGGCTGATCATCCACTTCAGTGTCCTTTTCCCCACAGTTTCGTCATATTCCCTTATGTCATTTGTATTTAGAAATCTGTCAATCTCTGCTTTGAACATACTCAATGACTGAGCTTCCACAGCCCTCTGGGGTACAGAATTCCAAAGATTTACAACCCTCTGAATAACAAAATTTTTTCACATCTCTGTCCTAAGTGGCTTCCCCCTTATTTTGAAATTGCATCCCCTGGTTCTCGACTCCCCAACCAGGGGAAACATCTTAGCTGCATCTACCCTGACTGTCCTTTAAGTATTTTGTAGGTTTCAATGAGTTCACCTCTCATTCTTCGAATCTCTAGAGAATACAGCCCCAGTTTCCCAATCTCTCTTCATAGAACAGTCCCACCATCCCAGGAACAAGTCTGATGAATCTTCGTTGAACTCCCTCCATGGCAATAATATCCTTCCTAAGGTAAGGAGACCAAAACTGCACACAGTACTCCAAGTGCGGTCTAACCAAGGTTCGACAATTGAAGCAAGACTTCACTACTCCTGCACTCAAATCCTCTTGTGATAAAGGCTAACATACTATTAGCCTTTCTAATTGCTTGCTGCACCTGCATGTGAGCTGTCAGTGACTTATTGACATGGATACCAGGTCACCCTTATACTTTCTACCTCATTGAAGTACCTCCCTCTCTCAATTTGTACTCTCTCCATTGCCTCCACTCTCTTCACTTCTACTGATATTTTGTCAAATTCCACTTCCTTAGTGATCACTGATACCAAGTAGTCATTAAGTAGATTAACATTGCCCTGCACCTCTCAGCTTATTTTATCCTTGTTGTCCCTAATAGGCCTTAGTCAACTTCTTACTACCCACTTATCATTTACATGCTGCTCGAAGATTTTTGGGTTCCCTTTCATGTTGACTGCCAGTCTATTCTCATAGAAATAGATAACAAGCAAAGAGAAGATATAAGTATTTCCCATCCTTGATGAGGTGGAACTTTTTTATGTTGTGGGTGGTAATAACTTGGTCCACGAGTGTGATGGAAGCAGAGACAATCAATGATTTGAAAAGGAAATTGGATGGATACTTGAAGGAAAGAAATTTGCAGGAGGAAAGGGATCGAGCTGGTGAGTGGAACTGACTAGATTGCTCCGGGGAGAGCCAGCATGGACGTGATAGGCCAAATGACCACCTTCTATGCTGTAAATGGCTCTGTGTTGTTTCTCAAATTCAATCCACTGGTTCTTGGTAAATAATTTCAAAGGAAATTATGCAACTGGAAAATCAGAACCAATGCAAGGGACGCATAAGTAAGCAGAAGTGCTGAAATCCGGGATTGAACCAGGGAACTTTAGATCTTCAGTCTAACGCTCTCCCAACTGAGCGATTTCAGCCCCACATTAACAGTTTCTTGGTGTCCTTGTTTTGGAGGAAAATACATACATTCAAGTTTTCCAAAAAATTAAAGAACACAACATGTGAGTAATATTCCCCATTGCTTTCTCAGTACTGATGGATTGTGAAGCGGGAGACAGCCAGAAGTGCCACTGAGCCGCACAGACCCCGAGCTGAGAATGAAATGAGATCAAATTCAATCTTTCATAGTGAGATGCTGCAGAGAGGTAAGAGTCCTGAATCAAAGCGAGACTTGCTCATTTCAAACACTCCCTGTACTCTCTGCTCATGAAGCCTTAAAAAAGGAAAAAACAGAATGGCAGTCAAACTCACAACCCTGCCATTAAACGTTTCATGTTCGACTGACAGAACTGTCACTTCTACTCGGTCTTTTATTGGATGGATGCAACTCCAACGTCGGGGTGGCATTCAAATCCTCCCATGGGTCCACATGTCAGACTGAGTTCCATGTTGTAGACTCAAGCAAAGGAAATCTGCTCAGTTCCAAAACTATCAGCGAATTGAAGCTGATTACGATCAACATCATCAGAGGTCAGACCTACCTGGTGAAAGAAGACACTCTGAAGAAGTATCCACAATTATTCAAAGGCATCGACAAAGTGAAAAACAAGAAAATCGATGAGTCAATGCAAACCAAACAACAGAAACACTGAAGAATTCCATTCCAATCCAGTCATGTTGTTTGTGGTGTCAGGTCTCAATTACTGCAACAACTTCATATTCCCACTTGGCTATCTGTACATTTAGTTAATTACAGTTTTGTCGACAAGCTCTTTGAATCCAGTTGTCTGGTCCTCAAGCCAGCTCCGTTTGGCAGTCAATTCCACCTTCTGCAAGGCTGAAACCAATAGATAACCTTAATCTAAAAATGCCAGCAGCCCAGGGCTCGTCCGGGACATGAACCCGGGATCTCTCGCATGTTAATAAACCATACCCCCGACGCGAGAATCATACCCCTAGACAAACGAGCCACCGATCAGTTGGGTTTCTTTAGCTGCTGTGGAATTTCACTGGAACCCCCCAGTCAATCATCCATTTTTTTCAGATCAAAGCAACAGCCTGCAAATGCTGAAATAAAAACAGAAAGTGCTGGAAATGTTCAGCAGCTCTGGCAGCTCCAGTGCTGAGAGAAACACAGTTAACGTTTCAAGGCACTCATCTTTTGTTTCAGCCATCCTTTCAGACTGCTTCTGTCCATCCAATCTCACTTTCTATTCGATCCACATTCCAACCACTCACTACGTTACTACATTTTTCATGAATTCCTCATTTCTTTTATTAATGACAATTTTGTATTTCTGGCCTTTGCTTCAGACACCACCACAAGTGGAATCATGTCTCCATCTACCCAATCAAACCACTTCGCTGTATCCTCACATTGCAATGTTTCTTCAACCCTGACAGACTGTGGAGTTTCTGCTGCTTGATTGCAGTTCTTGCTTCCCGCCAGTAGATATCACCTCACTCCAATACAGTGAAGTTTACAAATCTGAGAGAGACACAACAGGAAATAATCGTTCACATTATAGTGAATGTGTGGGATCTAGAAATACTAGGCGTGGAGACGAGTTATTATTGCACTCTGCTATTACATCTTTTATAATGGACTCCAGCATTTTCCCCACGACTGATGTCAGGCTAACCGGGATATAATTCGCTGTTTTCTTTTTGCCTCTTTTTTTAAGTAGTGGAGTTACATGAACTACCCTCCAATCCATTGGAACTGTTCCAGAGTCTACAGAATTTTGAAAAAAGACCAGAAATGCATCTGCTATTTCAAGGGCCACTTCCCTACGTACTCTGGGATGAAGATTATCAGGCCCTGGGGATTTATCGGCCTCCAATCCCATCAATTTCCCAAACATTCCCTACTAATACTGATTTCATACAGTTCCTCCTTCTCACTAGACCCTATGTTCCCCAACATTTCTGGGAGGTAATTTGTATCCTCCTTTGTGAAGAAAGAACCAAAGTATGTATTTAATTGGTCTGCCATTTCTTTGTTCCCCATTATAAATTCCCCCGTTTCTGACTGGAAGGGGCCCACATTTGTCTTCACTAATCCTTTTCTCTACACATATCTATAGAAGCTTTTACAGTTAGTTTTAATGTTCTCTGCTGGCTTACTCTCATCCTCTATTTTCCCCTTCTTCATCAATCCTTTTGTCCTCCTCTGCTAAATTCCAAACTGCTCATAATCTTCAGGTTTGCTGCTTGTTCTGGCCATTTTATATTTCTCCTCCTTGGATCTAATACTTTCCTTAATTTCTTTTGTAAGCCACAGTTGAGCAACCCTTCCTGTTTTACTTTTGCCCAGACAGGAATGAACAATTGTTGTAATTCATCCATGCGCCCTTTAAATGCTAGCCATTGCCTATCCACTGTCAACCCTTTAAGTAACGTTCCCCAATCTATCATAGCCAACTCCCGCCTCATACCTTCAAAGTTTCCTTTGTTTAGATTCAGGACCCTAGTCTCGGAATCAACTCACTCACTCTCCATCTTAATGAAGAATGTTATCATATTAAGGACGCACTTCCCCAAGGGACCCCACACAACAAGATTTTGAACTAATCCTTTCTCATTACACAATACCCAGTCCAGGATGGCCTGTTCTCTAGAGTTGTTATACACCTCTATCAATTCTCCACTCAATCCCCTTTGATATAGGCCGAATAATCCTAGCTTTTCCAACCTAACCTTGTAACTAAAATCTCCCATCCCTGGATCCATTCTGGCAAATCACCTCTGCATCCTCTCAAGGACCCTCACATTCTTTCTAAAGTCTGCTGAGCAGACCTGGAAGCAACACTCCAATTGGGGCCTAACCAGAGTTTTATAATGGTTCAGCATAACTTCCCTGCTTTTGTACTCAATGCCTCTATTTATAAAGCCCAATATCCCATATGCTTTGCTAACCACTCTCGCAATATGTCTTGCCACCTTCAAAATCGATGCACATGAACCCCAAGTCCCTCTCTTCCAGCACACTCTTTAGAACTGTGCCATTAAGTATATATTGCCTCTCCCTATTCCTTATGCCAAAATACATCACCTCACACTTGTCGCTATTGAATTCCATCTGCCACTTGTCTGCCCATTCTGCTGGACCATCACTGTCCTGTTGCAGGCAGTTAATATCATCCTCACTGTTTGCCACTTCTCCAAGTTTGGTGTCATCGGCATATTTTGAGATTCTACTCTGTATTCCAAGATCCAAGTCACTTACCTTTAGCAAAAAAAGCAGTGGTTCTCGCACTGACCCTTGGGGAACACCACTGTCGACTATCCTCCGGTCTGACCAAGAACCATTTAATATGACTCGCTGTTTTCAGTCTTTAAAACAATTTACTATCCAAATTGACACTGACCCTCCAAATCCATGAACCTCAATTTTGTTAACCACCCTTTTATGTGGTACCATATAAAATGCTTTCGTAACATCCATTTAAACAACATCCACTGCATTCCCTTCATCAGCATTCTCTGATAGTTTATCAACAAATGCAGTTAGATTCGTCAAGCATGAACTCCCATTTATAAATCCATGCCCACTCTCCTTAATTAACTCAAACCTCTCCAAAGGACTTGATTTTTTTCCCTGACCTGTTGGTCTCGTGCTGATAGCAAGCTCACCATCGAGCATGTATTTGGCAATGTGACCGTCATCCATTTGGCCCAGTCAACAGAGTCACCGCTGACTCAAGAAGGCAAACATGCTGCGGATCCCTGCACGCTGGTGTACTTCTGCATTCGGCACTCTGCACTGCCAGGAGATGCCCATTATCCATCTGAGGCAGTGGAGGTGGAAGCTGTTCAGCAGCTTTTTTTGGTTTGTATAAGTTGTTGATGCTTCTCTACGATAAAGGGGGGTGCTGAGAACACAAGCCGAGTACACGTGGAGCTTTGTATTTTCTGTCAGTTTGCTGTCGGTTCACACTTGTCTTCTCAACTTTGACATGACAGCTGCAGCATTGGCAATCCTGGTGCTGATTTCAGTATCAAGGGACAGATTGCTGGTGATTGTTGATCGAAGGTGTGTGAAGCTGTTGACAACCTCCAAAGTGAGGTTGTCGATGTTGATGGAAAGTGGAGTCTCTACGTCCTGGCCCATAACTTTCATCTTCCTGATGCTGATCGTCAGTCCAAACTCTTTGCAGGCCAGGGAGAACCGATCTACAAGCTGCTGTGAATGAACTTCATTATGGGATGTCAGCACAGCATCATCAGCAAACAGCAACTCACAGACTAGGAATTTACCCACTTTGGTCTTGGCGCACAGTCTTGCCAAGTTGAACAGCTTGTCGTCAGCTCTGATGTGCAGGTGAACACCCCCATCTGAGTCATTGAAAGTGTACAATAGCAGCATGGAGAAGAATATGCCAATTATAAAGGATGTGATAACTAGACAGTTCGAAAATGATGATATGATTGGGCAGAGTCAACATAGATTTATGAAAAGGAAAACAGGTTTGAAAAAATTCTTGAGTTTTTTGAGGATGTTACCTATTGAACAGGTAAAGGAGAACCAGTGGATGTGTGGTATTTGCATTTTCCTTTGGTCCCACACAGGAGGTGAGTAAACAAAATTAGAGCACATAGGCTTGGGGATAATATTCTGATATGGATTGAGAATTGGTTAACAGACCGAAAACAGAGAGCAGGAATTACGGGTCCTCCTCAGGATGGCAGGCTGTTACTATTGGGGTACTGCAAGGATCAGTGTTGGAGCCACAGCTGTTAACAACCTATATAAATGATTTGGATGTAGGGATTAAATGTAATATTTCCAAGTTTGCAGATGACACAAAGCTCGGTGAAGTGTGAGTTGTGAGGAGGATGCAGAGAGGCTTCTAGGGGACCTGGAGTGGCTAAGTGAATGGGCAAGAACATGGAATATAATGTGAATAAGTGTGAAGTTATCCACTTTGGTGGAATAAACAGAAAGACAGAGTATTTCTTAAATGGTGAGAGGTTGGGAAGTGTCGATGTCCAAAGGGACCTGGGTGTCCTTGTTCCTGAGACACTAAAAGCTCTTCTGCAGGTGCAGCAATCAATTAGGAAGGCAAATAGTATGTTGTACCCACACGAGGGGTCATGAGTACAGGAGTAAAGATGTCTTGCTGCAATTGTATAGAGCCTTGGTGAATCCGCACTGGAGTATTGTGTACAGTTTAGTCTCCTCATCTTATGAAGGATATACTTGCCAAAGAGGGAGTGAAACAGAGGGTCAACAGACTAATCTTTTTTTTGCATTTATTTCATTTCATCTCAGTCTGTTCAGTTTGCTTACCTGCTGTTTTTTTTTTCAGGTTTGTACTTGCTGCTGTTCAATATTCAGTCCGTTAACACCTAATCTGTACTAATGCTTTGTCTTTCAACACACCATTAACATTTTGTTTGCCTTTGCTGATGGTCAGCAATGTGGCCTTGTCCAATCTACACCTTCTCCTTTGTTATCTCTTGCCCCACCCCCACCTCACTTGCTTATAACCTGTGACTTTTCTAATATATGTCAGTTCCGAAGAAGGGTCACTGACCTGAAACGTTAACTCTGCTTCTCTTTTCACAGATGCTGCCAGACCTGCTGAGTGTTTCCAGCATTTCTTGTTTTTATGTCACCAGACTAATTCCTGGGATGGTGGGATTGTCTTATGAGGAAACTGGGCCTGTATTCCTTAAACTTTCGAAGAATGAGAGGTGATCTGATTGAAACTGACAAAATTCTTACAGGGCGTGACAGTGTGGATGTAGACAGAATGTTTGCCCTGGTTGGTGAGTCTAAAACCAAAGGACATCGTCTCAGAATAAGGAGTAGGCCATTTAAAACTGAGATGGGTGGAATTTCTTCACTCAGACGGTGGTGAATCATTGGAATACTGTGCCCCAGAGGGCTGTGGCAGCTCAATCATTGAGTATGTTCAAGACAGAAATTGATAGAAATCTTGATACTCATGACATCAAGGGATATGGGGATAGCACGGGAAAGGGGCTTTGAGGTAGATGATCAGCCATGATCGAATTGAATGGCAGAGCAGGCTCGACGGGCTGAATGGCTTCCTCCTATGTTCCTCTGTTCCGAAGAGAGTTGGCGCCAGCGTGCAGCCCTGCTTTACCCCACTGCTGATCTTGAAAGCAGCTGATGTTGCTCCATTGTAACTGATGGAACTGTGCATGTTCTCGTGGAAAGAAGAGATGATGCCCAAGAGGACAGGAGGGCAGCCTATGTTCCATTGCAGTTTGAAGAGTCCATCTCTGCTGACAAGATCAAAGGCCTTAGTGATGTCGATCAAAATGTGTGAGGCTCTGTGGCGCAATGGATAGCGTGTTGGACTTCTAAATAATGGTTAACAAGATATTCAAAGGTTGTGGGTTCAAGTCCCATCAGAGTCAGATTTTGGACCAGAAACAGAGGAGCACAACGGAACAACAAATGAAGAAATGCGCCAAAAGCACAGACTCTGAGAGAGAGAGGAGCAGAGCAGGGGAAAAAAAAATCGAGAAGTGACGTCACAATGGAGAGTGAGAGCAGGGAATCAGAGAGCCGATGGGGTGAGTTTACAGGATTTGGTTCTTGCTTTGGTGCAGTGGAAGGAGCTGTTTGGTGAGGATCTGGTAAGCTGTGACATCACAGGCAGGCAGGTCGTTGATTGGTTTGGAAGAACCGACCTGCTTGATGCACATCTGGTAAGAGATTAAGGTTCATTTCAGTTCCAACGCTTAAAATAGTAAACAAACTCGTGGTAAGTTTAATACAGTAAAATGAATAATTGAATAAAATATTTAAGTAGTTAATTGAAACACGTTAAGGATGACAGAACAGGTGATGTGTCACAGCTGCAGCATGTGGGAGCTCCTGGATGCCAGTGTGATCCAGGGCAAACACGTCTGCAGTACGTGTTTGCGGCTCAAAGAGGGAGAAAAAAGGAATGTAGTGGTAGTAGGGGACAGTATAGTAAGGTGGATTGACTCTGTTCTCTGCAGCAAAGAGCAAGAGTCCAGACGGCTGTGTTGCCTGCCGGTGCCAGGATTCAGGACATCTGCTCAGGGCTGGAGTGAAACATACAATGGGAGGGGGAGGATCCAGTCGTCGGGGTCCATGTCGGTACCAAGGACATAGGCAGGACAAGGATAGAGGTTCTGCAAAGTCAGTATGAGGTACTAGGCAGCAAATTAAGAAGCAGAACCTCAAAGTTAATCATCTCTGGATTATTACCTGAGCCATGTGCAAATTGGCATAGGACAAATAAGATTGGGGAAAGTAATGTGCGGCTGAAAGACTGGTGTGGTCGTAGTGGGTTCTGGTTCGTGGGGCATTGGCACCAGTACTGGGGGAAGTGGTGGCTGTACCGTTGGGACGGTCTACAACTGAACCGTGCTGGTGCCGGTGTTCGAGCGAGCCAAATAACTAGAGAAGTAGAGACGGTTTTAAACTGAATAGTGGGGGCAAGGGATCAAATTTGGGAAGATATGGTGAATCAAGGAGGAGAGACAAGGCAAGAGAGAAAGGTATAAATATGGGAAATGATAAAGAGACCGAGACAGGAAGGGACAGAATGTACAAATCTAAGAGTAAATCGACAGATAAGGCTAGAGGTGACAAAAATAATAAAAGGACAAAACTAAATGCTCTGTATCTGAATGCATGGAGCATTCGAAACAAAACAGATGATCTGGGAGCACAAATAGAATAAATAAGTACGATCTGATAGTCATTACAGAGACATGGCTGCAGGGCGACATAGATTGGGATGTGAATATTGGAGGTGACATGGCATTTTGGAAGGACAGGAAGCGAAGAAAAGGTGGCGGGGTAGCTCTGATAATTAATAATGGTATTAGCGTAATAGAGAGAGATGATCTAAGTTCAGGAGATCACGATGTAGAAGCAGTTTGGGTACAAATGAGGAACCATAAAGGCAAGAAGTCACTCGTGGGAGCGGTGTACAGGCCACCTAACATTAACCACACTGTCGGATCGGATATGAAGGAAGAAATAATGGCAGCTTGTCAGAAACGTACAGTGATAATTATGGGGGATTTTAATCTATATATAGACTGGAAAATTCAAATGGGCAGAGGTAGCTGAGATGAGGAGTCCATAGAATGTTTTGAGGATAATTTCTTGGAACAATACATTCTGGAGCCAACCAGAGAGCAGGCTATACTAGACCTGGCATTGTGCAACGAGATAGGATTAATTAATGACCTCATAGTTAAGGTGCCCCTAGGTAGTAGCGATTATAATATGATTGAATTTTACATTCAGTTTGAGGGAGAGGAGAGTGGGTCCCAGACTAGTATTTTAAATTTAAATAAGGGCAATGACAAGGTCATGAAAGCAGAGCTAGCTAAAGTGAACTGGCAAATTAGGTTAAGGGATAAGTCAATAGAGATGCAGTGGCAGACATTTAAGGGGATATTTCAGAATACACAGAATAGATACATTTCAACGAGAAAGAAAAGTTCCAAAGGTGGGACTCACCATCCATGGTTCACGAAAACAGTTAAAGATACTATCAAACTTAAAGAAAAAGCGTATAATTGTGCAAAGATGGGAGGCAGGTCAGAAGATTGGACAGAATATAAAAAAAAACAGCAAAGAATTACTAAAAGATTGATAAGGAAGGTAAAATTAGAGTATGAGAGAAAGCTAGCAAGAAACATAAAGACAGCTAGTAAGAGTTTCGATAGATATTTTAAAAAGAAAAGAGTTAACAAAGCGACTGTTGGTCCTATAGAAAGTGTGTCTGGGGAATTAATAATGGATAATTAAGAGATGGCAGATGAATTGAACAGATACTTTGCATCGGTCTTCACTATTGAGCATACAAATAACATCCCAGTATTAGCCGTATATCAGGAAATTGAAGGGATGGAGGAACTCAAGAAAATTACAATCACCAGGGAAGTGGTACTAAACAAATTGTTGGAGCTGCGGGTTGACAAGTCACCAGGTCCTGAATTGGCTAGTGAGATAGTTGATGCGCTGGTTTTAATATTCCAAAATTCCCTGGATTCGGGAAGGTTCCGTTCGATTGGAAAAGAGTGAAAGTAACTCATTTATTCAAAAAGGGAGGGAGACAGAAAGCAGGAAACCACAAGCCAGTTAGCTTAACATTTGTCTTAGGGAAAATGTTTGGAGCTATTACAGAGGATGTTATAGCAGGGCATTTAGAAAAAATTAAGGTAATCAGGCAGAGTCAACATGGTTTTTTGAAAGGGAAATCATGTTTAACCAATTTATTGGAGTTATTTGAGGGAGTTACATGTGCTGTGGATAAAGGGGAACCAGTGGATGTATTGTATTTCGATTTCCAGAAGGATAAGGTGTCATATCAAAGGTTATTGCAGAAAATAAAAGCTCATGGTGTCGGGGGTAACATATTGGCATGGATAGAAGATTGGCTAGCAGACAGGAAACAGAGAGTCAGCATAAATGGGTCATTTTCTGGTTGGCAAGAAGTAACGAGTGGTGTGCCACAGGGATCTGTGCTGGGGCCTCAACTTTTTACAATTTATATGAATGACTTAGATGAATGGAGCGAAGGTATTGTTGCAAAATTTGCTGATCACACAGATAGGTGTGAATGTCGGTTTTGAAGAGGACATAAGGGGGCTACAAATGGATATAGATAGGTTAAGTGATTGGGCAAAGACCTGGCAAATGGAGTATAATGTTGGAAAGTGGGAAATTGTCCACTATGGCAGGAAGAATAAAAAAGGATATTATCTAAATGGTGAGAGATTGCAGAGCTCTGAGATGCAGAGGGATCTGGGTGTCCGAGGGCATGAATTGCAAAAGGTGAGTATGCAGGTCCATCACGTAATTAGGAAAGCTAATAGAATGTTATCATTTATCACCATGGGAATTGAATACAATAGTAGGGAGGTTATGCTTCAGCTATGCAGGACATTGGTGAGACCTCTTCTGCAGTACTGAGTACAGTACTGGTCTCCTTATTTGCGGAAAGATGTAAATGCATTGGAGGTAGTACAGAGAAGGTTTACTAGACTAATACATGGAATGGGCGGGCTGTCTTACGAGGAAAGATTGGACAAGCTAGGCTTGTCTCCGCCAGGGTTTAGAAGAGAAAGAGGCGACATGATTTGTTATTTAATTTATTAATTAACAAATTAGCTATCCTCCAGTCTTCCGGTACCTCACCTGTGGCTAACGATGATACAAAAATCTCTGCCAGCGCCCCAGCAATCTCCTCCCTTGCTTCCCATAGCATCACAGGATACATCTGATCAGGCCCTGGGGATGTATCCACCTTAATGCGCTTCAAAACCTCCAACACCTCCTCCTTTGTAATGTTGATATGCTGCAGGATATCGCGGTTCCCTCCCTTGAACTCACTAGCTTCCATGACCTTCTCCACGGTAAATACAGACAAGAAATATTCATTTAAGACCTCGCCCATTTCGCGTGGCTTCACACATAGATTGCCACACTGATCCTTAAGGGGACCTACTCTCTCCCTAGCTACCCTTTTACTCTTAATATACTTATAGAATCTTCAAAGCGCTCGCGGGAGATGGCTCGGAGAGCATCTGCAGCGCACTGTCGGCAATGCTGCATGCCTTTATTTAAACCACTGCAAAAAAAAAACCCTTAGCAAATGTAATCACCTCTGGGTCTGCCAAGTGATGCTTCACCTCCCGAGGGACGTGGATGGGCTTTCCGGACGTCGATGGTGGGCACTGAGGAAATGGCTTATCACCTGCGCCAGATTCCGCCCCCCTCCCCCCCCTTTACCCCCCTTCCACCCCCCTCCCCTTCCCTGCTCCACCGTCTCAGCTCACCCCCTCACAACCCCGTCCCAGCCCGCCCCCCCCCTCGCACCATCTTCACCCCGCACCCCCTTCCCCTGCACAACCCCCTCCTCCCTCTACCCCTCCCCCTTGCATCCCCTCCTCCCACCGGCACCATCCTACACCTGTGTAGGGGCCCCAACAACCCCACTGCCTTGTGGGCGTCTCGGGAGAGACCAAGGCTAAGGGAGTAAACCCTAACAGAAAATCCGGAGCGGAACCCCGTAGGCGGTCATGTGTCACCTTTGGCATGTTTCCGGCAGTTCCTGCAGCCATACTGGTGCCAAACGTCGTGTCCTGCACTCCTTTGGACCCCACCAGAAAGGCCGAGAGGGGGGTTTTGACGACTGGGCAACTCTCAACCTCCATAAATTTGCCCAGGCATGCGCCATGGAGAGGTCACTCCATAGTTGCCTCACAGCGACTGAAACAACACGGAAGGCAGCAGTTACGGGTTATAAGTCCAGATAAATTGGCGTAGAAACTGGGCGCCACGGGTTGCCTTTGTCGGTGGGAGAGGTCATTGCACCTCACTGGACAGCTACCGCCCGCCTCAAACCGGGCAGCCCCCGGTCAATAAGGTTCTGTCCCGCCACAGTCTGCCTGCTTCAATGGGTGCTTGGAGCTCAGGGTCATTGCCCGAAAGGTGGACTGATACACCGCACCAAACAACATGAAAAAAGGAAAGAAGGTACCAGCCCTTCGCTTTGCAAGCTGGAACGTCAGAACTATGTGTCCTGGCCTGTCGGAAGACCTTACACAAATCAATGATTCTCGGAAGACCGCCATCATTAACAACGAGCTCAGTAGACTCAATGTGGACATTGCAGCACTTCAGGAGACTCGCCTCCCCGCGAGTGGCTCTCTAGCAGAGCAAGACTACACCTTCTTCTGGCAGGGCAGGGATCCTGAAGAACCAAGACAGCATGGAGTGGGCTTCGCCATCAGAAACTCCTTGCTCAGCATGATAGAGCCTCCCTCAAATGGCTCGGAACGCATACTGTCCATCCGACTGCTCACCACCTCTGGTCCAGTACACCTACTCAGCATCTATGCTCGAACACTCTGTTCCGCACCTGAAGCTAAAGACCAGTTCTATGAACAACTCCATAACATCATTAGCAGCATCCCCAACACCGAACACCTATTCCTGCTGGGGGACTTTAATGCCAGGGTTGGGGCCGACCATGACTCATGGCCCTCCTGCCTTGGGCGCTATGGCGTTGGAAGGATGAATGAGAACGGGCAGAGACTGCTTGAGTTGTGTACCTATCATAACCTCTGCATCACCAACTCGTTCTTTCACACTAAACCCTGTCACCAGGTTTCATGGAGGCACCCAAGATCACGTCGTTGGCACCAGCTAGACCTCATTGTCACAAGGCGAGCCGCCTTAAACAGTGTTCAAATCACACGCAGCTTCCACAGTGCGGACTGCGACACCGACCACTCCCTGGTGTGCAGCAAGGTTAGACTCAGACCAAAGAAGTTGCATCATTCCAAGCAGAAGGGCCACCCGCGCATCAACACGAGCAGAATTTCTCACCCACAGCTGTTACAAAAATTTCTAAATTCACTTGTAACAGCCCTTCAAAACACTCCCACAGGGGATGCTGAGACCAAGTGGGCCCACATCAGAGACGCCATCTATGAGTCAGCTTTGACCACCTACGGCAAAAGTGCGAAGAGAAATGCAGACTGGTTTCAATCTCATAATGAAGAGCTGGAACCTGTCATAGCCGCTAAGCGCATTGCACTTTTGAACTACAAGAAAGCCCCCAGCGATTTAACATCCGCAGCACTTAAAGCAGCCAGAAGTACTGCACAAAGAACAGCTAGGCGTTGCGCAAACGACTACTGGCAACACCTATGCAGTCATATTCAGCTGGCCTCAGACACCGGAAACATCAGAGGAATGTATGATGGCATGAAGAGAGCTCTTGGGCCAACCATCAAGAAGATCACCCCCCTCAAATCTAAATCGGGGGACATAATCACTGACCAACGCAAACAGATGGACCGCTGGGTTGAGCACTACCTAGAACTGTACTCCAGGGAGAATGCTGTCACTGAGACTGCCCTCAATGCAGCCCAGCCTCTACCAGTCATGGATGAGCTGGACATACAGCCAACCAAATCGGAACTCAGTGATGCCATTGATTCCCTAGCCAGCGGAAAAGCCCCTGGGAAGGACAGCATTACCCCTG
Source organism: Heterodontus francisci (assembly GCF_036365525.1). Classification (NCBI taxonomy): domain Eukaryota; kingdom Metazoa; phylum Chordata; class Chondrichthyes; order Heterodontiformes; family Heterodontidae; genus Heterodontus; species Heterodontus francisci. The sequence continues at coordinate 1,451,803 of NW_027141841.1, forward strand.
AAATAATCAAGAGTGCCAAGCCTGCTATACTCTCAGCACTACATGAACTGCTATGCCTGTGCTGGGACGAGGGAGCAGTACCCCAGGACATGCGCGATGCCAACATCATCACCCTCTATAAAAACAAAGGTGACAGCGGTGACTGCAACAACTACCGTGGAATCTCCCTGCTCAGCATAGTGGGGAAAGTCTTTGCTCGAGTCGCTCTGAACAGGCTCCAGAAGCTGGCCGAGCGCGTCTACCCTGAGGCACAGTGTGGCTTTCGTGCAGAGAGATCGACTATTGACATGCTGTTCTCCCTTCGTCAGATACAGGAGAAATGCCGTGAACAGCAGATGCCCCTCTACATTGCTTTCATTGATCTCACCAAAGCCTTTGACCTCGTCAGCAGACGTGGTCTCTTCAGACTACTAGAAAAGATCGGATGTCCACCAAAGCTACTAAGTATCATCACCTCATTCCATGACAATATGAAAGGCACAATTCAACATGGTGGCTCCTCATCAGAACCCTTTCCTATCCTGAGTGGTGTGAAACAGGGCTGTGTTCTCGCACCCACACTTTTTGGGATTTTCTTCTCCCTGCTGCTTTCACATGCGTTCAAATCCTCTGAAGAAGGAATTTTCCTCCACACAAGATCAGGGGGCAGGTTGTTCAACCTTGCCCGTCTAAGAGCGAAGTCCAAAGTACGGAAAGTCCTCATCAGAGAACTCCTCTTTGCTGACGATGCTGCTTTAACATCTCACACTGAAGAATGCCTGCAGAGTCTCATCGACAGGTTTGCGTCTGCCTGCAATGAATTTGGCCTAACCATCAGCCTCAAGAAAACGAACATCATGGGGCAGGATGTCAGAAATGCTCCATCCATCAATATTGGCGACCACGCTCTGGAAGTGGTTCAAGAGTTCACCTACCTAGGCTCAACTATCACCAGTAACCTGTCTCTAGATGCAGAAATCAACAAGCGCATGGGTAAGGCTTCCACTGCTATGTTCAGACTGGCCAAGAGAGTGTGGGAAAATGGCGCACTGACACGGAACACAAAAGTCCGAGTGTATCAGGCCTGTGTCCTCAGTACCTTGCTCTACGGCAGCGAGGCCTGGACAACGTATGCCAGCCAAGAGCGACGTCTCAATTCATTCCATCTTCGCTGCCTTCGGAGAATACTTGGCATCAGGTGGCAGGACTATATCTCCAACACAGAAGTCCTTGAAGCGGCCAACATCCCCAGCTTATACACACTACTGAGTCAGCGGCGCTTGAGATGGCTTGGCCATGTGAGCCGCATGGAAGATGGCAGGATCCCCAAAGACACATTGTACAGCGAGCTCGCCACTGGTATCAGACCCACCGGCCGTCCATGTCTCCGTTATAAAGACGTCTGCAAACGCGACATGAAATCGTGTGACATTGATCACAAGTCGTGGGAGTCAGTTGCCAGCATTCGCCAGAGCTGGCGGGCAGCCATAAAGACAGGGCTAAATTGTGGCGAGTCGAAGAGACTTAGTAGTTGGCAGGAAAAAAGACAGAGGCGCAAGGGGAGAGCCAACTGTGCAACAGCCCCAACAAGCAAATTTCTCTGCAGCACCTGTGGAAGAGCCTGTTACTCCAGAATTGGCCTTTATAGCCACTCCAGGCGCTGCTTCACAAACCACTGACCACCTCCAGGCGCGTATCCATTGTCTCTCGAGATAAGGAGGCCCAAAAGAAAAAAAAAAGAGAATCTTTTAGGATTCTCCTTTATCTTATCTGCCAGGGAAATCTCATGGCCCCTTTTCGCCCTCCTAATTTCCTTCTTAAGTGTACTCCTACATCCCCTATACTTCTCGAGGGACTCGCTCGATCCCAGCTGCCTATACCTGACGTATGCCTCCTTCTTTGTCCTGACCAGACCCTCAATATCCCTCGTCAACCGAGGTTCCCTAAACTTGCCAACCTTGCCCTTCCATCTAACAGGAACATGCTGGCCCTCAACTCTTCCTATCTCACTTTTAAAAGCCTCCCACTTGCCAGACGTCCCTTTACCTGTAAACAGCCTCTCCCATTCAACTTTTGAGAGTTCCTGTCTGATGCCATGGAAATTAGCCTTCCCCCAATTTAGGACTTCAACCTGAGGACCAGTCCTATCCTTTTTCATAACTATCTTGAAGCTAATAGAGTTATGGTCACTGGTCCCAAAGTACTCCCCCACTGACACATCAACCACCTGCCCATCCTCATTTCCAAAGAGGAGGTCGAGTGTAGCCCCTTCTCTAGTCGGGCCATCCACGTACTGCTTCAGTGAACTATCCTGGATTCACTTAACAAATTCTTCCCCATCTGATCCCTTAGCACTAAGGCAGTCCCAGTCAATATTAGGGAAGTTAAAATCACCTACTATTACAACCCTATAATTCCTATACCTATCTTTGATTTCCCTACCTATATGCTCCTCCACTTCCCTCTGACTATTGGGGGGCTTATAGTATAATCCCATCAAAAGGATCGCCCTTTTATTATTTCTAAGTTCTACCAGTATGGCCTCACTGGACATTCACCCCGGGATATCCTCTCTCAGTACTGATGTCCTCCCTAATCAATAGTGCAACTCCCCCTCCTCTCTTACCTCCACCTCTGTCACGCCGGAAGGATCGGTACCCCGAAACATTGAGCTGCCAGTCCTGCCCATCCCTCAACCACGTTTCCGTAATCGCTACAATGTCACGATCCCATGTACCGATCCATGCTCTGAGTTCATCTGCCTTACCTGTAAGGATACTTGCATTAAAGTAAATGCAGTTTAGCCTACCAGACCATCCACGCTCCCTGTCCTGCCCCTGCCTGGCCTGCCTACTGGACTTGCTTGCTTTAACCTCTCCATTTGCCTCAACTATCTCATTGGAGAGACTACTACTTTGGGTCCCACCCCCACTGCAAGACTAGTGTAAACCCTCCCGTGTATTACTATGAAATCTCCCTACAAGGATATTGGTCCCCTTTCAGTTCAGATGCAACCCGTCCCTCTTGTACAGGTCACCTCTGCACCAGAAGAGATCCCAATGATCCAAGTACCTGAAGCCCTCCCGCCTTCGCCAGTCTTCAGCAACGCATTCATTTGCCTAATCCTCCTATTCCTACCCGCACTAGCACGTGTCACAGGGAGTAATCCTGAGATTACAACCCTAGAGGTCCTGCTCTTTTAACCTTCTGCCTAACTCCCTATATTCACTTTGCAGAACCTCATCTCTCTTCCTGCCTATGTCGTTCATACCAATATGGACCACGATCTCTGGCTGCACACCCTTCCCTTTCAGAATTTCCGGCAGCTGCTCCGAAACATCCTTGACCCTAGTATTAGGGAGGCAACATACCATCCTGGAGTCTCGTTTGCGGCCACAGAAACGCCTATCTGCACCCCTTATGATAGAATCCCCTATCACAATAGCTCTTCCACCCCTTTTCCTCCCCTGCTGTGCAACAGAGCCCTCCGTGGTGCCACGGACCGCGCTTTTGCTCTTTTCCCCTGGGAGGTCTTCCCCCCAACAGTAACCAAAGCAGTGTATCTGTTTGAGAGGGGGATGGCCACAGGGGACTCCTGCACTACCTGCCTGCTCCTCCTATTCCATCTGGTGGTCACCCATCCCTTTTCTGCCTGTGCATCCATTACCTGCGGTGCGTCCACCTCACTAAACATGCTATCCATCACGTCCTCAGCTTCGCGGACGCTCCACAGTGAAACCACCCGCAGTTCCAGCTCCATAATGCGAGTAGCCAGTCGCTGCAGCTGGATACACCTCCTGCACCCATGGTCTTCATGGAGACTGGGAGGGTTCCTGAATCCCCACATAGCGCAGGAGGAGCATATCACGGGGTTGAGCTCTCCTGCCATGACTTATCCTTAGATTAATTAATTACTCCCTTAATTAAAAAATACTAATGACACTAGGGGCCTTGTTCTACCCACTGCAAGCTAAAGTCCTTCATAAGCTACAATGAATAAAAAAAACACATTAGTCGTACTCATCTTATCAGCAGAGGTTTTTTTTCAACTAAAAAACTTTGCCCTTTTCTTTGAGATATTTAAATACACTGACAGTAGTGACTCACCAACCAATCACCTTGCAGTTCTCCTCTGACGTCACAGTTGGCTTCTATTTTCAAAGTAATTCATGACAACGCTTCGTCATCGCACACAGTCTCCTCATATCGGCGCATGCGCTGCGGTACGACCTGCCCGGACCGTTGTGCGCATGCGCAGATGACGTCATCGCGTTATTTCGTCTTCCTCGGGGACACGCCAGTTTGGCCTCTGCGCATGCGTCAAAGCTTCGGCGCGACTTTTTGAAAATGGAAGGAGGCGAGGTTTCGTCGGGCTTTTTCTCGCATTTTATCTGAATTATTTATTCGTTTTGGAGACTTGCTTCGTTTTTATTTGACACAGGAGATTGTTCCAAGGTAAGTTGCTCTGCCTTTGTAAGTTTCTCTGAAAACATTTCCATTGTCTGGGCCACCCCATGTTCTCCAGTCCCTGTTGTGAGTTGCTCTGAAAACATTTCCATTGTCTGGGCCACCGCATGTTCTCCAGTCCCTGTTGTGAGTTGCTCTGAAAACATTTCCATTGTCTGGGCCACCGCATGTTCTCCAGTCCCTGTTGTGAGTTGCTCTGAAAACATTTCCATTGTCTGGAGCACCGCATGTTCTCCAGTCCCTGTTGTGAGTTGCTCTGAAAACATTTCCATTGTCTGGGCCACCGCATGTAGCAGGATGAAGGCACCGTGACTGTGATTTCTGGCGCCAAACAGTACACACTGCAGATACATGATGGCCAGGCTACCTGCAGCTGCATCTTCTCCATTCAGACTTTGTTGCCCTGCAAACATGCTGTTGTTGTGCAGAGGCATCTTGGTCTGCCTTTGGACAGGCTCGCCCCCAATTGTCGCTGGCGTGCATCTCAAACACCAACGACGACAGACATGGCTGCTGCCATTGTGATTACAGAGGAACAGCCAAGGCTCCTCAGCCACAATGAAAAATACCGCTTGCTTTCAGATCAATTGTACCAGCTACAACAGGCCGTTCTGCAGAGTGGAACGGCAGCATTCATGAGGAGACTGGACTGGCTGCGGCAACAGACTCTCCGCTGGCAGCAAGGACTGGCTGATGAGATGGAGCCATTTACTATGCCCAACAATTGCCCGGAAGCACCTTCGGATGGAGGTGGCCGCGCGCTGGACATCAGTCACGTATCACCCCCTGGCCTAATGATCTGACGGACCATACATATGCCTGCCTGTTCAAATCTCCACTTCCCCTACTTGCGGTTCCCTCTCCTTGCTGCTCAGTTACACAGTCACCTGCTGCTACACCCATCAGGGCAGTGCACATGGGCACACAGTTACCTGCTCCTACACCCATCAGAGCAGTGCACATGGGCACACAGTTACCTGCACCTACACCCATCAGGGCAGTGCACATGGGCACACAGTTACCTGCTTCTACACCCATCAGAGCAGTGCACATGGGCACACAGTTACCTGCTCCTACACCCATCAGAGCAGTGCACATGGACACACAGCCACCTGTTTCCCCATCCGACATTGAAACAACCATGCAGAGCCTTGTGAGACTCCGCAATTGCCAGTTGCTGCCTGTCAAGCAGAGAGGGCATCCAAAGGGGTCAAGCACTTGGGGAACATTCAGCAAGAAGAGACTGAGCACTAAACGAAACAAGCATGCCGTGTACAGTGGCAGCAGAAATGTGAATGCTCTTGCTGTGAACACAACTGGTGATAGTAGTAGGCAGGATTAAATGGGAATGGATGGAAAGACGCACGAGTAACATAACCACTAGCAGGGAACTGCTGGGCTAAATGGCCAGCTTTACGTTCATAGCCCAAAAGAAATATGCTTCTTTTCCAGCACCCTCACATCATTCATGTTTTCCCTGAGAGCAGCATTGAACCATCACGAGATAGGGGCAGTAACATCATCCTGCCTCCTACAGCTGAGGTGGGTACTAAGTGATTCATTGGCGGTGTTATCAGTCCATGCCTTTACCGCAGTACACAAAGCATGCTCAACAGTAATTCCATTGGAGGGAGGGAAGCTCTGACACTGATGTTCTTTCCTTATTTTCTTTCATGTAAAACGTGCCCTTGAGAAAACAATCCTTGACACTTAAGGACGGCATTCAAGCAAAGGAGGCAGTGCGGGAGAGGACGCAAGGATGTGCTGATTCCTGCATCTGAGGTGGGTAATAAGTGCTTCATTGGCGACGTTATCAATTGGTGCCTTCACTGCAGAACTTACAAAGGTGTGCACAACAGTAATTTCAGTGGATGGAGGGAGGCAAGCTCTGACTCTGATTTGCTTTATTTCTTTTCATGTAAAACATGCCGTCGAGAAAACAATCCTTGAGACTTAAGGTCAGCATTCAAGCAACGAAGGCAACTGGATCATGCTGCGGATCTGGTCACGATGTGGAAAGGAACATTGCATTTATGGATGAATTGGGAATGCACATTGGGATGCGCTTGGGGAACATTCACCAAGAATAGACTGAGCTCAGACTCTTGTGACTTTGCCTTCTTCACATGGACAATACAGTAGAGGAATAGAGAGCCAAGCTTTTATTCACCACAAGGCTCTCCAGGAACAAGCTCTTTAGCTGTGCATAGCAGAGACTCGGCCTGTCTGTCTAACGGGAATGCTGGACACAACACTCATGTATCCATGCACAGCAGTTCCTCGGATACTTAATGAACTTAATAAAACTTTTCAGTAATTAAACCCAGAATTGTTGAAGTTTTGTTTTGCATGCTATTTCCCCGACTTTGCAATTGCACTTCAGATATTCAACTATGGTGGGGGGGGGGGGTAGTGGGAGGGGTGGGTGAAGAGGGGGAGGGGTGGGGAGAGCAGGGAGGGGTGGGGAGAGGGAGCATGCAAAATGCAGGGACCAAACAGTTGCAATGCCTGAAGTACTGTGGAGAAGTAGAGAAAGCAACTGGGTAGGGGAGAAAACAAATGGATTGGGCATCCGCAGCTGGAGGGAACGGCTGAATGGAGAGGGCCGGAAGTGAAAGGCCGTAGAGAGCTGTGGGGAGCGAGCGTGCGAAGACATTGGTGTCACCGGGACCAGGGACTGGCCAGTAAGTCTTTTGCTGTTGTGTTCATAGCGCATGCACAGAAAAAGGCACTCCCCTTCCGTTCTGCTGCTCCCCCCCACTCTCTCCCCTTCCTCCCTCTCCCCCCAGCTCTCCCTCTTTCTCCCCCCCTCCCCCTCTCCCTCTTTCTCCCCCTCTCCCTCTTTCTCCCCCTCTCCCTCTTTCTCCCCCCTCCCCCTCCCTCTTTCTCGCCCCCTCCCTCTCCCTCCCCCTCTCCCTCTTTCTCCCCCTGCCCCTTCCTTACCCCTCCCTCTCCCTCTTTCTCCCCCCTCCCCTCCCTCTTTCTCCCCCTCCCCCTCTCCCTCTTTCTCCCCCTCCCTCTTTCTCTCCCTCTCCCTCATTCTCCCCCTCTCCCTCTTTCTCCCCCTCCCTCTCCCTCCCCCTCTCCCTCTTTCTCCCCCTCCCCTTCCTTACCCCTCCCTCTTTCTCCCCCTCCCCCTCTCCCTCTTTCTCCCCCTCACCCTCTTTCTCCCTCCCTCCCCCTCTCCATCTTTCTCCCCCTCCCTCTTTCTCTCCCTCTCCCTCTTTCTCCCCATCTCCCTCTTTCTCCCCCCTCTCCCTCTTTCTCCCCCCTCCGTCTCCCTATTTCGCACCCCTCCCTCTTTCTCCCCCGTCCCTCTCCCTCTTTCTCCCCTCCCTCTTTCTCCCCCTCCGTCTCCCTATTTCGCACCCCTCCCTCTTTCTCCCCCGTCCCTCTCCCTCCTTCTCCACCCTCCCTCTTTCCCTCTCCCTCTTTCTCCCCTTCCCTCTCCCTCCTTCTCCCCCTCCCTCTTTCCCTCTCCCTCTTTCTCCCCCCTCCCTCTTTCTCCCCCCTCCCTCTCCCTCTTTCTCCCCCCCCCGCCCCCCGGCTCCGCTACCGCTGGTCTCCCCGCGCTGGTGTCCCCGGCCCCCGCGCTGCTCTCCCCGGCCCCCGCGCTGCTCTCCCCGGCCGGCTCTACTCTCTCACTCCGGCCATTGTATTCTGCCACGTGTTTGTTAGGTTTCATCTCTGTGATTCTTTGAGCAGCGCCATCTTTAGTCCTGGCAGCTGCGACAATCGCAAGCTGTGACGTTTTCGTGGCACATGCTGTATTTGCGCTTGTGCCAAAACAGCGCCTTCTACCGATCGCGTTGTCAACAATTGCGGTCTTTTTTTCCAAAACTCCAGCACACTGGAAGAGCTCCATTCCACTCCTGGAAGGTAAGAGACTGGGCCTCGATCCTCGGATTGGATTTATAGGCTCCGCTCTTGGCGTTCTCCTCAAATCGGTCCATATAGGTCTGCTCCGCTCCGCTCCTCTCCGCTCCCGGAAGGTAATTCACCAGCTTTTGCAGAAAAGTAGGTCTTAAGCTGTTGCAGTACCTGTTAGAAAGATAGTCTAAGCTATTCTGAAGTCATCTTCCAATGTCATCTACATGGAAGCAGGATTTTAAAGGAAAAGATGTAGTTTTTAAAAGTCACTTCAATCTTGCTCAAGAGTCTTCACAAAGAGGCCAAGTAAATCTTGACAAAAAGTCATAAACATTTAGAGATCTTTTAAAAGCACTTCAATCTTGTTAATAAAAAGTAAGATGTAAATTTAAGAACTCTGGTCAGGCCATGCTAAAAACTTACATACAATTAAGAAATAAAATACAACATTTAAAATGTCTGAACTCCTTTCTGAAAGTTGACCACTGCTGCTGCCGGTGTCTTCCTGGAATAGTGGAGCTGTTGTGTCAACAGAAAAGTCATTCCCGAACAGCCCTGAGACTGTTGATACCGGCTTTAATCCAACCAAGGTAAAAATCAGGATACATTGTGGGCAATGAGCCCAAATTGCTGAACTACAGGTCCCTGTCACTTTAAAGAGTGGGCTGGTGCGATTATGATCAGAGGCTCCTTCTAAGCACATTTCTCACCACCACAACTTCCAGATGCTGGTGTTACTGTGTGCATGTACCAGCAGTTGCAGTGCTGTTCAGACCCTCAATAGCAGTGAAAGTCTCAGAGTTCACCGCTATTGGGGCTGTAAAATCCAGGCCAATATCTCACAGTCCTGTTAGATTTGCTCTCCCTCTGTACAAAATCAAACTCCACACATTGTCTTTCACTCACTCCTGTTTCCAGCCCTGATGGTGCAGAAATCCCCTCTCAAAGGTACACAATCCAGTTGATTTCTGATCAAATACCTCCTTCCTCATTCAATAGAGGAAACAGAGACACGAACAGGAGTCAGGTGCAAGAAAGTTTCACCAACAGAGCAGAGAAAGGCACCAACAAAAGTCACACCTTCTTTCCAAATCATTTCACTGTAATATTCTTTCACTTGTTTTGTCGGATGACTGCAGTAAATCTGAAAATGAGCACCATGAGGTTTGTGTTCACTAGTCACTTGTTCTCCTGTGTTTGTCTGTCAGGTTTGCAATTCAGTTTGGATTGGATATTGAAGAGAATCTCTTTTCAAGATGATTGCACATCGTACTGTGTTTAAAGCAACCAACTTGTAAAATGGAAGATAATGAATGTAGCAATACCTGTGTGACCAGATTCTTCCAATGCTTTTCAACAGCTAGATGGATGATGCTTGCAATCTGTATCCTGTGGAGAATGGGAGAGGAGAATAAAAACATGGTGCATGAACAGGACAGACTGTGTAAAATGGGAGAACAGAAATACTGCCACCTCATTGAAAGTTAATGAGATTTATTCGAAGTCAGACACCTGTCCACAATGAACAAGTGAATACATTAATTGTCCACTTTCAATCTAAATGGGACTGAGGTTCCAACAGAGAAGTTTTCTGGAAAATACCTGCTGCAGTTTTACAATTGATGAACTGGAACATCTTATACTAACTTTCAAATAACTGGAGTGATTGTATAGTTCTCATCGTGGAGAGAAGGAGTTGTTTATAAATATAAGCAGAAAGACACATTTGCGGATTGGTGAATGAGCTTTATCTTTCTGAAATGTATTTGTCCATTGGTTGCAGGTCACTGGAAATTCTTTTATACATTTCAATTGTAGCAGCAGCAGTTAACAGCAAAATGTCTGATTAATCAGAGTAGTGGGTCTGGGAAACACTTAAACAGCCGAGACCCTGTAAAACAGAACTCCAAGTAATATTTTAAATAAGGCACTGAACTGACAGAGCGGTAAAGGCCTGCTCAGGTCAGGAAAAAAAACGGACCCGAACCACACAGAACCACATTGGACCCGAGCCCGACCCGGCCCGAGTATCTCCATTTATTCCCATGCCCAAACTAACCCGAGCCTTACCCGACCACCGGAATGTTCACTTTATCGACCTCCCGATTCCGAATCCACAGGAAGCTGCAGCATGAGCGCGATGACGTCATAGAGATGCTCACTTGCTCACTGCGCAGACTCAGAGTTTCCCTCCTTGATGACCCGGACTCCCAGCTTAGGTTGCCTTTTCAAATTTTGACACTTATTAAACTCAACTTCCCAGCAGAGTTAAATGTAATACTTACTGTGCGCGTCCGACACGGACTCAGCCCGACCTGGACCCAGCCCGACCCGAACCTGGCCCGAGCCCGAAAGCCAGACCCGGAAGAGCGACCCGACACGACCCGGACCCGACACAGGTCGTCGGGTCCCGTTGGGTTCAGGTCGGGTCGCAGGCCTTTCCAGAGCCGAGGTCAGATGAGGATTGAATCAATTTCAATCACTGAATCTAAACAAGAAGTAAATCTGCCAGGAATGGAAGCCTTTGCTTTATCTGTGAGCTTGTGGTGCAACGGTAGCGCGTCTGACTCCATATCAAACGTTTGCGTGTTCAAATCACGTCAGGCTCAGTTATGTTTCACAGCAGCTCAAGTTCCTGGATTTTATATTAGAAGTGAGTTCGTTCTCTTGGAATGTTCGTGCATGGTAGAATTTCAAGATCAACTTTAATAGATTAAAGTCCTGATTTCTGGTTCAGTTCCATTTCCATGCTCAGTTCTTATTTCACACTGTTTTATATCAGAACAATGTTTCAGGGATGTGATGTGTCCATTGTTTCGACAATCGCTCTGTCACCCAGTGTGAGAAATAAAACACAAACCGCACAGCGTGCGGCTCGAACCCATACCTGGCTCTGTCTATAGGCCGCTTAGTTCAGTTGGTTAGAACGCAGTGTTGATAACAACAAGGCTGTGGATTTGATCCCCATGTGCGCTGTCACATGGTCAGTCATTAATTTGACACATTTTTGTAACACTTAAAATCCAACCTTTAGATGCAAACAAGTTTACATAAAATGTCAAAGGGAATTTATTTTGAATAACATCCATTGCATCTTTGTCACTGGTCTGGAGTAACACAGAATACTTTCCAATTATCTTCCGTATGCTGATAAACATTGAACTCGTGGCCTGTTCTCGTTAATGGTCACGAGCAGCAAAAACAGACAGAGCGAGTCTGATCGCCCAGAGATGTGGAAAAGGCTTCAGTTTGGGACATATGCAGCAAATCAAATGTTCACCCGGCCCCGAAAGATTCAAAAACTGTGGAAAAGGACACAAGGAGATAGAGAATAAGCTAAAGCTGACAATGTAAATATTTCCCATCCTTGATATCTCTCTATTCCAATCCAATCTTCAGAGTTGGGTAAATAATTTCAGTGTAAATTGTGCAGCTCAAGAGTCAAAACCAAAGGGCGATGCAGAATAAAGGAGAACTGCCAAAACCCCAGATTGAACCAGGGATCTTCAGTCTAACACACTCCCAACTGAGCTATTTCAGTCTCACAGGCTTGGGATGATAAGTGGCAAGTAACATTCGCACCACACAAGTGCCAGGCAGTGACCATCTCCAACAAGAGAGAATCTAACTATCTCCCCTTGACATTCAATAGCATTACAATCACTGAATCCCCCACCATCAACATCATGGAGGTTACCATGGGTAGCCATACAAATAACGTGACTACAAGAGCAGGTCAGAAGCTTGGAATCCTGAGGTGAGTAATTACAGTGCAGCTGTTGGCTCCACCCCAGGGGCTGAATTTGTCCTGTAAACCATGAAGCAGCTTCCTCTCAAATCCCAGGTTTATCAATAAATCCTCTTACAAAAGCCCCAAAGTGTGATATATTCCTCTCACTCATCCATGACTCCTGACTCCCCAAAGCCTGTCCACCATCTGCAATTCACAAGTCAAGAGTGTGATTGAATACTCTCCACTTGCCTGGATGGGTGCAATTCCAACTCAAGAATCTCAACACCGTCCAGGACAAAGCAGCCCACTTGATTGGCACCCCATCTACAAACATTCACTCCCTCCACCATTGGCACACAGTGGCAGCAGTGTGTACCGTCTCCAAGATGCACTGCAGCAATGCACCAAGACTCCTTAGACAGCACCTTCCAAACCCAGCGACCTTTACCACCGAGAAGGGCAAGGGCAGCAAATGCAGGGGATACCACCACCTGCAAGTTCCCCTCCAAGCCACACACCATCCTGACTTGGAACTATATCGCCGTTCCTTCACTGTCGCTGGGTCAAAATCCTGGAACTCACTTCCTCACAGCACTGTGGGTGTACCTACCCCACATGGACTGCAGCGGTTCAAGAAGGCAGTTCACCACCACCTTCTCATGGGCAATTAGGGATGGGCAATAAATGTTGGCCTCTCCAGCGGTGCCCACATCGCATGAATGAATGAATAAAAATGTGAAGTATCCCTTGTGTCATTGTTTTGGTAGAAAATATAACCCTGGTGGAATTGCCCCTCCCAATCACACCTCACTTCATAGAACATAGAAAATGGAGAAAATTTATGGCACAGAATGAGACCATTTAGCAATCGTGTCTGTGCCAGCTGAAAAAGAGCGATCCAGCCCAATCCCACTTTCCAGGTCTTGGGAATGGGATTCGAACAGATCTCAGAGCTCACATTATGTGAATGTTCTGTTGAAGTATTGGTGAGCTGATATACCAGGGAAGATTCACACTGTTAGACACAGTGTGAAATACATTCAAGTATTTATAAAACATTACAACATGTGAGTAATATTCCCCATTGATTTCTCAGCACTGATGGATTGTGAAGTGGGAGACAGCCAGAAGTCCCAGTGATCCACACTGACCCTGAGCTGAGAATGAAATGAGAAAAAGTTCAATCTTCAGCAGCGAGTTGCTGCAGAGAGGGAAGAGTCCTGAATCAAGGAGAGACTTTCTCACACTGCTGTTGAATGTCATTTCAAACACTCCTTGAACTCTCTGCCGAGGAATTCAGAGCTGGAGAATGCCTGTAAAATCAGCCCAGAAAGGAAATAAAAAGCACCCACCGTGGGGCTCAAACTCAAAAACTTGAGATTCAGAGTTTCATGCTTTCATCGACTGAGCTCACTAGGCCTGAGACAGTGTCCCCGTCCTGTCTGTTATTGGACGGCGCAGCTGTTGGCTCCACCCCAGGGGCTGAATTTGTTCTGTAAACCATGAACCAGCTTCCTCTCAAATCCCAGGTTTATCAGTAAATCCTCTCACAAAATCCCCAAAGTGTGATATATTCCTCTCACTCATCCAGAATAAAAGTTACATCTTTTGCTCTTTTTACCTTCCAAACATTGACTTCTATTTTACTCAGCATTTATTTCTCTCTCCTTTTTATGTTGTGCATTTCCTAATGAACATTTCATTTCAATTATTTATGAGGGATGAAATGAGCAGAAGAGATTTTCTGCAATGGTACCGGGGTGTGGGACAGAGTGAGTGGTTCGGATCTGGAATACACTGCCTGAGACTGTGCTGGAGGCAGATTCAATCGTGGCTTTCAAAAGGGAAGTGGATAAACACCTGAATAGAGAAAATTTGCAGGGTTGCAATGAAAGGGCAGAGGAGTGGAATTAGCTGATCTGCTCTTGCAAAGAGCTGTCATGGACATGATGGACTGAATGGTCTCCTTCTGTACTGTAACCATTTGATTCCTTGATTCTAACTCTGTCAAAGTTGTTCTGAACTTGCTCTGCTCCAAGGAGCACAACCCCAGCTTTTCCAGTGTCTGCACATAACTGAAGTTATGAGGAACCATGGGGAACCCACTGTAAACCTTCCTTCAGACAGAAATACAACTGTTCACCACCACACTGTGAGCCAGCTGTTCACATGATTTGGATGTGGGGACCAAATGTAGTATTTCCAAGTTTGCAGATGACACAAAACTAGGTGGGAATGTGTGTTGTGAGGAAGATGCAAAGCGGCTTCAAGGGAATTTGGACAGACTTAGTGAGAGGACAAGAAAGTGGCACATGAAATATAATGTGTAAAAATGTGAGGTTACCCACTTTGGTAGGAGAAACAGATGTGCAGATTATTTGTTAAATGGTAAGAGTGTGAATGTACAAAGGGGCCTGGGTGTCCTTGTCAGTAAGTGACTGAAAGCTAACATGCAGGTGCAGCAAACAATTAGGAAGGCTAATGATATGTTAGACTCTATCACAAGAGGATTTGAGTGCAGGAGTAGTGAAGTCTTTCTTCAATTGTATATAACTTTGGTTGGACTGCACTTTGGAATACTGTGTGAAGTTTTGTTCCCCTTACCTTAGGAAGGATATCATTGCCAAAGAGGGAGTGCAACGAAGGTTCACCAGACTTGTTCCCGGGATGGCGGGACTGTCAAATGAAGAGAGATTGGGGAAACTGGGCCTGTATTCTCTAGAGCTTTGAAGAATGAGAGGTGATCTCATTGAAACTTACAAAATATTTAAAGGGATAGACAGGTAGATGAAGCTAAGATGTTTCCCCCGGTTCAGGAGTCTAGAACCAGGGGACACAATTTCAACGTAAGGGGAAAGCCACTTAGGACAGCGATGAGGAGAAATTTCTTTACTCAGTGGGTTGTGAATCTTTGGAATTCTCTACCTCAGAGGGCTGTGGAAGCTCAGTCATTGAGTATGTTTAAAGCAGAGATTGTCAGATTTCTAAATACAAATGACATAGGGGAGATGGAGATAGTGTGGGAAAAAGGCATTGAAGTGGACGATCAGTCATCATCATATTGAATGGCAGGGTGGGCTCGACGGGCTGAATGGCCTGCTCCTGCTCCTATGTTCCTATCAGTCTGCAAACTTCATATGCATGCTGTCATTGTCCCTTTTATTCCATGGGCTTCAGTTTTACTGGCAGTCTAGTATGTGACATCATCAAGAAGGGTTTCAATAAGTTAAATAAGGAGAAATTGTTTCCAGTGGCAAAAGGGTCAGTAACCAGAGGATGTATTTATCAGGTGATTGAGAAAAGAACCAGAGGCGAAATGAGGAATGATTTTTTTTTACAGTGATGTGTTGTGATCTGGAATGCACTGTCTGATCAGGACTTGAAAGCACATTCGGTCGTAACTTTGAAAAGCAATTGGGATAAATACTGGAAGGAAAAATGTACAGATTACAGGAGACAGCACTGACACAATGGACCAAATGGTCTCCTTCTTTGGGTATCATTCTATGGTTTTATGAACATAATGTTGGTACAATTCGCTGAGTTGGAATGGAAGTGAACCCAGATTCCGGGTATTCTAAACACCAGACCCAAACCAAATGAACAAGCCCGTTGTTTAATCTCTGTTTTTCACACCAGCTTCTCCTCACTCTTTCTGTGTTTCCTGCCTGGTCTGTTCCTCTGACCTTCATTCCTGACACTTGATTGAGAATGGCCAACTCACTGCGCCTCTCACTCACACCGTCACTCCACCCTTTCACCCACTTCCAAACCTCTCTGTTGAACAGCACCTCACATCTACTCCTCTGCTCCATTGATATAACAGGAAAACATTTTCAAACAGACATTTCCAGACAGTGAACGTTCCAGTAAGACAAGGTAAAGATCAGATTCATTCACTTTAAACACAGAGAGAGCAGCTCTCCCTGTTCAGTCGAAGGAGCAGATTTGGTTTCACTCCCATTCGTCTTAGAGACATGGGCCAGAATTTTAAGGGACCGTTGGAGACGGGAATGGAGGCCGGGGAGGGGGAGTGGGGTGTATAAAATAGGGATGGAAGACGTTGGACCGGATTTTTCTGTCGGCGGCTGACATGGAGGGCAGACTTCGCACATCCACACGGCAAGAAGGCATTTAAAGTATTTATGAGTCCAATTGTCAGCAATTTTTTTCACTGGATCCAATTGAACTAATAGCACACGGGAACCACGGGGCTTCAGAGCCTCGCCTGGTTAAAGGAGGTGACTGGGAGGTGGGAGCTGAGTGTTGGCTTCACTGGGAAGCTATCGGGTGAGGCAGCAAAACATGGCAGCAAGGGTGGAGGGGGAAAGGGCATCGGGAAACACTGTCAGGAGTGGGGGTAAATGTGCCAGCTCTGCAGGGAAAACATCACCAGAGTGCCATTGGGGCAGTGCCACCTCTTTGAGGATGACAAGTGAGGTAAATGTGGCTGGGTGTTGTTTACTGTGAAGGCCTTGCACTCAGGGAGGGGCAACCTGTCATGCGCCTCATTCGAGGCTCTCATTGGATTCGAGGCTCCCATTGAGGAGGAGGAGGAGGAGTAGAGAGGAAGGGAGGGAGGCGCAGGCACCAGCAGGGGCACCACAGCAGCTTGGGGGCCCACAGGAAGGCCAGCCTCGAACAGGAGGCTGGAGAAGGAGGCAGAGGAACACGTCAGCCGAGGTTCAACTACCTGCAGATGTCCGAGTGACAGTGTCTCCGCAGACTGCACCTCTCCACGGAGGTCGTCACTGATCTCTCTGCCATGATGCAGCTGTGCCCCATGCGACTTGGTGGGCACCTGATGCCAGTGTCACTGAAGGTCACCGTGCCACTGAACTTGTACACCACCAGATCTTTGCCGGGATCCACTGGAGATATGTGTGGAATCTCACAGTCTATAGTGAATCAGTGCATCAAGGAGGTCACCAATGTCCTGTTCAGGAGGGCCGGTGACTATGTGCACATTGATCCAAACAGTCAAGCTGAGAGAGCTATAGGATTCGGGGCCATCGCTGGATTCCACCAGGTGGAGGGTGTCATTGACTGCACCCATGTGACCATCAAGGCTCCTGCAGACCAGCCAGCAGGCTTCAACAGGAAGGGCTTCCACTTGCTCTGTGTGCAATTGGTCTGCGACCACTGCAAATGGATCCCATAGGTGTGTGCACAAATCCCGGGAAGCAGCCACAACGCCTGCATACAAAGGCACTCCCAGGTGCCAGAACCTTTCCGCGGCCCCATCCGCTTTCAGAGATGGATCCTTGGAGACAAGGGCTACCCACTGAGGACATGACTACTGACGTCTGTGAGGAACCCACGCACGGATGCAGAGGAGAGGTACAACACCTGCTGCGGGTCAACCCGAGCGACCATCAAGGAGGCCATTGGTCTCCTGAAGATGAGATTCAGGTGCCGAGATCGATCCAGTGGAGCCCTTCAGTATGTCCCGGCGAGGGTCTCGCATATCGTGGTGGTTTGCTGTGCACAGCACAATCTGGCATTACAGAGGGGTGAGGTGTTGACTAGTGAGGATATTGTGGAGTGTGATGTCTCCTCTGATGATGAGGATGTGGAGGAGGATGCTGCCCAAGCAGTGCCAGATGATGAACATCAGGCACAGCAGGAAAGGGGCCATGAGATACACACAAGGGAGACATGAGACACCCTTATACATTCAAGTTTCCTTTGAGCCTTACCACCTTCTGGAACCACAGCAATAAAGTCTTAGCTTTAAGCAGCCCTGTTGTCGCCTCCTTCCTTCTGCACTGCAGCGTCCAGGTACACATCGCACAGTGACAAGGCCGAAGCTTTGTGAACTCAGGGCTTGGTCCCTCACTTCCAGCCCCTTGGGAGGAAGGGTTTAAATGAAGTCCCAAAGGACATCAACAATAGGAAGGAGACATAGTGAGAGAACATCATTTCTTTATTCCGTGTGACACCAAACACAACCCTATCCATCTGGAATGCACATTCACCGTGAACCCTAAGTGAATCTAGGTGCTCTTCTGAAATCTTTTCCGCATGCTCCTACGTGGTGCTCCCCCTGCTCTGTCAGTTGAGGTGGAGACAGGCTGCTGACCTTGCTGTCCCATGGCTTGGGATGACATTGGTGGCCGTCCTCTTGCTGCCTGAGGCCTGGAGGGCCCCGGCACACTGAGGGCCTCCTGCACAGGTACAGGGACCCCCCTCTGTCATCGAGGGTGATGGAGGCAGGCACTGGCATCACTTGTGTCACTGGTAGAGGGGCTTTGGAGCTACTGTCCACACCAGGAGCACCCTGAGAGGAGACCCCAGATGTAGCAGCCAGCTTCTCCCCCCCTTATAAGACACACTTGTACCTCGCTGCTGACCTGAGAGGGACGTGGACCTGGTGAAGAGTTCAGGTGCCTCGTCCCCCCTCTCGCCTTGTCACCGCTGGATGGAGCTCATGGACAAAGCGATGGAGTGCAAGTCTGCGCACATCTCCGGCAGCCACTGATTGGTCGGCTGGATCTGGCTCTCCATCAGAGTCACCAATCTCTCAAGGAAGGAAGCCAGACACACCCCCATCAGGGACAGTGCAGCATGCAAGGCCTGGATGGACTCCTCCATCATCCGAACTTGGGTACACATAACCTCCGGCAACTCTGCCAGATGTTGCCTGACCTCTTGCTGCAGCTGCAGCATTTCCCGTGTGGCTGGTGACACCAGAGGCACGTCATCAGCCTGGGACTCAGCATGGGCCTGGCCTCCCACAGAATTCCAACTGCCTGTGGCCTCGGCTGTCACAGCCTCCGTCAGCTGCCCGGGCCTGTCTGTGACGTGCTCACCAGCTTGTGTGCCCAAATCTAACAGCGAGTGGATACCCACCGAGTGAGGGTTTCTGTGCTGGTGGAGGGTGCAGGGGAATGATGTGACGGTGCACCCTCTGAGTCTCCCTCCTCCTCCTCAGAGGTGCCTGGCTGTCCCCCAGTCTCTCCAGATCTTCGCTCTTGTCGTTCATCCTAGCCTGCATGTGAAAACAGGGACATTGAAGGGTTAGAGTCTGCCCATCGTGACATTCCAACCACCCCTACTGTGCAGCTCCATTGATGCAGTGGTGAACAGATGAGCAGTGTGGCTCCTTTGCAGCGGATGCTCCCTTCTGCCCCAGGAGATGTTCACTCACTTTCTTAGGTAGGTGTCCCTGTCTCTCCATCAGCTATGGAGCAGCTGCTTTGCTGCCCGGCCTGTTCCATGGCCTCCTCCTCCATCGGGATGAGGACATGGAGATAAGGCATCCACTGCCTGTCTTGACACGCTCTTTCCGATTGTGGGCTGTCTTCTCCTGCAGCCACTATGATCAACAAAGTTAGTCTCCCAGCGGGGACAAGCCCAACATCTCTGATGGTGATAGTCCAGCAGTCCATGATGTGGACACACATATTCCTCCTGCATATGGTCCCTCTCGAGGGACTGTGTGAGTTTATACAATGACTGACGTGCAATCCCACCGAGATGCAGCCAAGCCTCAGGCAGCATGTCCTGCTGCCCTTCCCCAATACACATGACTGGGTGGTCACTCCCTTTCCATCAAAAACTCCCTCTCACTCTGCCATGCGCAATGTCCAAAGGGTCCAAAGTGTTTTGAGTTTGTGCCTGAGCAGCCCGGATCCGGTCATTGACCCACTTCGTGCACTGGATCCATGTCTTGGGGGTGACCCCACGGCTGCTGACTTCACCAACTATCTCAAAGCAGCTATGCTAGGTCAGGTGGACAGGTCTCCACCTCCCATCCCTGGGGAAGAGGATCTTCCACCTATCTGTTGTCACCTGGAGGCGAACCTGCAGGAAGGCATCGCCAAACCATTGGACCATGGTCACTGCAGGCTCGCATTCAGCTCCTTACCTATCAGGCAGCAGAGACAGCAGAACGGGTCCTGGGGCATCAGTGATCGCAGAACGGGTCCTGGGGCATCAGTGACAGCAGAACGGGTCCCGGGCAGCAGAGGCAGCAGAACAGGTCCTGGGCCAGCAGATGCAGCAGAACAGGTCCTGGGGCAGCAGATGCAGCAGAACTGGTCCTGGGGCAGCAGAGGCAGCAGAACAGGTCCTGGGGCAGCAGATGCAGCAGAACAGGTCCTGGGGCAGCGGAGGCAGCAGAACAGGTCCTGGGGCAGCAGATGCAGCAGAACGGGTCCTGGAGCAGCAGAGGCAACAGAACAGGTTCTGGGGCAGCAGAGGCAGCAGAACGGGTCCTGGAGCAGCAGAGGCCGCAGAACGGGTCCTGGGGCAGCAGAGGCAGCAGAACGGGTCCTGGGGCAGCAGAGGCAGCAGAACGGGTCCTGGGGCAGCAGAACGGGTCCTGGAGCAGCAGAGGCAGCAGAACGGGTCCTGGGCAGCAGAACGGGTCCTGGGGCATCAGAGGCAGCAGAACGGGTCCTGGGGCATCAGAGGCAGCAGAACGGGTCTTGGGGCAGCAGAACGGGTCCTGGGACAGCAGAGGCAGCAGAACGGGTCCTGGGACAGCAGAGGCAGCAGAACGGATCCTGGGGCAGTAGAGGGCTCTCAGGAAGACACTCCTTTAAACCAGGCAGCAGTGAATGTAGGTCTGGCAGCCCTTTAAATATGGTGCCAGTACCTGCCGTTGTGTCAGATGTCGGTGCCATCGGTGCCTCGTTCCCTACCTCTGGTCCTTGTTTACATGGGCCCCACGCCTCCCCTTCATTAATTGGTCGGCTGCTCCGTGATCGTGGTCGGCCGGCCACATTTCACTCGTGTGGTGACGGCACCCGCTTCCGGTGCCTCTGCCGAGAGCCGCACCGTTAGTTTAAAATTCAGCCCATGGGGTCAAGAGTGGAAAATCTCCCCTCTGATTCTCTCTACTTAAACTGATGGAGACACCAAATTAAAACTGATGAAACCAGGGATTGTATCCTGGTTCTTCAATCTAGTTTTCTCCCAACTGAGCTATTCCATCCTCACTGTGAACTCATCTTCATTGGAGACAAATATAACTCCAGGCGGAATTTCCCCACCCGTTCATTCCTCACTTCAGGGGAATGGGACCCGACCAGATCGCGGAACTCAGATTATGTTAATGTTCTGCTCTTGATATCTTGATATTATCTTGCGTTTGAGCCACTTTTAATCAGGTTCACGGACAAATTCTTCCATCATCCCTTCTCCCACATTCTCTCTCTCTCATTCATTCTTTATTCCTCACAGTCCAGAAAGGGTTAGGAATCAGAGCTCACCCCCAAACCCTCTGCACACAGACCTCTGTCTGTTACCCTGTTTGATCCAAGATCCAAGAGACCAGTCAATAAATTACACTCTTTATAAACACAGAATGCTGCCTCAGAGTGTTGGACAGAGATAAATACACTGAAGTCTTTTGAAAAAAGTTCATCTTACGGGTTGTTACTGAGCCCACAGAGCAGGTCGGGCCCAGGCTCCAGCCCCAGCCTGTGCTGTGTTAGCTGATGCCACCTGGTGTGATACTGATCCACACGGAGCAGGAAAGGGCCTGGTTGTATTCATGGCCTGTGTTGAGTTAACTGATCCCACTCAGTGTGTTCGGAGCCACACAGAACAGAATGGGCCCAGGCTCCTTCCTCAGCCTGAGGGATGATAGTTCTTCTCACACGTTGTTGCACAGAGCCCCACACAGAACAGGGAAATCTCAGGCTCCATCCCCGGCCTGTGGTATTTTACTTCATCGCACCTGGTATGGTACGGAGTCCCCAGAGCAGGAAAGGTCCAGCTTCCATCTCCGGCCTGTGCTGAATTAGCTGAACTGACCTGGTTGGCACTGAACCGCAATCAGGGAAGGATGGGCCGAGGCTCCATAGCCTGTGGTGTGTTAGTTATTCTCATTTGGTGAGGTACTGAGCACCATATAGAGCAGGATGGGCCTGTGCTCAATGAGCTGATCTCACCTTGTGTGGTCCTGAGACCCACACACAAAGCAGGACAGGCCTAGGCCTCATCCCCGGCCTGTGTTCAATTATCAGATCTCAGCCAAAAGATTTTGATAAGGTTCCACACAAGAGGCTTCTCTAGAAGAGTAAAGTCCCTGGTATCAGTGGTAATATATTGATCTGGATTGGGAACTGACTGGCAGACGTAGGCAGAAAGTAGTTACAGATGGATCTGGATCTGTTTGGAGACCAGTTACCAGTGGTGTCCCACAGGGATCGGTGTTGGGTCTGTTGCTCTTTACTATTTTTATTAATGATCTGGATGTAGGCGTCGGGGGCACCATCTGTAAATTTACAGATGATTTGAAGATCTGTGCGAGTGTTTAGACTGTCGACGATGCTCGACTGTTTCAGACTGATCTTAATGTGTTGGGAGATTGGGTTCATGACTGGTAAATGATGTTTAATTTGGGTAAGTGCAGTGTTATTCATGTGGACAGGGCGAATGCTCAACATTCATACACCCTTCAGGGAAAAACATTAAAGTAGGTGGAAAAAAGAAAATAATTTTGAGCAGAGATCTGGATGTTCTAGTGCACAGATCTCTAAAGGTACAGCAGCAATGCTGTGAAGTGATAGTTGGAGCAAATAGAGGGTTGGGCTGCATTCAGAGGACAATTGAGTATAAAATGAGGCATATTCTTTCATGGGATGTGAGCGACACTGGCAAGGCCAGAATTTGTTACCCATCCCTAATTGTCCTTGACAAGGTGGCGGTGAGCTCCCTTCTCGAATTGCTGCACTCCATGTGGTGTAGGTACACCCACAGTCCTGTTAGGAAGGGAGATCCAGGATTTTGACCCAGCATCAGTGAATGAACAGCGATATATTTGCAGATCAGATGGTGTGTGACTTGGAGGGGAGCTTGCACATGGTGGTGTTTCCATGCATCTGCAGCCCTTGTCCTTCAAGGTGGTGGAGGTCTTCGGTTTGGAAGGTGCTGTCTGCGGCGCCTTGGTGAGTTGCAGCAGTGCATCTGGTAGATGGTACACACTAGTGCCACTGTGCGTCAGTGGTGAAGGGAGTGAATGTTTAAGGTGGTGAATGGGGTGACAATCAAGGCGGCTGCTTTGTCCTGAACAGTGTCGAGTTTCTAGAGTATTGTTGGTGCTGCACTCATTCTGGTTTGTGCCTTGCAGACGGTTGACAAGTTTTGGAGAGTCAAAAATCACAAAATTATTACAGTGCAGAAGGAGGCCATTCGGCCCATTGTGTCTGCATAGAATCATAGAACATAGAAAGTTTACAGCACAGGCAGGCCAAAAAACGAGCCACCCAGCTGAATCCCATTCTCCAGCATTTGGACCGTAGCCCTGCAGGTTCAGGTACTTGAGGTGTACATCCAGACTCCTTTTAAATGAGTTGAGGGTTTCTGCCTCAGCTGCCCTTACAGGCAGTGAATTCCAGACTCCCACAGCCCTCTGGGTGAAAAAACCTTTCCTCATCTCCCCTCTAATTGTTCAACACATCACTTTAAATCTCTGCCCCCTAGTCACTGACCTCCCTACTAAGGTAAATAGACCCTTCCCATCCATTCTATCCAGACCCCTCACAATTTTGTACATTTCAATCAAATCTCCCCTCAGCCTCTTCTATTCCAAGGAGAACAACCCCAGTCTATCCAATCTTTACTCATAGCTGCATTTTTCCAGTCCTGGCAACATCCTCGTAAATCTCCTCTGTAACCTCTCGAGTGCAATTACATCCTTTCTGGAATGAGGTGACCAGAACTGCACACAGAACTCAAGTTGTGGCCTAACTAATGATTTATACAGTTCCAGCATAACCTCCCTGCTCTTATATTCTATACATCGGCTAATAAAGGAAAGGATTCCATAAGCCTTCTTAACCAACTTATCAACCTGTCCTGCGACTTTCAGGGATTTGTGGACATTCATTTCAAGGTCCCGCACTTCCTCTACACCTCTCAGCATTCACCCATTAATTGTGTATTCCTTTGCTGTGTTTGACCTCAGCAAAGGCATCACCTCACACTTCTCCAAGTTGAATTCCATTTGCCACTTTTCTGCCCACCTGACCAGTCCATTTCTCCAGCTCTCCTAATGAGCATTTCACCACGTGCCTTGAGCTCAGTTACTCATCACAGAATTCCCACTATCTGATTTACCCTTGTTGCCAGAGTATGTATATGAATGGTCCAGTTAAGCTTTTGTCAATGGTAACCCCCAGGATGTTGATGGTGGGGGGATTCAGCGATGGTAATGCTGTTGATCGTCAAAGGGAGATGATTACATTCTCTCTTGTTGGAGATGGTCATTGCCTGGTACTTATGTGGTGTGAATGTTACTTGCCACTTAGCAGCCCAAGCCTGAATGATGTCCAGGTCTTGCTGCTTCTGGACACGGACTCCTTCAGTATCTGAGATGTCCCGAATTTGTCCTTTTATGAAACATTGGTCACGACTCACTTGGAATATTGTATCCAGTCTTGGTCTCCTCACATGATGGGTGATATTGAGGCTTTGGAAAGGGTACAGAGGAGAGACATTCGACGAATTCCCAGTATAAGACATCTTGGTTATCAAGTTAGACTAAAAGATTTGGGACCCAACACTTTAGAGAAACCCAGACTGAGGGGTGATCCGATTGAGGTTCATAAATAATGAAGGGTCCAATTTAGCATGGGAGAGGAGTCATAACTTCATGTAGCAAAAGGCCAGATGGCACCCGGATCACATTAAATTTCATTTTCAGTGGTGGGTGAATGTGCCAGGATGGCCGAGTGTTTAAGGTGTTGGACTTGACATCCAATAAACATGTTTCTGCGTGGGTTCAAACCCCACTCCTGGTATCTGCGCTTACAAAATGTTACTTTTGCTGTCCCTGACTTTTGCATTGCACCATCATCTCTTCTGTCATTTAATCACTCTTGCCTTCCAACTGATCACAGCTTCCTATTATTTGATCTGCCCGAGCACTGTTCCTTGGCTCTGCGCTTGCTTATAAACTGGTAAATCTTTAACTTAATCTCCTCTGTACCCTGACAATGACCTTCTCATCCTTCCTGGATTGTGGTTCCTCACAGGATCCGCTGCCTCTCCGACTCCCCTCCAGGTAACTGAAGGCCCTGAGCCTTGGTCTCGCTTTATACGCCTGCTGGTTGTTGATTCCTTGCAGGTCTGCCACCGCTCAGGAGAAGCTCAAGAACCAGATCAAGCAAAGTATCAAGAGGAAAGTGGACAAAGGCTCCCTGGTGCAGAGCAAGGGACAGGGAGCCTCCGGAACTTCAAAATCAGCAAGAAGGAAAACCCAGGGAAAAGTGGGAAGGAGGGTGAAGAAACCAGCAGACAAGAAATCTTCAGTGAACAAACCAGCAGACAAGAAATCTTTAGTGAATAAACCAGCAGACAAGAAAGTGACAACAAAGAAAGTAACAGCCAAGAAAACGAGCAGCAAGGCGGCGGCAAAGCCAAATAAGGTGGTGAAGAAAGCAACGCTTCAGAAAAAGTCTCCTGCGAAGAAGGTCAAAAAAGGCAAGAGTGCGGCGGGCAGAAAGGCGCTGAAGAAAGTGCAGACATGGAAGAGCAAGGTCAAGCCGAAAGCAGCAAAGGCTCAGAAAGCAGGGTCTGGAAAGAAGTGAAAGAGCGTGGGTAACTTGTAAACATCTGAACACAAAGGCTCTTCTCAGAGCCACCCACATCTCTCAGGAAAGAGCTGATCCCCTGATCAAATGATCCCTGTCCCGGCCCCGCCTGCAGATTCCACATGGAAATGATTTTGAGTACATCCAGGATCCCTGGTGACTCCCCTCCACCCAGCCCTTTCCCCACTCTCTGCAATAAAACAGAAGGATGTCCGGCCCTCACTCTAACTGGAGATGTGTTCGGTGTAGTCTCAGTTCACAAATTCAGGGGGAGAGTTTGTAAGACAGTAACACTGGTGGAGAAACCCCACCTCACAACTCAAACCCCAACACATGAGTTTCTCCAATTCAGCTGGAGTCGGGTGACAACAGGAGCTGGGATAGGCTGTGATCGGGAATGTTAGGAATGGATTTGTTTAGGGAGGAATGTACCTGGAATCTCCGAATATAATAGTTCCTTATTTCCCCAGATGACACATTCTGCAGTGAGAGTGAAAAGTCTCTTCACTGCTTCACATTTACTAATTGTTTGGTTCTAGATGAATAATGAGTCAGAGAGTAATGACAGGATCTGAAGCTTCTCTCACACCAGCCCTTGAATGACTCAGTGTGAAGTGTCCAATGTGTGAAGCTGCTGCCAGGGTTTGTCAATCTGAACAGTTTCAGCTCAGTTACTGGGGGCCTGGAATCCCCGCAGTTTGACTCTGTCTCTGATTGGTCACCCGCTTCTCAATCCAATTCTTAACCAAAAGGAGAATCACATATAAGTAAATAGAAGTTCTCATTGGCTTAGATTTTCCAATTGGAAAAAGCCCGGCAATTCCAGAGCAGGAAGGAATTGAAGTGATGGAAAATTTCAATTTTCAGGCAACAATTTTAAAACCTCTCATTTTATGTTCTGTTCTACTGTATTTACCATCATAAAATCCTGCCGCGATTTTAGGAATCGTTGTCATTTGTCAATCTGTTAACTGTAAGCGGTGGGAGGAAGGTCCGGTGCAGCAATTTAAAACGGGACAAATATCAGCTTCCTCTCTGTAAAAGGAACACATTAGCGACTAACCGCTTCTCACAGGCTTCTCGGGGACTGACAGAAACGAGCGGTTTCTGATCTTTTCTCCTGAAAGAGGTGGATAATGCTGCAGGGAGCAATGAACTGCCCTTCACTTTCTGGCTGCTAATAAAGCCCTGACTTTAAACAGTTCAAACAGCGACTGAGGCTTCTGCCGGAAAATGAGCAGATTCACCAGAATGATCCCGGTCCATCATGGCCAAAGACATCCAGCTGGCCCGCCGCATCCGCGGGGAACGCACCTAAAACCCAGCTTCAGTAACAAGTGTAACAAGGGCTCTTTTCAGAGCCACCAAATCAGCAAAGGAAGGAGCTGCCATCTCTGTTCATCATCAAACCCATTAGATTGGAGGGGCGGTCACATGGTTTCTGTTTTGTCACATCACTTTCCCGAAAGGCCTGCAGGACTGAGAGCTGATCTGGAATTTAGAAAGCAGCATTACCGGAGACTCATTGCTGCTCAGCACAATCTCAACCCCGCTCCTGGGATCCGTTAGCTGGCATTTGGGGAAAAGAAATGGATCCCAGTTTTATTTGGAAGGCATTAATGGAGACGGGTCCGTTCACATGATGGTTATTTACAAACATTACCCAATGAGTTCACTAATATTTGCATCCATTGGAGATCAGTACACAGGATATGTAAGGCAGCTCGGTCACTCTGACTCGAACCGCCAGTTCCCCGGGGCTGCAGACCCTGACACTGCGGGGAGAGTATCCCCGACTCTACCCCGCCGCCGGGGGGAACAGACAGCTCTGAATCCGGAGAATAGGGAGGGGCGGGGGGAAGGCACCTATTAAAGCGCTGCAGTGGACTCAGCTCCTGTGTGTGCACAACTCTCACTGATTCCGTCCTCTGGGAACAGTGCGGTCTAAACAGATCAGGTTAGGAGAGAAACACACAGCCCGAGAATGGCCTCTTCCTTCCTGCATTTACTCTGTTCTGGGAGCAGATTCTCATTGAGAAGCGGCGCTCAGATCACCAGAGAGAAAAAAAACACACAATTCAAACTGTCCAAATGAAAAACAGAGAATTAACCCGGACACTTCCATTATTAAATTAATTCATCAGCTCCGAAACAGTTCCCGTTAATGTACCGGGATAATCTCGGGAATTATCAAATCGAAGGCAGCGGGATTTATTAAATTGTTGATTCTGACACCCTGTAGTTCAGTTCTTCACTTAACTAGAGGGGGAGATGTGTGAGCAGAGAAACAGAGCGAAATCCAGAGAGGGAACTGAAAACACACCTGGACAGATGGGAAACAGGTCAATCCACTGTTACAATAACTCCATCACTGACTCCCTCCTGACAGTAGCTAGTCCTTTCACAGAGACTGTGGGTGGCTCTGAAAAGAGCCTTTGGTTTATTAGATAACATTTTGGCCGCTTTACTTTTTCTGGGAGCTCTGAGCGCTGGTTTTCTTGGGCAGCAGCACGGCCTGGATATTAGGCAGCACCCCGCCCTGAGCGATGATCACCCCTCCCAGCAGCTTGTTGAGCTTCTCGTCGTTGCGGACGGCCAGCTGCAGGTGTCTGGGGATGATGCAGGTCTTCTTGTTGTCCCGGGCCGCGTTCCCGGCCAGCTCGAGGATTTCAGCGGTCAGATACTCGAGCACAGCAGCCAGATAGACCGGGGCTCCGGCACCCACACGCTCAGCATAGTTACCCTTTCTCAGGAGCCTGTGAACACGGCCCACCGGGAACTGCAGTCCAGCCCGGGAGGAGCGAGACTTGGCCTTGGCCCGAGCTTTCCCGCCGGTCTTTCCTCTTCCAGACATTTCCACAATCTCACAAATACTTTCACAAGGAATGAATAATTTCCTTAGCATTAATTGCACAGCGCAAGGCAGTCTGGATGGCCGAGCGGTTTAAGGCGCTGCGTTCAAGTGGCAGTCTCCACTGGAGGCGTGGGTTCCAATCCCACTTCTGACAAGTTGTGTTTTGACTGCACTGGAGGCGTTTGGGAGCAGCGATCAAAAGCAAAGAAAAAGCAGGAAAGAACAAGGACGAACAAAATAACCATGGACCCAAAGATATTGCAACAAAACATTCGAGCAAGAGGCAACTAAGAAAACAGCAGGGCACAGAAAAGATCAAAAATGTAACCTTTGTATCGGGGTGGAAGAAGTTGCCAATATCCTTAATGAATACTTTACTGTCTTCTCAAATGAGAGGGTGATGCAGATATTGTTATTAAGGAGGAGGAGTGTGAAGTATTGGACGTGATAACTTAAGGAGAGAGGAACTCTTAATGGGATGAGCATCCTTGAATGTGGATAAATCACCAGGACCAGATGAAATGTACCCCAGGCTGTTGAATGAAGCCAGGGAAGAAATGGTGGAAGGTCTGACCATCGTTTTCCAGAGGATTGGAGGTCTTGTAACGTTGCAATGAAAGCAAAATACGAGGCAGATCAAGCATGGCTGAGCCTTTAGAGTAGAGAAACAGGACTGAATTCCCTGAACCAGTGCTGCAGCTTTCCGAATAGAAGGAGCCTATACACACCTGATGGGTTCCACTTAAACAAAAGAGCTGGAGGTGTTGACGGTCAGAACAGATAAAATGTGGAGGAGTGTTTGAAGCAGATGCTGTGTGGTTACTGTAGTTGGACTATGGAGTTATTTCAAGGAGGTGATTCTGAATGTGATGGATCAACGTGGACCCTTCCAAGGCAAAGGTTCTAAGCTTCCCTGTGGTCCAGCCTGGTTGAATGGAACTGAAACAAACAAATCATCCAGAAGAGGTAAAGATATGTAAGGCCATGAAAGCACAGAATTCAGCTGGATGCAATACCAGATGGTATGGCAAGAGTGTAAAACAGCAACAGACTGGTGAATAAAACATTCCCATTGAATGAGACAAGAGAAAAGAAGGGTAATAATAGTGTCAGAGGTGAGTTGTGACACTATTCACATTCCACCTTGATCTGAACAGGACTGTTGAAGGGAGTGATTGAGAAGAATAGAGGAGAAATGAAAAGAAAGGAGAAATAAACAAAAGGTCTTTTGATTTTAGAATGCTTGTTTTTGGAAATGACAGACTGTAAAGTGTGTGTGTCAGAAGATATAGAGCGAAGTTGGGTATGACAAGATCACAGGAAAGTTGTGTCCTGAGACAAGGTGTGTGTTGACAGGAAAGCTGCTTTCTTTTGCACAATATGTATTTTATTCATATAATTTGTGCAATTACATTGCAAAGCAGTTCAAATTTAATATTACACAAGGTACAATACAGATCAGTTTCCTTCAATAATGTACATGATGTATGTCACTATCCCTGCCTGCACAGGTTATATTTACAGTATTTACATTACACATCAACCATTCTCTGGTGCAAACAGTCCTAGGGGTTTTACACGGGTTCCAGCCCCTCACTGTACTATGGCCTACTCGGGCCTTAGACTGCAGCCTTTCCCCATTGAGTCTCCATGGTGGCTTCCCCAAGCTTTAATGCCGTCCCACAGCACATAGTCTTGGACGTTGCAATGTGCCAGTCTGCAATACTCGGTCATGGACAGCTCTTTGCACTTGAATACCTGTCCCACGGCCGGGCTCGTTCTCAATAGAGATCATTTCAAATGAACATTTCCTAAATCCGTGCTTTCTCTCTCGTAATAAAGAGAACAGGATGTCTAGCAGATTCAGTGTGAGACAATAACACTAACGGGTAAAGGCCGCTTTCCAACTCCAATCTTAACACAGGAGATTCCCCAAACAGCTGCAGTAAGGTGCTGTAAACTGCTGGAAGCGGATGTGTGTGGAAATGGTGATGTTACTGAGTAGGTTTCTTGTTATAGAATGGACTCTGTTTAGGTGGGAATATTACTGAGTGTTGATTGCATCGGGACCATATTTAAAAGCTCCGGCTTTCTGGAAAGCCTTGAGTATGAAGGCCGAGTCTGGAAGGGTTTGTGTGGAGAGCTGGGTTTCGGTTCTACTGTTAATAAAGGGTTTGAAATTGGCAGCCCGGAGGAAACTGGAGGTGGAGCTGAAAGATGAGGGGCCGTTCTCTCTCTGTCTGTCACTCTGGGTGTCTCCTCCATCGAGCTCTCTGTTTAATCTTCACTCTTGTCTCCTCCCCTCCCTGCTCTCACTCTGCCTTTCTCAGCTAGGTCCGCGTGGCCTGCATAAAAAGGATCCTGACGGAATCAGTCTCTTTTAAAGTGCACTGATTTGAGGCAAGAATCAACATGTCTGGCAGAAAACAAGAGCATGCTCCAGGCTGGCAGCATGTTAGAATCCGTGAGGAAAGGCATCATCTCCCTCATCGACAAGCGGAAGGGGGAGAGGACAGAAATCAGAAATTGGTAGCCCAATTTCTGCTTAATGCTGACTACAAGATTCTGTCAAAAGTCATAGCCAGTCGATTCAAGTCTGCTCTGGAGTTGGTGATTCACCCTGATCAGACCGATACTATACCAGGCAGGACAATCTCTGATAGCTTTGCGCTTCTCAGGAATATGATCACCTATGTACGGGACAGGAGGGTGGACCAAAACAAGAAATGCAGGATTCACTCAGCAGGTCTGGCAGCATCTGTGGAAAGAGAAGCAGAGTTAACGTTTCGGGTCAGTGACCCTTCTTCGGAACTGACAAATATTAGAAAAGTCACAGATTATAAACAAGTGAGGTGGGGGTTGGGCAAGAGATAACAAAGGAGAAGGTGCAGATTGGACCAGGCCACATAGCTGACCAAAAGGTCACGGAGGAAAGGCAAACAATATGTTAATGGTGTGTTGAAAGACAAAGCATTAGTACAGATTAGGTGTGAATATACTGAATATTGAACATCAGCAAGTGCAAACCTGAAGAAAAACAACCTGAAAAAAACAGTGGGTAAGCAAACTGAACAAACTAAGATGAAATGAAATAAATGCAAAAAAAGATTGTAAAAAATGTAAAAAGGAATGCAAAAAAAAGGAAGAAACAATAACTAAAAATGAAAGTAAAGTGGGGGGCTGTCATGCTCTGAAATTATTGAACTCAATGTTCAGTCCGGCAGGCTGTCGTGTGCCTAATCGGTAGATGAGATGCTGTTCCTCGAGCTTGCGTTGATGTTCACTGGAACACTGCAGCAATCCCAGGACAGAGATGTGAGCATGAGAGCAGGGGGGTGTGTTGAAATGGCAAGCAACCGGAAGCTCAGGGTCCTGCTTGCGGACTGAGCGGAGATGTTCCGCAAAGTGGTCACCCAGTCTGCGCTTGGTCTCCCCAATGTAGAGGAGACCACATTGTGAGCAGCGAATACAGTATACTACATTGAAAGAAGTACAAGTAAATCGCTGCTTCACCTGAAAGGAGTGTATGGGGCCTGGGATAGTGAGGAGAGAGGAGGTAAATGGGCAGGTATTACACCTACTGCGATTGCAAGGGAAGGTGCCCTGGGACGGGGACGAGGTGGTGAGGGTAATGGAGGAGTGGACCAGGGTGTTGCGGAGGGAACGATCCCTTCGGAATGCTGACAGGGGAAGGGAGGGGAAGATGCGACTGGTAGTGGCATCACGCTGGAGGTGGCGAAAATGGCGGAGGATGATCCTTTGGATATGGAGGCTGGTGGGATGAAAAGTGAGGACAAGGGGAACCCTGTCACGGTTCTGGGAGGGAGGGGAAGGGGTGAGGGTAGAGGTGCGGGGAATGGGTCAGACACGGTTGAGGGCCCTGTCAACCACAGTGGGGGGAAATCCTCGGTTGAGGAAAAAGGAGGTCATATCAGAAGCACCGTCATGCTTTCCAGCATCCGCAGTATTTTGCTTTTATTACAGGAGGGTGGACACCTGCCTCATCAGCCTGGACCAGGAGAAGGCTTTTGACAGGATATCGCACACTTACATGATGGATGTGCGTTCCAAAATGGGGTTTGGGGAGGTAATCTGCAATTGGCTCAAGCTACTCTACACAAACATCAGTAGTGCAGTCTCAATCAATGGGTGGGAATCAGAAAGTTTCCCGATCCAATCTGGAGTCAGACAGGGCTGTCCTCTCTCCCCTGTCTTGTTTGTTTGCAGTATTGAACCCTTTGCTGAGTCTATTGGGAAGAATGCGAGCATCAGACGGGTGACAATCCCAGGCAGCGGAGGCACTCAGGTTAAAACCTCCCTGTACATGGATGACGTCGCCGTTTTATGCTCGGATCCACTGTCTGTGCGCAGACTGATGAGCATCTGCGACCAGCTCGAACTGGCCTTGGGAGCCAATGTTAAACACGGCAAGAGCGAGGCCATGTTCTGTGGGAACTCGGCTGACCGATGCTTTGTCCCCTTCACCGTTAGGTCAGACTACCTGAAGGTGCTGGGGATATGGTTTGGAAGGGCTGGGACGTGCACCAAAACCTGGAAGGAGCGAGTAGCCAGGGTACAACATAAGTAGAGCATGTGGGAGCAGCGATCTCTCTCCATTATGGGTAAGAACCTGGTCATCAGGTGCGAGGCGCTCACATTGCTGTACGTGGCGCAGGTCTGGCCCATACCGCATTCCTGCGCTGTGGCGATCACCTGAGCCATTTTCCGCTTCATCTGGGGATCCAAAATGGTCCGAGTCCGGAGGGACACGATGTTCAAACCTCTGGATAAGGGCGGGAAAATGTACCCAACGTCGCCCTCATCCTTATGGCTACCTTTGTGTGCGGCTGCATCAAGCTGTGTGTAGATCCCCAGTTTGCAAACACCAAGTGTCACGACGTGCTGAGGTTCTATCTGTCCCCGGTGTTGCAAAGGATGGGCCTGGTCATATTGCCGCGGAATGCTCCATCCAGTTGGACTGTGCCGTACTGCCTATCCTTCATGGAAAAGTTTCTGTGGAAAAACACCTTTGACCACCAATCCATCAGGCAGTGGTCTGCACGGAATATCCTCAAGGCCCTACGGGAAAAGGAGATGGTGGATCCTGTCGGATGGTCCCCTGAGCAGAAGTCCAAAGTCATTTAGCAGAATGCCTCATCAACAGAACTTTCAAACAAGCACCAAGATGTAGCCTGGCTGATGAAGAGAATAGCCTTCCCCGTCAGATCCTTCCTGCACACCCGAAGTCTCACCCCATCCACACGCGGCCCTCGAGGTGGCTGTGGTGGAAAAGAGACGTTGCCCACCTCTTTCTGGAATGTGTCTTTGCAAAGCAGGTGTGGAAGAGTTGCAGTGGTTTTTGTCGAGGTTCATCCCAAGCAGCTCTGTAGCACAGGAGTCTGTGGGCTGTTCCCAGGGACGCACACCGAGATAAACATCAACTGTTGCTGGAGGACTATCAATTCATTGAGAGACGATCTTTGGTCTGCCCGAAACTTGCTGGTATTCCAGTGCAAAGTGTTGTCCATGACCGAATGTTGCAGACTGACACATTCCAAGGTCCAGGACTACGTGCTGAGGGACGCACTAAAACTTGGGGCAGTCGCAGCAAAGGCTCAATGTGGAAAGACCACTGTGTAAGGTCCCCCCACCAAGCTGAAATGAGGGGATGGATCCATGGGAACTGTAGCCAGAAAATATTTGTTTGCTGTTAAATGTACATGGCCGGAGAAATGAAATGGAAGGGTTGTGAGGCAACTCACTCCTGTATTGAAGGAAACTGATCTCCTTTGCACTCTTTGTATTGTTTGCCTTGGTGCTTTTTGGAACTGTTTTGTAAAGTATTTTTTTACAGATTTTTATGAATAAAGTATATTTTGGAAATTAATAAAAGAAAGTCTGGCAGAGGTAAAGGAGGGAAAGGACTGGGCAAAGGCGGAACAAGGCGGCACCGTAAAGTGCTTCCTGATAATCTCCAGGGAATCACCAAACCAGCAATCCGCCGCCTGGCTCACCGTGGCGGGGTCAAGCGGATCTCGGGTTTGATCTATGAGGAGACTCGCGGGGTGTTGAAGGTTTTCCTGGAGAATGTGATCAGGGATGCGGTCACCTACACTGAACACGCCACGCGCAAGACGGTCACTGCCATGGATGTTGTGTACGCTCTGAAACGGCAGGGCCGCATTCTCTACGAATTCAGCGGCTGAACAACTCGACCCTTTCCAGCAAACACAACAAAGTCTCTTCAAAGAGCCACCCACCGCCTCACAGAGAGAGCAGTTGCCTGGAAACGGCAGCTGGGATAGGCTGTTTAGAACTGTCTGGAATAAATCTGTGCTGTGTTCGAGATACAAAACTAGAATCCCCAAATTTGACATTTCAGTTGCAGCAAGGATGTGCAGTGGATTTGATTTTCTAAACGGGCTGTGTAAACAGTGCCTGAGGCTCTGCACTTAGTTATTTCCCCAGTCCACACATGCCCTCAGTGAAAAGCCACATCACTCCTCCAGAATCACTCATTGTTTTCATAGAATTTCAAAATGATTTCGCTGCAATGAGGGAATCCGGGAGTTTTGCAGCAGCCGTTCAATCGGTTACTGGAACCAGACCCACTTGTGATGTTATTTCCCCCGAGACGGTGTTTCCTGCACTGAAACTGACAGGGTTTGTGAAACTGATCAGTTTCAGCTCAATCATTCAGGGACCTGGAATTCCCGCAGTTTGAGCCCGCGCTATCCAGAACCCACTTCTGATTGGTCACCCTCTTCCCATTAGCATGTCTTAACCAATTGCCGAGCCTCGAATTAGAAAATACAGCAAATCATTGGCATAAATTGTCGTCCTGGCAGAAAGTTTGAATTCAAAAAAGCCGCCAATTTCAGTGTTGGGCAGAATCGAATTACTCAACGAATCTCCATAACGAATTGGCAGCACATTCTATAGTTTCCCCGATTTTCCTTTCCATCGATTGGGGTGCTAATTCACTCGGGTGCGTTTGGTAATACTAACTCTAATCCTCAGATCCATTTAACATTTCAGTAATCCTATTGAATACAAAAGGAATTTTATGATTGAATTTCCATTGGAAGATAGTGAATTCGCCCCCCGATCGATGGAAAGGAAAATCGGGCAGAGGATAAAATGTGCTGCCAATTCGTTATTGTGATTTGTTTATATAACTGACCAGGATTGACTTCACCAGAACGCAGCTACTAGCTCCCACCCCACTGACCGCTCTCCCCCCTCTGCAACTCGCTTTCTCCCCCACCTCCCGACTGGCGAAATTCCGCACTCTGGCTGTTCGCTCTCCGCACACCCACCCCCCACCCTATCCCAGCCCAGCCCACAGCTGCTAGCTCTGGCCGTGACACACGCTCCGACATTTCATCACCAGGCGCCACCTGTAGAAGCTGGAAGGCCGCAAGGAGTGACGGTGCGACGTAGGAAAGAGTGGCAGAGAGGAGGGAAGCGGCACGGCCTGGAGCGAGTGGCCAGAGAGTGGAGTGGTGCGAAGCGAGGAACAACTGGCCAGGGGAGTGGGGCGGGGGGTGGGGAAGCAGCGAGGTCTGGAGCGAGCGGCTGAGGGGGGAAATCGTCGAGGCCTGGAGTGAGTTGCCGAGGGGGGAGAGCTACAGCTTCAAAATCTCCCATTGAGCCACTTCCTCCAGCCAAGTGGTGGGGGGATGGGGTGGCTAGATACCCAATGACGCTTTATCACGCATGCACGAAGATGGATTTGTTGCGGAAATGTGATGACGTTGGCGCTGCAAAATGACATCATCCCGTGCACGCGCCACTCAATCCTGGCAAGATGTCAAAAATCACTGTGATTTTTTGGTCTTTTCAGTGCACTCCTCTTTCTTTAGTTGCCTCTTACTCTAATGTATTGAAGAAACATCTTTGGGTCCATTTTCATTTTACTTGCCAATATTCTTCCATGTTCTCCCTTCACCGCTGCTCCCAAATCCCTCCAGTTCAGTCAAAACACAACTTGGCAGAAGTGGGATTTGAGCACACGCCTCCAGAAAACACTACGACTTGAACACAGCCCCTTGGACCACTCGGCCATCCTAACTGCTTCATGCATAAGACAAAAGCTGAGAAATTATCCATTCTTTGTGAAAGTATTTGTGAGATTGTGGAAATGTCTGGAAGAGGAAAGACCGGCAGACAAGCTCGGTCCAAGGCCAGGTCTCGCTCCACCCGGGCTGGACTGCAGTTCCTGGTGGGCCATGATCACAGGCTCCTGAGAAAGGGCAACTATGCTGAGCGTGTGGGTGCCGGAGCCCCGGTCTATCTGGCTGCTGTGCTCGAGTATCTGAACGCTGAAATCCTCGAGCTGGCCGGTAATGCTGCCCGGGACAACAAGAAGACCCGCATCATCCCCAGACACCTGCAGCTGGCCGTCCGCAACAACGAGGAGCTCATCAAGCTGCTGGGAGACGTGACCATCGCTCAGGGCGGGGTGCTACCTAATATCCAGGCCTTGCTGCTGCCCAAGAAAACCAGCGCTCAGAGCTCCCGGAAAAAGTAAAGCGGCCGAAATGTCATCTAATAAACCAAAGGCTCTTTTCAGAGCCACCCACAGTCTCTGTGAAAGGGCTGGTTACTGTCAGGAGGGAGTCAGTGATGGAGTTATTGTAACAGTGGATTGACCTGTTGCACATCTGTCCAGCTGTGTTATTTAATTTGCTCTGTTTTTCTGCTCACACATCTCCCCCTCTAGTTAAGTGAAGAACTGAACTACAGGGTGTAGAATCAACAATTCCCAGGAGCGGGGGGTGAGATTGTGCTGAGCACCAATGAGCCTCCAGTAATGCTGCTTTCTAAATTCCAGATCAGCTCTCAGTCCAACAGGCCTTTCGTATTTTAAATATCACAACAGAGCTGAGCGGTGGTGGGCGCAGCCTCAGCTGCACCGAGTCTCAGGGGCTCTCAGGACCCCAATCAGAGCCGCCAGGCCTGGTGGGCGTGCAGCAAGGACACCGGGGGAGGGAGGGTGCACCGTTAAAGTGATGGTGCAGCACCTCCCCCATCCTCGCCACCACTTCCGGGTTTCTTCTCCCGTTTATCTCAACATTAAGAAGACGCTTTTGCTCTGGACTACACTGGTTATAAAGTAAGACCCAACTTTGTCTCTGAAAGTGATGAATAGCAGCAACAACAGCAGAATCCAACCCCTGCAGTTACATGTGAACTTGCTGATGTTGCAGCAGATTGAATGACTGAGTGAATCCCTTCCCACACACATGGCAGGGGAACGGCCTCTCCCCAGAGTGAGTGTGTTGATGTTTCAGCAGATCATTACTGCTTTTAAAGCTCTTCTCACAGTCAGGACATTGAAAAGGTCTCTGATCAGTGTGAACAAGTTGATGTTCAGTGAGGTTGGATGACTGAGTGAATCCCTTCCCACACACGGAGCAGGTGAATGATCTCTCCCCAGTGTGAACTCACTGGTGTTTCAGCAGGTTGACTCTGGCTGGGTTCAGTTCTACACTCACTGGTTCCTCTCTCTCTCTTCCCCTGAAGGTGCTGATTCTGACTGTATGGACGTGCTCTCTCCCCCTCCTACCCTCCCTGTCCAATGTAGTATCTCCCAGTTTTGGTGATGTGCTCTCCCTGACCTGTCTCCATTTCTCCTTCTTATACAGACTTGCCCTGACTGTCACTATTTCATAGAATCATACAGCACAGAAGGAGGCCAATCGGTCTTTTGTGCCTGTGCTGAATATGTGAAAAAAATGATGCAATTAGTCCAACCCCCTGCCTATTCCCCATAGTCCTGGAGAAATTCACTTTGAAATATTTGTCCAATTCCTTTATGAAAGTTACAATTGAATTTGTTTCCAGCACCCCGTCAGACAATTCATTCCAAATCCGAATCAGTTACTGGGCAAAAAGATCTCTCCTCACCTCCCCTTGACATTTTTGGCCAACAATCCCAGCTTCACCACCCTGTCCAGAGAACTGAAACCCCTCATCTCTGGTATCATTCTCGTAAATCTCCTCCGAACTGTCTCAAAAGCTTTGATGTCCTTTCTGAAACCTGGTGCCCAGAACTGGACACATTACTGCAGCTGAGATCGAGCCAGCGATGCCCACATCCCACGAAGGGATAAAAAAACGCTCCCTGCCAAATCCCCAATTCCTATCCATTTACAGACGCTCTCTGACCAGTTGACCTTGCTGGCGGGCAGTTTCGGGAAGCCTCACAGGGAAAAGCTTCACCGCCACCCGCAGGGACACAAACGGGATTGTTCCATCCTATTGTGGCCTTGACGCCCTGCTCCAGCTGTGTGCACCCGTTACGGGCGCGGTCTCCCTGCACTTTGTGAATATATGGCTCCAGCTGCAGATGGAGCTCAGTCACGACCGCGCCTGCTCCTTATCAGAGACAAGGCAAATTCTGGAGCGCAGAGCATTCTGGGTACCACAACTGTCATTAATGCCAATCTCTGACATGATAATCAGGTTTTATTTCCTACATTTCATTTCCTGGTATGTTAGTGCGTGTTTTCTTTTGTACCTGTCAGAGCCTGGGAGGAGAGAGTCAGCTTCACTTTGTAGCCGTGAATTTCTGGTGTGAGAATGTGGGTTTTTACTCTGTATGTTTCAGTTTTTGGTTTGTGACTGTTTCTGCTATTGCTATGTGAGTTAACTTTGTGGAAAGAGATGCAGTGGTTTTTGTCGATGTTCATCCCAAGCAGCTCTGTAACACAGGAGTCTGTGCTCTGCGGGCTATTCCCAGGGACGCACACCGAGACCAGCATCAACTGCTGCTGGAGGACTATCAATTCGGTGAAAGACGCCCTTTGGTCTGCCCGAAACATGCTGGTCTTCCAGCGAAAAGAGTTGTCCACCACCGAATGTTGCAGACTGGCACATTCCAAGGTCCAGGACTACGGGCTGAGGGACGCACTGAAGCTTGGGGCAGCCGCAGCAAAGGCTCAATGGGGAAAGACCACAGTGCAAGGTCCCCCCACCAAGCTGAACTGAGGGGCTGGATCCATGGGAAATCCCTCAAACTGTATCGGAGAAATTTTGTGTGCTGTAAATGTAAAAATGTACATGGCATGACAATGAAATGGAAGGGTTGTGAGGCAACTCATGATTGTACAGAAGGTAACTGATCACCTTTGCACTGTTTGTATTTTTTGACTTGATGCTGTTTTAAACTGTTTGGGAATGTAATTTTTACAGATTTTTATGAATAAAGTATGTTTTGGAAATTAAAAAAAATGTGAGTTTCACCAAATATCTTTCAACAACTTGTATGTGAACATCAGCTTTTGTCCAGATCTATCAGTTTCTGATATAGAGTCATCGAGTTATAAAGCACAGAAACAGGCCCTTCAGCCCATTGTGTCTGTGCTGGCCATCAAGCACCTCACTATTCTAATCCCATTTTCCAGTATTTGGCCCGTAGCATTGTATGCTATAGCATTTCAAGTGCTCATCTAAATACTTCTTAAATGTTGTGAGGGTTCCGGCCTCTACCACCTCTTCAGGGAGTGCGTTCCAGATTCCCACCACCCTCTGGGTAAAATTTCTTTCCTCAAATCCCATATAAACCTCCTGCCCCTTACCTTAAATCTATGCCACCTGGTTATTGACCCCTCCGCTAAGGTAAAATGTTTCTTCCTATCTAACCCATCAATGCCCCTCATTATTTTGCAAACCTCCATCTTATCTCCCCTCAGCCTTCTCTGGTCTAAGGAAAACAACGCTAGCCTTTTCAGTCTCTCTTCATAGCTGAAATGCTCCAGCCCAGGCAACATCCTGGTGAATCTCTTCTGCACCCTCTCCAGTGCAATCACATCCTTCCTATAGTGTGGTGCCCAGAACAGTACACAGTACTCCAGCTGTGGCCTAACTGGCATTTTATACAGCTCCGTCATAACCTCCCTGCTCTTATATTCTATGCCTCGGACGATCTATATTGGCCTGTAATCTAAGGCTTTCCTCCTCACTATTTATGACACCACCAATTTTCGTGTCATGTGTGAGAAAGGGTTTGATTCTATCCCTATCAGTATCCGTTACATGCATGTGTTTTTAATCTGCACCCCCTCTGTTTTATTCTCTGTACTTGTCAGCCTCTTGGAGGTGAGTCTGTGTTTTGCTCTTTATCTCTCAGTCTTCGAAGTATGAGCCTGGGTTTGTACCTAATTTTCTTTGTACCTTGCAGGATGGATATTGAAGAGAGGTTTTTACACATTAACTGCCAAATCCTGATAAGTGATTTTTGGGTTTCACACAGTATCTGTCAGTTTCTTGTCTCGGACTGTTGGATTTACTCTGTCCCTGGCATTTGCTGGTTTGTTAGTGTGGGGTTTACACTGTACCTGTCAGTTTCTCTTATGTGAGTGTTGGTTTCACTTTCTATAGAATCATAAATCACAGAATACTTACAGCACAAAAGGTGGGATTCAGCTCATCGTGCTTGTGCTGCCTCTCTGCACAAGCAACTCAGCTCATGCCACATCCTCATGTATTCTATGAAAACCTGATTTTTTTTCCCCTTCAGATAATTATCATATATCCTTTTGAAAGCTATGGTTGAATCTTCCTCCGTCAGACTCTCAGGCAGTACATATCAGATCTTAACCATTTGCTGCATAAAAAAGGATTTTCCTCATGTTGCCTTTGGTTCTTTTCCCATTCACCTTAAATCGGCGTCCTCTGCTTACTCAGCCATGAGTAATATTTCCCATTGCTTTCTCAGCACTGATGGATTGTGAGGTGGGAGACAGCCAGAAGTCCCACTGAGCCGCACTGACGCCCAGCTGAAAAAGAAATGAGATAAAGTTCAATCTTTCACAGCGAGATGCTGCAGAGTTGAGTCCCAAATGAAAGAGAACGTTTCTCATACTGTTGTTGAATTTCATTTCAAACACTCCTTGTACTCTCTGCTAATGAAGCCTAAAAAATGGAAAAACTAAATGGCGCTCAAACTCACAACCCTGAGATTAAAAGTCCCATGATCGACAGACTGAACTGAATATGTCACTTCGACTGGACCTCTGTTTGGATGGATGCAGCTGTCTGCTCCAATGAAAGGGCAGCTTTCAAATCCTCGCATGGGTCCACACGTCAGACTAAGTTCCATGTTGGAAATCTGCTCACTTCCAAAACTATCAGCAAATTGAAGCTGATTACGATCAACATCATCAGAGGTCAGAACTACCTGGTGAAAGAAGACACCCTGAAGAAGAATCCACAATTATTCAAAGGCATCGACAAAGTGAAAACCAAGAAAATCGATGAGTCAATCCAAGCTAAACAGAAACACTGAAGAATTCCATTCCAGACCAGAACACAATTAGAGGCATTTTTTGTATTCAAAGCTGGGCATTAGTATTTAATAGTTGATATATAATTTTGAATATATTTGAATTTCTTTATTCATTTGGCACTGCTGAACATGAAGCAGTCTTAAATCATTTAATTTTTTTTTGTAAAATCTGATTTACCAGATTAAAATATTGGATCAAGGGAGAAATTTCAAAGATTACTGGAACAGTAATCCAGAGGCCTGGACTCAAGATGCAGTGACAGCCAGGACGTCAAGGCGGGGAACACTCCGCACTAGTCTGCAGTGAGCGATTCCATCGAAGGTAGAGCACAATCTCTTTAATATAAGAATGTATATTTTATAATAATTAATCACTCAAGAACTTCCTGGTCTCTGCATCTCA
Source organism: Heterodontus francisci (assembly GCF_036365525.1). NCBI lineage: Eukaryota > Metazoa > Chordata > Chondrichthyes > Heterodontiformes > Heterodontidae > Heterodontus > Heterodontus francisci. The sequence continues at coordinate 1,493,950 of NW_027141841.1, forward strand.
GCTGCTCTCTGGAGAAACTTGCAGAAAGTATTTCAACCTGTAAAGCAGGAGTCTAGGGAATGTATAATGATATTTTCTCGCCTTCGGGCAATATTTTAATCAATACAGTGTGGGACAACCTGTCTGGGCACAACTCCATGAGTTTCTCTTTAACTAGTGTTCGAACAATCAGTAACTTCTATGATAACAATCTTCAGCTCATCACCTCCAGTACGTAGCTCTAATCTTAATGTACATTGAAACAACCTTTCAAGTCCAGTTACAGTTTTTGTTGCCTTACCTGCACAAGCTTAAAAAGTGAAAAACGGAAGCAAGTTTAACTGAAAATTCTGGTGGTCAGTTCGGGCACGGGAAAAAAATGAAAGGACTCGGACCAGGTCGGATGTGGTGCTGTCAGACTTGGGTCGGGTTTCATTTGCTGACCCGAGCAGGCCTTTAGTTACTGTTGCAACCTTAAATTCCCACTTGACAATCTGTATATTTTGTTCATTTCAATTTTGTCGACAAGCTCTTTGAATCCAGTTCCCCGGTCCTTAAGCAGACTCAGTTTGGAAATCGATTCCGCTTTCTGGAAGGCTGAAAGCAATCGCTGACCTTAAACTAAAAATGGCAACAGAGAAGGTCTGGTCTGGGATTTGAACCCAGGACCTTTCAGACATTAATCCCTTTTATACCCAAAGCGAAAATCACACCCCTCGACCAACAAGCCACCGTCAGCATGGCTTTTATTCGCTCCTGTGGAATTTCACTGGCACCCACAGCTGATCATGCATTTTTTTCTGATCAAAACAATATCCTACAAAGCTGAAATAAAAACAGAAAGTGCTGGAAATACTCAGCACCTCTGACAGCATCTGTGGAGAGAGAAACAAAGTTAACGTTTCAGGGTTTTCACCTTTTGTTTGAGCCATCTTTTCAGACTGCTTCTGTCCAACCAATCTCACTTTTTACTCCATCCACATTATAAGGGTTGTGCAGTGGTGAGCACTGTAGCTTCACAACTTCAATGACCCCGATTCAGTTCTGTATACTGCCTGTGTGGAGTTTGCAAGTTGTCTATGTGGGCTTCCACCAGGTACTCTGGTTTCCTCCCACAACGAAAGACTTGCGGGTTGATAGATAAATTGACTGTTGTAAATTGGCCCAAGGGTAGGTGATAGGAGAAATGTGGTAGGGAATTCTGGGTTAACATAGGATTAGTATAAATGGGTGGTTGATGGTCACTGCAGACTCAGTGGGCCAAAGGGCCTAAATCAGTGCTGTCTATCTCAAAAACCATTCTCTAAGCAAATGCATTTTTCATGAATTCCTCATTTCTTTTATTAACGACAATTTTTATATTTCCGGCCCTTGCTTCATACGATACCACAAGTGGAATCATGTTTCCATCAACCCGATCAAACCCCTTCACTATTTCCTCATATTGCAATGTTTCTTTCACCCTGACAGACTGTGGAGTTTCTGCTGCTTGATTGCAGTTCTTGCTTCCCGCCAGTAGATGTCACCTCACTCCAATATAGTGAAGTTGACAAGTGTGAGAGACACACAACAGGAAACAATTGCTCACATGATAGTGAATGTGTGGGATTTAGAAATACTAGGAGTGGAGACGAGTTATTATTGAATTTGTCAAACCAAACATATGTTATAATGTTGTGTTAAATCTGTCACTCTGTTGTCTTGATTCTGAGAGTGACATGGACTCATCGACTCATTGGGTCATTTGTGGGATAGAAGGAGGCCATTTGCCCCATCGAGTACAGGCTGGCTCTCCATGGAGCGATCCAGTCAGTCCCACTCATCTGCTCGATCCCCCTAGCCCTGTAAATTTATTTCCTTCAAATGCCCATCGAAATTCCTTTTGTAACCAACGATTATCTCCACTTCCTCCGCCCTCGGGGGCAGCGAGTTCCAGACCATTACCAACCACTGTGTAAAAAAGTTCTTCCGCACATTCCCCCTGCATCTCTTGTCCAAAACCTTCAATCTGAATCCCCTAGTCCTTGTACCAATAGTTAATGGGAACAATTTTTCCTTGCCAACTTATCTAAAACTGTCATCGCCTTCGACACCTCTATCAATTCTCCCCTCAATCTCCTTTGATACAGGCAGAAAAAACCCTGTTTTTCTAACCTAACCTTGAAACTAAAACCCTCCATCCCTGGAACTATTCTGGTAAATCTCCTCTGCATCCTCTCAAGAATCCGCACATCCTTTCTAAAGATTGGTGAGCAGAACTGGACGCAACACTCCAGTTGGGGCCAAACCAGAGTTCAGCATAACGACCCTGCTTTTGTACTCAATGTCTGTATTTACAAAGCCCAAGATCCCACATGCTTTGCTAATCACTCTCGCAAAATGTCTTGCCAACTTCAAAGAATGATGGACATGTACTCCAGGTCCCTCTATTCCAGCACATTCTTCAGAACTGTGCTTTAAGTATATATTGCCTCTTCCTATTCCTTCTGCTAAAATGCATCACCTCACACTTGGCACTATTAAATTCAATCTGCCACCTGCCTGCCCATCCTAATAGCCAATAACTATCCTGTTTCAGGCAGTTCATTTTTCAAGATCCAAGTCATTAATCTGCATCAAAAAAAAGCAGTGGTTCTAGCACTGACCCTTGGGGAACACCACTGTCGACTATGCTCCGGTCTGACCAAGAAAGATTTAATATGACTCGCTGTTTTCTGTCCTTAAACCAATTTACTATCCAAATGGACACTGACCCTCCTAATCCATGAACCACCCTTTTATGTGGTACTTTATAAAATGCTTTCGTAAAATCCATATAAACAACATCCACTGCATTCCCTTCATCAACGTTCTCAGATAGTTTATCAAAAAATGCAGTTAGATTCATCAAGCATGAACTTCCATTTATAAATCCATGCCCACTCTCCTTAATTAACTCAAACCTCTCCAAATGACTTCATTTTTTCCCTGGCCTTTTGGTCTCGTGCTGACAGCAAGCTCACCACAGAGCATGTATTTGGCAATGTGACTGTCATTCATTTGGCCCAGTCAACAGAGCCGCCTCTGACTCAAGAGGGCAAACATGCTGTGTATCCCTGCATGCTGGTGTACTTCCTCATTCGGCACTCTGTCCTGCCAGGAGATGCCCAATATCCATCTGAGGCAGTGGAGGTGGAAGCTGTTCAGCTGCTTTTCTTGGCTTGTATAAGTTGTTGATGATTCTCTACTATAAAGGATGGTGCTGAGAACACAAACCTGGTAAACGCGGAGCTTTGTATTTTCGGTCAGTTTGCTGTCGGTTCAAACCCGTCTTCTCAACTTTGACATGACAGCTGCAGCATTGGCAATCCTGGTGCTGATTTCAGTATCAAGGGACAGATTGCTGGTGATTGTTGATCCAAGGTATGTGAAGCTGTTGACAACCTCCAAAGTGATGTTGTCAATGTTGATGGAAAGTGGATCTCTACGTCCAAGACTCTACGTCCAAGATGAACAGCTTGTCGTCAGCTCTGATATACAGATGAACACCCCCATCTGAGTCACTGAAAGTGTTCAATAGCAGCATGGAGAAGAATACACCAATTATAAAGGATGTGATAGCTAGACAGTTAGAAAATAATTATATGATTGGGCAGAGTCAACATAGATTTATTAAAAGTAAACAGGTTTGAAAAAACCTGTCGAGTTTTTTGAGGATGTTACCTGTAGAACAGATAAAGGAGAACCAGTTGATGCTTTGGTAAGGTCCCACACAGGAGGTGAGTAAACAAAATTAGAGCACATAGGATTGGGGATAATATACTGGGATGGATTGAGAATTGTTTAACAGACCGAAAACAGAGAGCAGGAATAACGGGTCCTTCTCAGGATGGCAGGCTGTTACTATTGGGGTACTGCAAGGATCAGTGTTGGAGCCACAGCTGTTAACAACCGAAATAAATGATTTGGATGTAGGGATTAAATGTAATATTTCCAAGTTTGCAGATGACACAAAGCTAGGTGAATTGTGAGCTGTGAGAAGGATGCAGAAAGGCTTCCAGGGAACCTGGAGAGGCTAAGTGAATGGGAAAGAACATGGCAGATGGAATATAATGTGAATAAGTGTGAAGTTATCCACTTTGGTGGAATAAACAGAAAGACAGAGTATTTCTTAAATGGTGAGAGGTTGGGAAGTGTTGATGTCCAAAGGGACCTGGGTGTCCTTGTTTTGAGACACTAAAAGCTCTTGTGCAGGTGCAGCAATCAATTAGGAAGGCAAATAGTATGTTGGCCTTCACATGTGGGTCTAGGGGTCTTGAGTACGGGAGTAAAGATGTCTTGTTGCAATTGTATAGAGCCTTGGTGAAACCGCGCTGGAGTATTGTGTATAGTTTGGTCTCCTCATCTAAGGAAGTGTTGGAGAAAATCCAGATTGTGCCCAATTGTTGAACAAATTCTCCGGACTCAGACGTTGAGAACAAACACTTTATTGCATGATATCAAGGGAAATAACACCTTACCTAAATGCGGTCCAGCACTACTCCCAAAGAGCTACAGATCGCCGTGGACTTATATAGTATAAAAAAGTTAGAGCAAACAATTTCACAATTAGATAAGCACCCACAAGACTGCCTACGTAACGGTGCACCATGCAGGGTCCGAGGTCAGCAAAACATCAGTTTCAACAATAACAAGCAAGTTCCTTAATTCAATGCCCACTCCAGACACCATATCTGACCGTAACGTCTGATTGTGGTTAGCTGCTCTGTCTACAATTTATGACCGTTGGTTGTGGTTAGATTAGCTACAAGCTGTGTCCTGCTTTTCTGCTTCTACAAAGTAAGTAATAATTAGCAAAGCTAAGAAAATTTCTCCAACAGGAAGGATATGCTTGCCATAGAGAGAGTGAAACAGAGGGTCAGCAGACTAATCCCTGGGATAGTGGGATTGTCTTATGAGGAAACTGGGCCTATATTCCTTAAAGTTTCGAAGAATGAGAGGTGATCTCATTGAAACTGATAACATTCTTACAGGGCGTGACAGTGTGGACGTAGATAGGATGTTTGCCCTGGTTGGTGAGTCTAAAATCAGGGGACCAAGTCTCAGAATAAGGAGTAGGCCATTTAAAACTGAGGTAGAGTTGAATTTCTACACTCAGACGGTGGTGAATCACTGGAATTCTCTCCCCCAGAGAGCTGTGGCAGTTCAATCATTGAGCATGTTCAAGACAGAAATTGTTAGAAATCTTGATACTCATGACATCAAGGGATATGGGGAGAGCACGGGAAAGGGGCGTTGAGATAGATGATCAGCCATGATCGAATTGAATGGCAGAACAGGTTCGACGGGCTGAATGGCCTTCTCCTATGTTCCTCTGTTCCTAAGAGAGTTGACGCCAGCGTGCAGCCATGCTTTACCCCACTGCTGATCTTGAAAGTGTCTGATGTTGCTCCATTGGAACTGATGGAACTGTGCATGTTCTCGTGGAAAGAAGAGATGATGCCCAAGAGTTAAGGAGGGCAGCCGAGTTTCCATCGCAGTTTGAAGAGTCCGTCTCTGCTGACAAGATCAAAGGCCTTGGTGATGTCCATCGAAGTTTGTGTGGCTCTGTGGCGCAATGAATAGCGTGTTGGAGTTCCAAATAATGATAAAGTAAAGCATTCAAAGGTTGTGTGTTCAAATCCCACCAGAGTCAGACATTGGAACAGAGACAGAGGAACACGACAGAACAGAAAGTTAACAAGTGTGTCAAAAGCACCGACTCAGAGACAGAGCGAGAGAGAGAGGAGCACAGCAGGAGTGACATCACAATGGAGAGTGAGAGCAGGGAAACAGAGAACCGGTGGGGTGAGTTGACAGGATTTGGTTCTTGCTTCGGTGCAGTGGAAGGCGCTGTTTGGTGAGGATCTGGCAAGCTATGACATCACAGGCAATCAGGTAGTTGATTGGTTTGGAAGAAGCTGCATGTTTGATGAGTATCTGGCAAGTGATTAAGGTCCATTTTAGTCCTAATGTTTAAAATAGTAAACAAACTAGTAGTAAGCTTAATAAAATAAACAATTGAATAAAATAATTAAGTAGTTAATTGAAACACGTTCAGGATTGACAGGACAGGTGATGTGTCACAGTTGCAGCATGTGGGAGCTCCTGGATGCAAGTGTGATCCAGGGCAAGCACATCTGCAGTAAGTGTTATTCTCAATTGCTGTAAATGTAAAACTGTAATTGACATGACAATGGTGAAACGGAAGGGTTGGGAAGAAACTCATGACAGTATTGAAGTAAACTGATCTCCCTTGCAATGTTTGTATTTTTTGGTGCTGTTTGGAAACTGTTTGGCAATGTAATTGTCACAGATTTTTATGAATGAAGTATATTTTGGAAATTAAAAAAAAGTGTTTAAGGCTCAAAGAGCCTGCATGAAAAAATCAGGAGGGGTTTCTGAGCCCAACCAACGTGAAACTGCTTGCGCACACGATGTGTATGGAGGAACATCCCGAAGGACTGGGACTAGCGAGGACAAATGGTATGGGAAGCAACAACTAATTTTTAGAAAAAAATGGGTGTAAGAATTGCTTCCATTAATGTGCGGAGCATTAAATCTACGACGTGATGTGTTTCAACCTTGGATTACCTTGCCAAGGTCAAGGTTGACCTACTGTTTCTGCAGGAGTGTGGAATACCACACCTCAGCACCTACAGGCAGTGGTCGCGGTGGTGGTCCCACGTGCCATCGATCTGGTTGGGGGGTAATGCTTGCCGTTCCGCCGGCCTGGGTATTCTGCTGCGGGGAGGTAACTTCACCATCTCCGAAGTTAAGGAGGTGGTGGGCGGTCGCCTCCTCGTAGCAGACGTGATGTACAACAACGCTCCGCTCCGGTTGATCAACGTGTACGCCCCGGTACAACGCAGCGAGCGGCTGACCGTCTTCCAGCAGCTCCCACTGCTGCTGGCGACGTCCAGGCCGGTCATCCTAGGCGGTGACTTCAACTGCATCATCGATGCGGTGGGACGATCCGGCAGTGACGACAGCAAACTGGACACTACGTCTAGATTCCTAATAGAAACAGTTAAAGATGCCACACTGCACGACGTCTTCAGTAAACCTGCAGACGGAGCGCAGCGCAGATACACATGGTCAAGATCGGACGGGTCTGCCCATTCCAGGATTGACTTCCTGTTTGTGTCCCGTGCTGTCACAGTGGGATCCACCGACGTCAAGCCGTCCTCTTACTGGCCGACTGTCACTTCCAGGACGACCAGCGGGTTGGCAGAGGGACGTGGAAGCTCAATGCTACACTGCTGACCCCAGAGAACGTTGAGGAACTCAAAAGGGATTACAAAGGTTGGAGGACCGTGAAACCCCTCTTTGAGTCTCCAGTTCACTGGTGGGAAGCGATCAAGGAGAACATCAAGAGGTTCCTCATCCACAAAGGTGTTCAGAGGGCGAGAGAGAGACAGAGGGAAATGTCCCGATTCCTGAAAATTATGCAAAATCTACTCCGGTTGCAGCCAATGGGGGTCGAGGTCAAAGAGGACCTCCAAGAGGTGAAGAGCCAGCAGGCCTCGCTCTTTGCCAAGGTGGCTTCCAAGATCATCTTCCGGTCCAGAGTCCGCTCCATCGAGCAGGATGAGACATGCTCGCGTTAGTTCTTCCAAAAGGTACACAGAAAGAGCTCTGTTATCAACAGCCTGAAGGAAGAAGATGGCTTGGTAACGTCTTCACAGTCCGACATACTAAGGATCAGCAAATCCTTTTATGCTGGGCTGTATGACGCGAAGCAAACAGACAGCAGAGCCTCCCAGTCCTTCCTGTCATCTATCACAGAGGTCTTAGATGACAGCAGGAGGAGAAGATTGGACAAGCCGCTAACTGTGGACGAGCTGACAAAGGCCGTCGAGTCCTTCGAGACGAGTAAAACACCCGGGAGCGACGGCTTACCGGTCGAGTTGTACTCGGGCCTGTGGGACTGGGTCGGCCCGGACCTGCTGGAAGTATACGAGACTATGCTCCTGGCCGGCAGCATGTCAGAATCCATGAGGAAAGGCATCATCACCCTCATTTACAAGCAGAAGGGGGAGAGGGCAGAAATCAGAAATTGGCGGCCCATCTCACTGCTTATTGTTGATTACATGATTCTGTCCAAAGTCATAGCCAGTCGAGTCAAATCTGCTCTGGAGTTGGTGATTCACCCCGATCAGACCTGTACTGTACCCGGCAGGAAGATCTCTGATAGTCTCGCGCTACTCAGGGATTCGATCGCCTGCGTACGGGACAGGAGGGTGGACACCTGCCTCATCAGCCTGGACCAGGAGAAGGCTTTTGACAGGATATCGCACACCTATATGATGGACGTGCTTTCCAAAATGGGGTTTTGGGAGGTAATCTGCAATTGGATCCAACTACTCTGCACAAACATCAGTAGCGCTGTTTCAATCAACGGGTGGGAATCGGAAAGTTTCCCGATCAAATCTGGAGTCAGACAGGGCTGTCCTCTCTCCCCGGTCTTGTTTGTCTGCTGTATTGAACCCTTTGCTGAGTCTATTAGGAAGGATGCGAGCATCGGAGGGGTGACAATCCCAGGCAGCGGAGGCACTCAAGTTAAAACCTCCCTGTACATGGATGACGTCGCCGTCTTCTGCTCGAATCCGCTGTGGTTCGCAGACTGATGAGCATCTGCGACCAGTTCGAACTTGCCTCGGGAGCCAAAGTTAACCACGGCAAGAGCGAGGCCATGTTCTTTGGGAACTGGGCTGACCGATCCTTTGTCCCCTTCACCGTCAGGTCAGATTACCTGAAGGTGCTGGGGATATGGTTCGGAAGGGCCGGGGCGTGCACCAAAACATGGGAGGAGCGAGTAGCCAAGGTACGACAAAAGTTGGGCATGTGGGGGCAGCGATCTCTCTCCATTGTGGGTAAGAACCTGGTCATCAGGAGCGAGGCGCTCACGTTGTTGCTCTACATGGCGCAGGTCAGGCCCATACCCTACTCCTGCGCCGTGGCAGTCATCCGAGCCATCTTCCGCTTCATCTGGGGATCTAAAATGGACAGGGTCCGGAGGGACACGATGTTCAAATCTCTGGACAAGGGCGAGAAAAATGTACCCAACGTGGCCCTCATCCTGATGACCACCTTCGTGTGCGGCTGCATCAAGCTGTGTGTAGACCTCCAGTACGCAAACTCCAAGTGTCACTACGTGCTGAGGTTCTATCTGTCCCCAGTGTTGCGAAGGATGGGCTTGGCCACATTGCCGCGGAACGCTTCATGCAGTTGGGCCGTGCCGTACCACCTATCCTTCGTGGAGCAGTTTCTGCAGGAAAACACCTTTGACCACTGGTCCGTCAGGCAGTGGTCTGCACGGAATGTCCTCAAGGCCTTACGGGAAAAGGAGATGGTGGATCCTGTCGGATGGTTCCCCGAGCAGACCGTCAAAGTCATTTGGCGGAATGCCTCATCAGCAGCACTTTCAAACAAGCACCAAGATGTAGCTTGGCTGGTGGTGAGAAGGGCCCTTCCCGTCACATCCTTCATGCACACCCGAAGTCTCGCCCCCTCCGCACAGTGCCCCCGCGTTGGCTGTGGTGGGGAAGAAACGGTCGCCCACCTCCTCCTGGAATGTGTCTTTGCAAAGCAGGTGTTGAAAGAGATGCAGTGGTTTTTGTCGAGGTTCATCCCAAGCAGCTCTGTAACACAGGAGTCTGTGCTCTCCGGGCAGTTCCCAGGGACGCACACCGAGACAAACATCAACTGCTGCTGGAGGACTATCAATTCGGTGAAAGACGCCCTTTGGTCTGCCCAAAACCTGCTGGTCGTCCAGTGCAAAGACTTGTCCACCACCGAATGTTGCAGACTGGCACATTCCAAGGTCCAGGACTCCGTGCTGAGGCACGCACTAAAGGTTGGGGCAGCCGCAGCAAAGGCTCAATGGGGAAAGACTACAGTGTAAGGTCCCCCCACCAAGCTGAACTGAGGGGCTGGATCCATGGGAAACCCCTCGAACTGTATCGTTGATATTTTCATTTACTGTAAATATGAAACTGTAATTGGCATTACAAGAGTGAAATGGAAGGGTTGTGAAGAAACTCATGATAGTATTGAAGGAAACTGATCTCCCTTGCAATGGCTGTATTTTTTGGTGCCGTTTGAAACTGTCTGGCAATGTAATTTTTGCAGATTTTTATGAATAAAGTATATTTTGGAAATAAAAATAAAAGATATCTGTTCTTATCTGTTTAATATCTGATACGTCCCCTATCTGGGGACCAAATATTAAATTGATTTTTGGGACAGGGAAATGGAACAGGGGCTTGCCCCGTCCACTCCATGCATCCACCTGGTAAAAAAAAATGAACAAAAAAGTTTGCGGCTCCAAGAGTGAGAAAAAAAGGAATGTAGTGGTAGTAGGAGACAGCATAGTAAGGTGGATTGACTCTGTTCTCTGCAGCAAAGAGCAAGAGTCCAGACGGCTGTGTTGCCTGCCGGTGCCAGGATTCAGGACGTCTGCTCAGGGCTGGAGAGAAACATCCAATGGGAGGGGGAGGAGCCAGTTGTCGTGGTCCATGTCGGTACCAACGACATAGGCAGGACAAGGATAGAGGTTCTGCATAGTCAGTATGAGGAACGAGGCAGCAAATTAAGTAGGAGAACCTCAAAGGTCATCATCTCTGGATTATTACCGGAGCCATGTGCAAATTGGCATAGGACAAATAAGATTCGAAAAATTAATGCATGGCTCAAAGACTGGTGTGGTAGTAGTGGGTTCTGGTTCGTGGGGCATTGGCACCAGTACTGGGGAAAGAGGTGGCTGTACCATTGGGACGGTCTGCACCTGAACAGTGCTGGGACCGATGTTCTAGCGAGCCACCTAACTCGGGAAGTAGAGACAGTTTTAAACTGAATAGTGGGGGCAAGGGATCAAAATTGGGTAGATCTGGTGAATCAAGGAGGAGAGACAAGGCAAGAGAGAAAGGTATAAATATGGGAAATGATAAACAGACTGTGACAGGAAATGACAGAGCATACAAATCAAAGAGTAAATCAACAGATAAGGCTAGAGGTTACAAAAATAATAAAAGGACAAAACTAAATGTTCTGTATCTGAATGCATGGAGCATTCGAAACAAAACAGATGAACTGAGAGCACAAATAGAATAAATAAGTACAATCTGATAGTCATTACAGAGACATGGCTGCAGGGCGACATCGATTGGGATGTGAATATTGGAGGTTACATGGGATTTAGGAAGGACAGGAAGCTTGGAAAAGGTGGCGGGGTAGCTCTGTTAATTAATGATGGTATTAGCGCAATAGAGAGGGATGACCTGAGTTCTGGAGATCAGGATGTAGAAGCAGTTTGGGTTGAGATGAGAAATAATACAGGCAAGAAGTCACATGTGGGAATGGTGTACAGGCCACCTAACATTAATCACACTGTAGGATGGGGTATAAAAAAAGAAATGATGGTAGCTTGTCAGAAAGGTACAGCAATAATTATGGGGGATTTTGATCTCCATATAGACTGGAAAATTCTGATGGGCAGAGGTAGCCTAGATGAGGAGTACATAGAATGTTTTTGGGATAATTTCTTGGAAAAATAAGTTCTGGAGCCAACCAGAGAGCAGGCTCTACTAGACCTGGCATTGTGCAACGAGATAGGATTAATTAATGACCTCATAGTGAAGTTGCCCCAAAGTAGTAGCGATCATAATATGATTGAATTTTACATTCAGTTTGAGGGAGAGGAGAGTGGGTCCCAGACTGGTATTTTAACCTTAAATAAGGGTAATTATAGGGACATGAAAGCAGAGCTTGCTAAAGTGAACTGGCAAATTAGGTTAAGGGATAAGTCAATAGAGATTCAGTGGCAGACATTTAAGGAAAATTTCAGCATACACAGAATAGATACATTTCAACGAGAAAGAAAAATTCCAAAGGTGGGACTCACCATCCGTGGTGAACAAAAACAGTTAAAGATACTATCAAACTTAAAGAAAAAGCCTATAATTGTGCAAAGATTGGAGGCAGGTCAGAAGACTGGACAGAATATAAAAAACAGCAAGAATGACTAAAAGATTGATAAGGAAAGTAAAATTAGAGTACGAGAGAAAGCGAGCGAGAAATATAAAGACAGCTAGTAAGAGTTTCGATAGAAATTTTATAAAGAAAAGAGTTAACAAAGTGAGTGTTGGTCCTATGGAAAGTGTGTCTGGGGAATTAATAATGGATAATTAAGAGATGGCAGATGAATTGAACAGATACTTTGGATTGGTCTTCACCATTGAGGATACAAATAACATCCCAGTATTCGCTGTAAGTCAGGAAATGGAAGGGAGGGAGGAACTCAAGAAAATTACAATCACCAGGGAAGTGGTACTAAACAAATTGTTGGAGCTGCGGGATGACAAGTCGTCAGGTCCTGAAGTGGCTAGTGAGATAGTTGATGCGCTGGTTTTAATTTTCCAAAATTCCCTCGCTTCGGGAAGGTTCTGTTAGATTGGAAAGTAGCGAATGGAATTCATTTATTCAAAAATGGAGGAAGACAGAAAGGAGGAAACGACAGGCCAGTTAGCTTTACATCTGTCTTAGGGAAAATGTTAGGAGCGATTACTGAAGATGTTATAGCATGGCATTTAGAAAACATTAAGGTAACCAGGCAGAGTCACATGGTTTTGTGAAAGGGAAACCATGTTTAACCAATTTATTGGAGTTCTTTGAGGTAGTTATATGTGCTGTGGATAAAGGGGAACAGGTGGATGTATTGTACTTCGATTTCCAGAAGGATAAGGTGCCATATCAAAGGTTATTGCAGAAAATAAAAGCTCATGGTGTCGGGGGTAACATATTGGCATGGATAGAAGATTGGCTAGCTGACAGGTAACAGAGAGTCAGCCTAAATGGGTCATTTTCTGGTTGGCAAGAAGTAACGAGTGGTGTGCCACAGGGATCTGTGCTGGGGCCTCAACCTTCGACAATTCTCGAAATGACTTTGATGAAGGGACCAAAAGTATGGTTGCTAAATTTTCTGATGACAAACATAGGGAGGAAAGTAGGTTGTGAAGAGGACATAAGGGGGCTACAAAGGGATATAGATAGGTTAAGTGAATGGGCAAAGACCTGGCAAATGGAGTGTAATGTGGGAAAGTGGGAAATTGTCCACTATGGCAGGAAGAATAAAAAAGCATATTATCTAAATGGTGAGAGATTGCAGAGATCTGAGATGCAGAGGGATCTGGGTGTCCTAGTGAACGAATCGCAAAAGGTTAGTCTGCAGATACAGCACGTAATTAGGAAAGCTAATAGAATGTTATCATTTATCACCAGGGGAATTGAATACAATAGTAGGGAGGTTATGCTTCAGCTATACAGGGCATTGGTGAGACCAATTCTGCAGTACTGAGTACAGTACTGGTCTCTTTATTTATGGAAGGATGTAAATACATTGAGGTAGTACAGAGAAGGTTTACTAGTCTAATACATGGAATGGGCGGGCTGTCTTACGAGGAAAGATTGGACAGGCTAGGTTTGTATCCACTAGAGTTTAGAAGAGAAAGAGGCGACATGATTGAAACATACAAGATCCTGAGGGGTTTTGACAGGGTGGATGTGGAAAGGATGTTTCCCCTTGTGGGAGAATCTAGAGCTAGGGGTCACTGTTTAAAAATAAGGGGTCACCCATTGAAGACAGAGATGAGGAGCAATTTTCCCCCTCAGAGGGTCGTGAGTCTTTGGAATTTTCTTCCTCAAAAGGCGGTGGAAGCAGAGTCTTTGAGTATTTTTCAGGGAGAGATGGATAGATTCTTTATCTGCAAGGGGGTGAAAGGTTATCGGAGGGAGATGGAAATGTGGAGTAATCAAGTTCAGCCATGAGCTTATTGAATGATGAAGCAGGCTCGAAGGGACGAGCGGCCCACTCCTCCTCCTAATTCGTATGTTGATATGTAAAGACAATGTAGAGTGGTCTGTACTGTTCACAGTACTTCTCCTGTAACTGCCGAAGTGAGCAAATCATGTCGACTGTCGATCTACCAGCTCTGAAGCTGCACTGAGACTCAGGATAGATGTGTGATGCCAGGGTCTGCAATCTGGTCAGAGCAATGTGAGCAAAGACCTTCCCCACAATACTTAGCAAGGAGATGCCTCGGTAATTGCTGCAGCCCCTGCGATTCCCCCTTATTGTTGTACAAGGTGACAATGTTTGCATCATGCATGTTTTGAGGTGCAGATTTTTCCTTCCAACAGAGACACAGAAGTTCATGGTGATGTGCAGCAGAGCCGCTTTTCCACTTTTGATGATTCCAGGTGGAATACCATCATTTCCCGGGGCTTCACCATTGGCAAGACGGTCAATGGCCTCATTGAGCTCTACTATGGTGGGGTCATTGTCCAGCTCCTCCATGACAGGGAAGTCTGGAATGGCGCTGAGAGCCACTTCAATGACAATATTCTCTGTTATGTAGAGTTTAAGGTAATGCTCCACTCACCTTTCCATCTGCTTGATAATAGATGATTCCACTTTGACATTGCACTGAGGCCTTGAGCATTGTTGTCTGAAAGAGCCTGATTGAGGATGTTGAGGAACTCCTGGGTCCTTTCTGGATCAGTGGTTCGTCAAGTGTTGATCAGAGGACGACCTTTCTTCATGGATAGATGAAGCTTCCTTGGCTGAAGCCTGACCTTGTTACACACCAGGGAGTGGTCAGTGTCACAGTCAGCGCTGTAATAGCTGCGAGTGATGAGGACACTGCTGAGGGTGTTATGTCTGGTGATGATAAGGTCTAGCTGGTGCCAGTGGCGTGATCTTGGATGGCTCCAGGACACCCTGTGGCACAGCTTGACCTGGAAGTAGCTGTTCATCACACAGAGTCCATGGTGACAGCATAGCTCCAGCAACCTCTGTCCATTTTCATTCATCTTGGAAATCCCCTGGTGCCCTACGCTCGTTGGCCAAGCTGTAGTCAGTACCCAAGCTTGCGTTGAAGTCTCCTAGAAGGTACAGTCCCTCAGTGCTGGGAATTCTACTGATGGCAGTGTCAAGTGTCACATAGAATTGATCCTTGACATCTGGGGTGGAGGAGAGTGTCAGGACATAGATGCACATGAGATTAACTGGGCCCACGCTTATTGACACGTGAAGAGTAAGAAGTCTCTCTGAGCCTACTGTGTGTGGTTCACTCATCTCAAGTGGCGTGTATTTTCCTGTGAAACCCACTCCATGCTCACGAGTTGCCTCTTGGGCTTTCCCCTGCCAGAAGAAAGTGTAGTGTTTCTCTTTGAGGGATCCACTTTGAATGAGTCTAGTTTCTTGCAGAACAGCAATGTCCACATTGAGCCTTGTGAGTTCTTTGTCTATCACAGCTGTCTTGTGTGTGTCATCAACCTGCAGAAGGGTGTCAGTAAGGCCAGGACACATGGTCCTCACATTCCAGCTTGCGATGCGAAGGACTGGTGTCTTCTTTGTTGAGCTTGATTTTCTTGGTGCATTGATTATCGATCCGCCTGTTGAGAGATGACTCTCTAAGCTCCAAGCACCCATTGAAGCAAGCAGGTCGTGGCAGGACAGCACCTAACTGATTGGGGGCTGCCCAGCTTGGAGTGGGTGGTAGCTATCCAATGAGATGCCATGTTATCTTCCACTGTCAGAAGTAACCCCTGGTGCTCATACTCTGCACCAATTGAGTGAGAGCTTATAATCGGTAACCGTTTCTTCCCGTGTTGTGTTAATGTTTAAGCACAAATAGTGTCCTCTGCACGGCACATTAGTACTGAACACAAAATGGCTCCTTTGGTCATGTGTTAATTATAAAATAGCTTTCTTGACCTTGTTAGTCATTACAATGGTTTGAAAGATTGTGGTTCGAGTCTCTGATATTTCCATCCTTACTTCCCTCAGCAACCCAGGATGCAGCCCATTCAAACTGGGTGACTTTTCTACTGTGAGTGCTGCCAACCTTGTAATTGTCTCCTCTTTATCTATTTTCATCCTGTCCAATTTCTTCACTTCCTCCTCCTTTACTGTGACATTTGCAGCATCCGCTTATTTTGTGATACTTAATTAGTATCTCAGCCACACCCTCTGCCTCCACAGGATCTCCTAATTGACCCACCCTTTCATTGACTGTCCATATGTTGGTAAAAGAATTCAGTGTTCCCAGTTATGTGACTCGCTAATCTTTTCTCATACATTCTCTTGCTGATCTCATTTCCTTTTTCAACTCTCCTCTGTACTTTCTGTATTCTGCTTGTTTCCCTACTGCATATAAATCCTCACATGATTTCGGTATTAATGATTTTTGAACTATTTTGTTGAAGGATTGAGTTTTGCAAATTTCTCCCTAGCTCCCCTCATGGTCAGGCAGAAAGTTTACCTGCTGTGTTTTCAAACAGCAACAGCTTTATTTGAAAAGCCATTATGACAGGATTCCGGGTTTTAATCCAGTCACAAATCTGGTTCTGATGTCTTGTGGCTCCTGCTGTCACATGACCTGTCAGAGGATGACCTCATATTTGACCCAGTCATGGAGCTGTGGGTTGATGTTTAAATTGTTTCAAAATAATTTTCCAGAAGGACAGTTAAAATGAATCGATATATAAAAGGTAGATTTTGTGCATTTGTGCTCCCAGTGGAAATTCCTGCAGTCTGCTGGTTTTCAGAACCCCAATTCCCCA
This sequence comes from Heterodontus francisci, assembly GCF_036365525.1. NCBI lineage: Eukaryota > Metazoa > Chordata > Chondrichthyes > Heterodontiformes > Heterodontidae > Heterodontus > Heterodontus francisci. Next base: position 1,510,573 of record NW_027141841.1, read on the forward strand.
CGGGAAGCTCTGTGTCGGAATATGTATTCATTATATCAATATTATACAGAATCATTTCATGGGAGACCCCAGTGTGAATTGTAGACAGGTGGGTCAGTTTTAACTTTCAAATTAACACAGAAGCAAAATACTGCAGATGCTGGAAATCTGAAGTAAAAACAGAAAATGCTGGAAATACTCAGCAGGTCTGGCAGCATCTGTGGAGAGAGAAACAGAGTTAACGTTTCAGATCTGTGACCTTTCATCAGAACAGGGCTGAAATTGTTTGTGGAACAGACACGATGGGCCAAGTGGCCTCTTTCTGTGCCTTAAACTTTCTATGAGTCCAAGATTCTATGAGATTCTGGAATCAATTTCAGGGTCGACGACATTACACTCTGTAAGGATAGGAAGATGGAGATTATTAAGTACAGTGCAAGAATATAGATGCTTTTACATTATTTTAATCGAAATTGATTTAAATTTTGTTTTCACGAATCCGATCTTTTGATCACAATGACACTGATAACAATGGAAAAAGCAAGACTTGCATTTCACGACCACAGGACGTTGCAAAGCCTTTTACAGCCAATGAAGGACTTTCCAAGTGTAGTCACTGGAGTCATGTAGGAAACATGGTGGCCAATGTGTGCACAGCAAGCTCCCAGAAACAACAATGTGATAAAAACGAGATAATCTGTTTTTAAGTGATGTTGATTCAGGGTTAAACAATAACCAGCATCCCAGAAATAATTCCCCTTCTATTCTATGAAATAGTGCCATGGTACCTTTAACATCCAACTGAGAGGGCAGAGGGATCCTCAGTTTTCTGTCTCACCTGAAAAACAGCATTTCTGATAGTGCAGCACTGCCTTAGTACTGTATTGGAGTGTCAGCCATTTTTAAAGGCTGTTAGCCCCACTGGAAAATATTTAAAGGAAGATTAAATGAAATGAAATAAATACATTGCTTTTGCGTGTCTCCCATCCCCCCAATAACAGTTAAATTAATTATTTGCACTTTCCCTCCCAAAAGCTACATTTACCATCTGACCTTCCGCCCAAAACTGCACAAACTGTCAACTATAACCCTTCCCACCATCCCCTACACCCATGACATTAATTTGACTCCGTCCCCCCACCCCCACACTGAGAAACTTAACTTCTCCCCCCTCCCCACCAGAGTTGCACCTCATTTCCCCAGCTGGGGCTCCGAAGGCACGGCAGTGCCGGCCACTGGGCTGAAGATCGCAGCTGGATATCAGGAAGTGATGGGATAATAATTAATGCAGGTTTGTGGTCCCGTTGACGAGCGGTGGGGTGTCCCCCACAAGGCCTCGCCGTCGCCGGCAATATCGAACCAGGCCGTGCCGGCGTTGAGGTCCGTGGCGGGCCTCATCCGGGGCCATCTTCAGGCGGCTCCCACCCCACCCCCACCACTGATCTCGACGTCGAGGGCTCTATAGAATCCAACCCATTGTTTCTGTCAATCTCAACTCCACAAGGATTTGCCTGTTAATTGTAGAAAAATTAAAGCTCTATAACCTTTTGATAAAAGGAGGTTCAAATCCATTTCCAAACAAATGATAGTTCTCATTGTATCGAGAATATGTTTTCTTACATATAAACATACCAATTAGGAGCAGGAGTAGACTACTTGGCCCCTCGATCCTGCTCCACCATTCAATAAGATCATGGCTGATCTGATTGTAACCTCAACTACACATTCCCACCTGCCCCCGATAACCTTTCACCCCCTTGTTTATCAAGAATCTATCGACCAAAGCCTTAAAATATTTCAGAATTTCTGCCGTCCAGCAACTCTCACTTTATTTGTTGGATTTCACCTAAAAAATGTATTTCCACACTTTAGATATCCTGTACTTCATTAATGTTTTTGCTCTCTGGGGATTTCCCTTCAATTATATTCAGCGCTGGTATTTTACTGCCACACACTGACTGAAAGTGTCCCATCTTTCTGCAGGAAAAACACTCAGCTTCTTTGGCGAGGCAGTTTTCCCATTTGTGTCTCTCTCGGCCACACCTACTGCAATTGGTTGCAGCTACCACTAGATGCTCTTCCCGTCTTTCTTGTCTTTTACCCCTAATATTTCCTTTTGTTTTCTGAACAAATTCAATTGAGTCTGCAACTCTCGAGATCAGACTCTCCCTGTCCCATCGAACAACGGATTGGTTAAACTTTCTAACCTCTGTTTGTCTGCTCAATTGAAACTCTTTCGTTGATGTGAGATCAGCCCTGGACTGTAGATGATCTGAAAGGGTGTTGTCTAATATCCCGAACACAATCCTGTCTCCATTCAGCTCTTCCCTTAAGTTGTGGTATTCACAATCCTCCGTGAGATTGTACAAGTCATTGATAAATGAATGAATACTCTCCCATTTCTGTTTTGTACGCTTATTAAATTCAAAGTGATTCCTGACAATGCAGCAGCCAGCCGACGTCATCAGAGTGCTCCAAGCTGCGCACATGCACAAACAGTCTCCTGCGCTCCGAGATGCTGCGCATGCTCAGCCTACGTCTTCCAGGACGAAGTGGCGCATGCGCTGGAAAACTCTCTACCCCCTCTCAGCCACTCACTCCAGGCCGCTCACTGCCCGCTCCTCGCTACCCCGCTCCCCCGCCTCCGGCCGCTTGCTACACCCCCACCCCTGCACTGCCCTCTCTCCGTCCACTCACGCCCCGCTTCCCCCCACGTCCCTCCAGACACTAGCTCTAAGCCATGCTGCTTCCCTCCTCTCGGCCTCTCGCTCCAATATTCGATCATTCTTCACTGCACCACCCGATAAAGCAAGACGAGCCTCGAGGGGTGATGGGGCAATGTTGGAGCGAGTGGCCGAGAGTAGGGAAGCGGCAGAGCCCATGGCCTGGAGTGTGAGCGGCCAGAGAGCAGGATGGGGGTAGTGGTGGGCGAAGCGGGGAGTGAGCAGTCAGGGAGTGGGATGGGGGGAAGCGGGGAATGATCGACCGGAGAATGGGATGGCGCTGTTTAGAGGGGATTTGAGGAAAAAATGTTTCACCTCGAGGGTGGTTGGGATCTGGAACACATTGCCTGAAGGAGTGGTGGAGGCAGGAACCCTCACAACATTTAAGAAGTATCTAGATGAGCACTCAGAACGCCACAAAATACAAGGCTACGGCCACGTGCTGGAAAATGGAATTAGAATAGATAGGTACTTGATGGCCGGCACGGACATGATGGCCGAAGGGCCTGTTTCTGTGCTGTATAACTCTATGACTCTATGAAACCTCACTGAATTACAGAGGGTGTGCAGCACTGTCAGAGGTGCTGTCCTTCTGATGAGACTTCAAACAGCGCAACGTTCTCCGAGTATCAACCAAAACATGTCCATTGTGTAGATATGTGCCATATTTGCTTATGAAATGACAGTAACTGCTCCGAAAGTAATTCACTTTAGGTGAATTAAGATGACTTGGTACTATATAACTGGTGAATGCACAAGAAGGAGCGGGGGACAGTTGGGGGTGGGACGGAGGCGGCGATGGCAACCTTTGAGGGGATTTTTGGGTCGAAATTGTTTTCTGTGATAAATTGAGTAGCTCCATCTTTAATCCTGGCAGCTGCCTGAATGTCACAGACAGTGACATTTCAGTGGAAGAGGCTGCATTTGCGCATGTGCTAGTACAGCGTCACCTGGTGGTTGCGTTGTCAGCAAACGCAGCATTTTAACTTTGGCTCCACGATGACATATTTTTCCTCAATTAAAATAGGTCTTGAGTGCCTTAATAACTTCTTCACACATAGCCTTCTGTTCTTTATGAGGATGTTGCACACACTCCCTCCATTGCAGACAATAGTGTACTGACGTGCTTCATGTCTGGCTTCTGCACGAGACCCGATGCAGTAGATACCTTGCAAACATCTGGAACCATCTCGGCCACTCCTCGGCTTGGTTCAGTCCAGTGACCTTTTCAAAGGTACAGGCAAAGATTTCTCCATCTTCACTTTGGTTTTCTGTGGCCCCCATATAATATTCTGATATCTGTCAACAATTTATAAGATTCTGACGGTTTAAATAACCTGAGTTTACTCTGCACACCTTGCATTGAATGTTTCATCTACAACTCTCCATGAGGTGGCGTACAGATTATATTACATCACTTCCTGTGATGATGCACATAGTCTATTTATATAATCTGCCCAGTTACAACCCAATGTCCACTCTTATATGATTGTACAGATGTGAGAAAAGCTGAGGATGGGAATGGAATGTCTGAATGAAGATTTCATGATGCTGATGATGTAAATGAGGCTGATCTGTTACCCATTCCACAATCCCTCTTTATTTCTGTGCATGTTTCTCGATGTTGTTTCAACCAAAATGAAAAAGAATCACAAATCCTCCTCTGGAGCCTCAGACATTCATGAACAAAAGGCATGGTGGCCAAGTGGTAAGACGTCAATCGCTTAAACTGAAGATCACTGGTTCAATCCCTGTTCATGCCTTATGATTAGTTTCTCTCTTTAAATGTGATGTTTTCCTGAAGGATGCCCATTGCGTTTGCTTTCCCCTGATTGTTTTGACCATCTGGAAATCCGTGTCATGTCACACTTCATCCTGGACACTGGGAAGAACATGAGGAGTAGCCACATGGTCCCTCGAACCTTCTCTGCCAGTTCACAATGCTTCCAATTTTTGTATCATCCATAAACTTTGAAATTCTGCCCTGTACACCAAGGTATTAATATACATCAGGAAAGGCAAGCGTCCCAACACTGACTCCTGGGGAACTCCACTACAAACCTTCCTCTAGCCCGAAGAACATCCATTGCTCACTACTCTTTGTTTCCTGTCACTCAGACAATTCCATATCCATGTTACGACTGTCCTTTTTATTCCATGAGTTATAACTTTGCTCACAAGTCTGTTGTGTTGCATTGTATCAAACTCCTTTTGAAAGTCAATAAAAGCAAAATACTGCAGATGCTATAAATCTGAAATATAAATAAAAAGTGCTGGAAATACTCAGCAGATCTGGCAGCATCTGTGGAGAGAGAAACAGAGTTAATGATTCAGGTCAGTGAACTTTCAGATGCTGCCAGACCTTTTGAAAGTCCATGTACACCACATCAACAGCATTGCCCTCATCATCCCTCTCTGTTACCTCATCAAAAAACTCCAGCAGGACAGTTAAACATGATTTTCCCTTAAGAAATCCATGCTGGCTTTCTTGAATTAACCCACATTTATCCATGGGACTATTAATTTTGTCCCGAATTATTCTTTCGAGAAGTTTTCCCACCTCCGAATTTGAACTGACTGGGGAGTGAGACGAGGTGAGTTGCTCTAACAGAGAGCCAGCACGGGTTCGACAGGCCGAACGGCCTCCTTCTGTGCTGTAGCCATTCTATGATTGTATGATTCTAGCAACAACTGTTGGTGGAGAGGCAGTGATGCAGGAATGGGTTGACAGAAAGGGGAAAGTCTGGGCTGGTGTGTGTTCGGGTTTGTGAATAAAGGTGATTTGGAAGCTGTGTTCCAAATTGAAGTGTTTATTGGAAGCAAGAAGTTGATGTAAAAAATAAAGAGTAAAACGTTTTAAGATGAAGCGTGGTGTGATTGAAGATAGCAGTAAATATTGTGTTGGTGAATTATTTGTGTTAATAAACTTCCACTGCGCCCTTTGCTGCAGGCTGCTGTTTATATCCAGCTGTGTATTAGTGCTGTGTATTAGCGAGAAAAATGTTTGTTTCAACGCTGTTTATAAAACAATAGCATTGCACTCAAACCGTCCCAGACATAGCAACACACGTACAAAATCAAAATACTGCAGATGCTGGAAATCTGAAACATAAACAGAAAATGCTTGAAATAGTCAGCAGGTCTGGCGGCATCTGTGGAGAAAGAAACAAAGTTAATGTGAGCTAACGAAACAGACCTGAACTGTTAACTGTTTCTTTCTCCACAGATGCTGCCAGACCAACTGAGCATTTCCTGCATTTTCTGTTTTTATTATAGCAACACACGTGTTGGGAGGCTCAGCCTGGCTACACAATGTTACAAGAACGCTGAGTCACACCATCGACAACGGGACAGAGAGAAAAACACACAGAAAACCAATGGACTGTGAGGAAGCAAAAGTGAGGGAAAGATAGAGAGAGATAGACAACGAGACTGAGATGGAGAAACAAGGCATTTGTATGATTGTGTTCTCCCTGTTATCTAAAGGTATTTCCTGTTGTGTAAATATGTTTTCTGTTGTGTAAAGATGTACCCTGTTGTTGTGTAAAGGTTTCCCCTGCTTTGTTTTATTTTCTGTTACTGACCGTCTCCTCACTGTGACCATTTGCCCTGGTTTTATTGTGGCCAACATCAACGTGGTGGTGGAGCCGAGGCTCTGCAGGAAGGGGTTGAAAAAGTGGGAGAGACTCGGCTGTTCCGTGTTTGCAGCTTGTGCTTGTGTGAGCAAAAGTGATTTGTTGCTGATTGATGTGTTCACTGGAAGGAAAAGGCTGATCGCAATGGAGTGCCTTTGGAAGCATCTTGTTATTATGGGTAAACACTTGATGTTTTGAAAGTGAACGGTTTGCATTATTACGAAGCATAAATAGCAGAGAATGGTTTCAATCCATCGACCTCTGGGTTATGGGCCCAGCACGCTTCTGCTGCGCCACTCTGCTAACTGCTGTTTTAAATTTTAGCTGCCCATTAGTGAAATATGTTCATTTCCCCAATGTTTTTATAAAAATAGGATTGTAGTCGGATTTCTCAAGAATCCCGGACTCAGCAACACACGTGCTGACGGACTCCCCCTCACTGCACAATGACACAAGGACACTGAGTAACAGCACCGACAATGAGGCAGGCAGAGAAAGACACACAGAAAATCAGGAAGATATTATCAGGATCCAAAAAGGAACAGACAGAGAAAGGTACTGAGCAAACCAGCAAGAGACAGCGAAAGACCAATGATTTATGTAATCATGTTCTCTGTTGTGTAAAGATGTCCCCTGTGTTCTTTTAAAGATATTTCCTGCTGTGTAAAATGTGCTGACGGACACACCCTCACTGCGCAATGACACAATCTTTGGCCTCCTTGTCTCGAGAGACAATGGGTAAGCGCCTGGAGGTGGTCAGTGGTTGGTGAAGCAGCACCTGGAGTGGCGATAAAGGCCAATTCTAGAGTGACAGACTCTTCCACAGGTGCTGCAGATAAAATTGGTTGTCGAGGCTGTTACACAGTTGGCTCTCTCCTTGCGCTTCTGTCTTTTTTCCTCCCAACTGCGAAGTCTCTTCGATTCACCACACTTTAGCCCCGCCTTTCTGGTCGCCCGCCAGCTCTGGCGATCGCTGGCAACTGACTCCCACGACTTGTGATCAATGTCACAGGACTTCATGTCGTGTTTGCAGACGTCTTCAAAGCGGAGCCATGGACGGCCGGTGGGTCTGGTACCAGTGACGAGCTCGCTGGACAATGTGTCCTTGGGGATCCTGCCATCTTCCATGCGGCTCACATGGTCAAGCCATCTCAGGCGCCGCTGGCTTAGTAGTGTGTATATGCTGGGGATGTTGGCCGCCTCGAGGACTTCTGTGTTGGAGATACGGTCCTGCCACCTGATGACACACAGGACACTGAGTAACAGCACCGAAAATGAGGCAGGCAAAGAAAGACACACAGAAAACCAGGCAGAGATCATTAGGACCCAGAAAGGAACAGACAGAGAAAGACACACAGAAAACCAGGAAGAGATTATCAGGATCCAGAAAGGAACAGGCAGAGAAAGGTACTGAGCAAACCAGCAAGAGACAGCGAAAGACCAATGATTTATGGAATCATGTTCTCTGTTGTGTAAAGATGTCCCCTGTGTTCTTTTAAAGATATTTCCTGCTGTGTAATATGTTCTCTGTTGTGTAACTATATTCGCTGTTGTGTAAAGATGTTCTCTGTTATTGTGTAAAATGGTTCCCTGTTGGGTAAAGATCTTCTCAGTTGTGTAAATATGATCCGTCTTGTGTAAAAGTGTTCCCGGTTGTTTAAATATGTTCCCTGCTCTGTAATGTAGAGATGAGTCTGCACTAATGGAATTGCTACAGTATCTTCCAGTCTGATACTGGATGAGGGCTGGAATGTGATCCAAAGCACAGTCTATACAAATTAAATTGCTATTGTATCTTTCAGTTTCACTATCCGGGGGAGTTTTAAACTGAGTTCTCAGTTTGTATCTCAGGTTGTACTATCTTTCAGATTCTCTCAATCTGATGACGCACTTGAGATTTAGATTTAAGAAAGGATATACTGGCATTGGAGGCAACTCAAAAGAGATTCACTCAGCTGATACCTGGGATGAAGGGGTTGACTTATCAAGAACGGCTAAACAGGTTATTCATTAGAGTTCAGAAGAATGAGGGGTGATCTTATTGAAACGTACAAGATTCTGAGGGGGCTTAACAGGGTGAAGAAGGGTCTCTGACCTGAAACATTAACTCTGCTTCTCTCTTCACAGATGCTGCCAGACCTGCTGAGTATTTCCAGCATTTCTTGTTTTTATTAACAGGGTAGATGTTGAGAAGATGTTTCCACTAGTGGGGGAATCTCAAACGAGGCGACATAGTTACAGAACAAGGGGACACTCATTTAAAACTGAGATGCAAAGGAATTTATTCTCTCAGAGGGTAGTGAATGCCTGGAATTATCTACCCCAGACAGTTGTGGAGACTAGATCACTGAAAGTATTTAAAGAGGAAGTAAATAGATTTTTGAAATATTGGAGAGTTGAGGGCTATGAAGAGCTGGCATGAAAGAGGAGTTGAGGTCTGGGGCAGATCAGCCATGATCTTACTGAATGCCGGGGCAGGCTTGAGGGACCGAATGGCCTACTCCTGCTCCTATTTCTTATGTTATGTTAAATCTAATGTATATGTCAGCATGCACTATGGGAATTAATACTGAAACTTATAAACTCATAACGTGTGTAAATATTGGGCTGATATTTAACTTGAATCTCTGAGTACATTATTGTGGTTAATTCTGTAACTTTGAAATGGGAACTATGTGCTATAATCAAAGCAAGAAATGCTGGAAATACTCAGCAGGTCTGGCAGCATCTGTATAGAGAGAAGCAGAGTTAACCTTTCAGGTCAGTGACCTTTCATCAGATGAGAAACTGATCAATCCACTGTTACAATAACTCCATCTCTGACTCCCTCCTGACAGCAACTAATCCTTTCACAGAGACTGTGGGTGGTTCTGAAAAGAGCCTTTGGGTTATGAAATGACATTTTTCCACTTTACTTTTTCTGGGAGTTCTGAGCGCTGAGAATGATTCTCACTGACATGTACAGGGAAACAGACTGACTGATTTGGCATAACGGTGTAACTAATGTTTGGGCTAACTCATGGCATCAGGTCAAACATGGGCAAGGAAACCTCCTGCTGATTACCACCTACCACCCTGCCAACTCCCCCGCCCCCCGCCCCCCCAGCCCCTCAGCTGATGAGTCAGTACTCCTCTATGTTGAACACCACTTGGAGGGAGCACTGAGGTGGAACAGGGCACAGAATGTACTCTGGCTGGGGGATTTCAATGTCCATCACCATGAGTGGCTCGGTAGCACCACTACTGACCATGCTGGCCGAGTCCAAAAGGACATAGCTGCTCGACTGGGTCTGCAGTAGGTGGTGAGGGAACTAACAAGAGGGAAAAATATACTTGACCTCATCCTCACCAATCTGCCTGCTGCAGATGCATCTGTCCATGACAGTATTGGTAGGAGTAACCACTGCACAGTCCTTGTGGAGATGAAGTCCCTTCTTCACATTGAGGATACCCTGCACTGTGTTGTGTGCCACTATCACTGTGCTGAATGGGATAGATTTTGAACAGATCTAGCAATGCGTATCTGGGCATCTCTGAAGCACTGTGGACCATCAGCAGCGGCAGAATTGTACTCAACCACAATATGTAACCTCATGGCCCGGCATATTCCCCCACTCTAACATTACCAACAAGCTGGGGACCAACCCTAATTCAATGAAGAGTGCAGGAGGGCATGCCAGGAGCAGCACCAGGCATACCTTGAAATGAGGCGTCAGCCTGATGAAGCTACAGCCCAGGACTACTTTCATGCCAAACAGCAGAAGCAGCATGTAATAGACAGGGCTAAGTGATCCCACAACCAACGGATCAGATCGACACGCTGCCACATCCAATGATGAATGGTGGTGGACAATTAAACAACGAACAGGAGAAGGTGCCTCCACAAATATCCCCATCCTCAATGATGGGGGAGCCCAGCACATCAGTGCAAAAGACAAGGATGAAGAATTTGAAACAATCTTCAGCCAGAAGTGCCGAGTGGATTATCCACCTCGGCCTCCTTCTGAAGTCCCCAGCATCACAGATGCCAGTCTTCAGCCAATTTAATTCACTCCAGGTGATATCAAGAAATGAATGAAGGCATTGGATACAGCAAAGGCTACGGGCCCTGGCAATATTCTGGCAATGGTACTGAAGACCTGTGCTCCAGAACTTGCTGCACCCCTAGCCAAGCTGTTCCAGTACAGCTACAACACTGGCATCTACTCGGCAATGTGGAAAATAGCCCAGGTATGTCCTGTACACAAACAGCAGGACAATTCCAACCCAGCCAATTTCTGCCTCATCAGTCTACTCTCAATCATCAGTATAGTGATGGAAGATGTCATCGACGGGGCACTTGCTTTGCAATAACCTGTTCAGTGACGCTCAGTTGGGTTCCGCCAGGGCCATTCAGCTCCTGACGTCATTACAGCCTTGGTTCAAACAAGGACAAAAGAGCTGAACTCAAGAGGTGAGGTGAGAGTGTCTGCCCTTGACATCAAGGTAGCATTTGACTGAGTATGGCATCAAGGAGCCAGAGCAAAACTGGAGTCAATGGGAATCAGGAGGAAAACTCTCCACTGGTTGGAATCGTACCTAGCACAAAGGAAGATGGTTGTGATTGTTGGAGGTCAATCATCTGAGCTCCAGGACATCACTGCTGGGGTTCCTCAGGGGAGTATCCTCGGCCCAACCTTCTTCAGCTACTTCATCAGTGACCTTCCTTCAGTCATAAAATCAGAAGTGGGGATGTTCACTGATGATTGCACAATGTTCAGCACCATTCACAACTCCTCAGATACTGAAGCAGTTTGTGCAGAAATGCAGCAAGACCTGGACAATATCCAGGCTTGGGCTGATAAGTGGCAAGTAACATTCGCGCCACACAAGTGTCAGGCAATGACCATCTCGAACAAGAGAGAATCTAACCATCTCCCATTGACATTCAACGGTATTACGATCGCTGAATCCCCCACTATCAACTTCCTGGGGGTTCCCATTGACCAGAAACTGAACGGGAGTAGCCTTAAAAATAGTGTGACTACAAGAACTGGTCAGAGGGTAGGAATCATGCGGTGAGTAGCTCACCTCCTGACTCCCCAAGCCTGTCCACCATTTACAAGGCATAAGTCTGGAGTATGGTGGAAGACTATCCACTTGCCCGGATGGGTGCAGCTCCAACAACATTCAAGAAGCTCGACACCATCCAGGAAAAAGCAACACGATTGATTGGCACCCAGTCCATAACATTCACTCCCGCCACCACTGACATACAGTAGCAGCAGTGTGTACCATCTGCAAGATGCACTGCAACAATGCACCAAGGCTACTCAGGCAGCACCTTCCAAACCTGCATCCTCTACCGCCTAGAAGGATAAGGGCAGCAGATGCATGGGAACACCACCACCTGAAAGTTCTCCTCCAAGCTACACATCATCCTGACTTGGAACTATATCGCCATTCCTTCACTGGCGCTGGGTCAAAATCCTGGAACTCCCTTCCTAACAGCACTGTGGGTGTACCTACCCCACATGGACTGCAATGGTTCAAGAAGGAAGCTCACCACCACCTTCTCATGGGCAATTAGGGATGGGCAATAAATGCTGGCCTGGCTGGCGACGTCCACATCCCATGAAACAAATAATTAAATACAATAACAGCTCATCTCAATTCCTAGTATTTCTAAATCCCACCAGACCAACATAAGCTGAACAATTATTGCATGTTGTGATTGACGGTCTGGTCTGCAAACTGCACTGTATCACAGATTGCTGACATTTGATAACTGGAAGTGAGAACTGCAAAATCGGGACAGTAGTTCACATAGTCTGTCAGTGTGAAAGAATCAGGCAATGTGAGGTAATAGAATTTGTCTGTAAATGTTACACTCATATTGCTTTATATATTTATATTGAAAATAAAAGGAATAATTTCATGAAAATAGTGACATGTTGTCCAAACTTTGGTAGCCAGTTGTTTTCGTCTTGCACTCAGCAGGGCAATCCACAAGAATACCAATTTAAGGGAAAACAACAACTTTCGTCTGTATGAGAAGAGAGTGCTGATTGGTTGGCAAGTGAACTCTGATTGGTAGAGGCATTGCCATTCAGAATGCAACAGGTTATGGTGACTGACAGATAACTGCCCAGCTTTGTTTGAAATTTAAACCAGACAGCTTGACTCTGATTGTTCAAGGCATTGCCCTGAGGAATGAGCCAGTGAATGGCTGTCACTTATTTTGTTTAGCTGAAACAGGCACAATGTGTGTGCATGTTCTTTCTGTCTGCAAAGAACAGGGCCCTGTGTATTAATATATGTAGCTTACAGTACACACCAATGCACCACACTGCGAGCCCTACTGACAGTCTTAAATTGGTTGTCTGTAATTCTTAGCACACTGAGAATTATTTAGCAAATGTTGTCCTATTGTGGAATCACATCTCATGTTGGATACTGTGTTTTGAGTTTTGCAAGCACGGGTTGGTTGGGTAGGCCCCATTTTGAACAGCGGAAGGGACATGTTATTTGATACAATCCGCCAGTTTTGGGATGGACGGTCTAGAAACAAAGCATCACACTGGTATTGAAATTCATATATCACGTTACTTATTTGTGTGATAGGCAGGACGTCTCTTTTGCTTGACAGCAGCATCCTGTTAGTGGCGAACACCACACTTGTTGCCCCTGCATAGTAACAGCAGGAAACAGCTCGCTTCACCTGTTACTCAAATACTGGTGATATATTACCTTTCCAGGGTAATTTGAGGGAGACTGGGCACTTTTCAGGGCTCAAAATGACGTCCTTCAGCCCTTTTATAGGTTTGTGCGATATACAGTGAGAAATGATCTGATCAGTGTAGCCATTGTAATGCAGGAAGTCTTTGATTCGTCCAATTGCAGCATCAAGCTTGCATGGTGAGCAAATGGCTCAGCTCTATTTATGAGGTTGCCAATATGACCAATCTTATAGCGCGTGGAACTGTAAGAATCCCAACGTGTGTATTGACCAGTGAAGGTAGGTTTGCGGTAGAACGTGGGAGAAAACCACTTGGCAGATTTCTCAACGAGTGCGTCAAGGAAAGGGAGCTCTTTGACTGCTCCATTCCAAAGGTGAATTTGAGTGCAGGATGGAGCCCATGAAGTTGTGCAAGGAAATTATTTCATGCAGCTGCGGATTCAAACATAGCAAATGTATCATCTACATATCGGAGATATGCAAGAGGTAGTAGGTTAGATGTCGTTCCCTTAAAAACAGGTTTGTCATGGAATCCAACAAAGATGTTTGTGAGAGCTGGGCCTAGAGGGGATTCCATGGCAACACCAGCGATACATGGTGTCAATAAAACTGAACTCAACTGTGCAAGTTGCCGAGTTCATAAGTTCAATGAATATGGATTTACACAATGGTGACTGGTCTAGATCACCATGATATAGCACTGCAGTGCAAATATCTATGGCTTCCTGAAGTGGTACATTGGTGAATCGGCTAGCAATGTCAAATGCGCACATGGACACGGCATTGCTATTGATATGCAAGTCCTGTATTGTCTTCACAAATGTGAAGGAATCCTTCACCGTGTATGTGGAGAACTTGCTCAAAAACGGGTTGTAACAATTCGCCCAACCATTTGGCAAATTCATTTCAGGATACTATTTACATTACTTCAAATAAAGAAAACACAACGACACAAAGAATTGAGCACAACGCTGAAAGTTTCACAGCAAATAGTCAAATGGGAAAAGGATGAAATACAGAAAGAAAAAGCCTAAAATACTGAAAACACTCAACCAGTCCGGAAACAAATGTGGAGAAGAGAAGCTCGGGTTAGTGGTCCAGTTTTATGACCCTTCAATAGACCTGAAACATTGCTCCTACCTTCCTCTCTCCACAGATACTGCTGGAACTGCTGAGTGTTTCCAGAATCTTCTGTTGTTATTTAGATTTCCAGTGTGTGCAGTATTTCTCTGTTTGAAAATAAAATATTCCCTGAGAGGAATGGAACTTTACATAAAAAATAGGAGTAGGCCATTCGGCCCATCGAAATAGCTCTGCCATTCAATAAGATCACAGCTGATCTCCTACATCAACTCCATCTCAACACACTAGCACAGATCCCTTGATTCCCTTAGTATCCAAAAACCTATCGATCTCTCTCTTGGATATACCCAATGATTGAGCATCCACAGCTCTAGAGTCATAGAGAGATACAGCACTGAAACAGGCCCTTCGGCCCACCGAGTCTGTGCCGACCAACAACCACCCATTTATACTAATGCTACATTTACCCCATATTCCCTACCACATCCCCACCATTCTCCTACCACCTGTCTACACTCGGGGCAATTTACAATGGCCAATTTACCTATCAACCAGCAAGTCTTTGGCTGTGGGAGGAAACCGGAGCACCCAGCGGAAACCCATGCGGTCACAGAGAGAACTTGCAAACTCCGCACAGGCAATACCCTGAACGGAACCGAGGTCACTGGAGCTGTGAGGCTGCGGTGATAACCACTGTGCGCAGAGAATATCCAAAGATTCACAATGCTTTGAGTGAAAAAAAAATTATCCTCTTCTCAGTCCTAAATGATTGTGCCATTTATACTGAGACTGTGATCCCTAGTTCTAGATTCCCCAGCCAGAGGAAACATCCTCCCAGCATTTACCCTGTTAAATCGCTTAAGATTTTTAGGTGCCAGTGAGATTACCTCTCACTCTTCTAAATTTGGAGGAATATTTTTTTTATTTTCAAAATATACTTTATTCATAAAAATCTGTAAAAATTACATTGCCAAACAGTTTCAAAACAGCACCAAAAAATACAAACATTGCAAGGGAGATCAGTTTCCTTCTATACGATCATGAGTTTCTTCACAACCCTTCCGTTTCACAACTGTCATGCCAATTACAGTTTTACATTTACAGCAATTGAAAATATTAACGATACAGTTCGAGGGGTTTCCCATGGATCCAGCCTCTCAGTTCAACTTGGTGGGGGGACCTTACACTGTGGTCTTTCCCCATTGAGCCTTTGCTGCGGCTGCCCCAAGCTTTAGTGCGTCCCTCAGCACGTCGTCCTGGACCTTGGAATGTGCCAGTATGCAACATTCGGTGGTGGACAACTCTTTGCGCTGGAAGACCAGCAAGTTTCGGGCAGACCAAAGGGCGTCTTTCACAGAATTGATAGTCCTCCAGCAGCAGTTGATGTTTGTCTCGGTGTGCGTCCCTGGGAACAGCCCGTAGAGCACAGACTCCTGTGTTACAGAGCTGCTTGGGATGAACCTCGACAAAAACCACTGCATCTCTTTCCACACCTGCTTTGCGAAAACACATTCCAGGAGGAGGTGGGCAACCGTCTCTTCCCCACCACAGCCACCGCCGGGGCATTGTGCGGAGGGGGTGAGACTTCGGGTGTGCATGAAGGATCTGACGGGGAGGGCCCTTCTCACCACCAGCCAAGCTGCATCTTGGTGCTTATTTGAAAGTTCTGGTGATGAGGCATTCCGCCAAATGTCTTTGACGGTCTGCTCGATGACCCATCCGACAGGATCCACCATCTCCTTTTCCCGTAGGGCCTTGAGGACATTCCGTGCAGACCACTGCCTGATGGACCGGTGGGCAAAGGTGTTTTCCGTCAGAAACTGCTCTACGAAGGATAGGTGGTACGGCACGGTCCAACTGCATGGAGCGTTCCGCGGCAATGTGGCCAAGCCCATCCTTCACAACACCGGGGACAGATAGAACCTCAGCACGTAGTGACACTTGGAGTTTGCGTACTGGAGGTCTACACACAGCTTGATGCAGCCGCACATGAAGGTGGTCATCAGGATGAGGGCCACGTGGGGTCCATTTTTCCCGCCCTTGTCCAGAGATTTGAACATCGTGTCCCTCCGGACCCGGTCCATTTTAGATCCCCAGATGAAGCAGGAAATGGCTCGGGTGACTGCCACAGTGCAGGAGTGGGGTATGGGCCTGACCTGCGCCACGCAGAGCAACAACGTGAGCGCCTCGCACCTGATGACCAGGTTCTTACCCACAATGGAGAGAGATCGCTGCCCCCACATGCCCAACTTTTTTCGTACCTTGGCTACTCGCTCCTCCCATGTTTTGGTGCACGCCCCGGCCTTTCCGAACCATATCCCCAGCACCTTCAGGTAGTCTGACCTGACGGTGAAGGGGACAAAGGATCGGTCAGCCCAGTTCCCAAAGAACATGGCCTCGCTCTTGCCGTGGTTAACTTTGGCTCCCGAGGCCAGTTCGAGCTGGTCGCAGATGCTCATCAGTCTGTGCACAGACAGCGGATCCGAGCAGAAGACGGCGATGTCATCCATGTACAGGGAGGTTTTAACCTGAGTGCCTCTGCTACCTGGGATTGTCACCCCTCTTATGCTCGCATCCTTCCTAACAGACTCAGCAAAGGGTTCAATACAACAAACACTCATTCCCACCCGTTGATTGAGACTGCGCTGCTGATGTTTGTGTAGGGCAGTTGGTTCCAATTGCAGATTCCCTCCCCAAACCCCATTTTGGAAAGCACGTCCATCATGTAGGTGTGCGATATCCTGTCAAAAGCCTTCTCCTGGTCTAGGCTGATGAGGCAGGTGTCCACCCTCCTGTCCCGTACGTAGGCGATCGTATCCCTGAGTAGCACGAGACGATCAGAGATCTTCCAGCCTGGTACAGTACAGCTCTTGTCAGGGTGAATCACCAACTCCAGAGCAGACTTGACTCGACTGGCTATAACTTTGGACAGAATCTTGTAGTCAACATTGAGCAGTGAGATGGGCCGCCAATTTCTGATTTCTGCCCTCTCCCCTTTCGCTTGTCGATGAGGGTGATGATGCCTTTCCTCATGGATTCTGACATGCTGCCGGCCAGGAGCGTACTCTCGAATACTTCCAGCAGGTCCGGGCCGACCCAGTCCCACAGGGCCGAGTACGAGGAATATCGGCCTTGTCGACTCAATCTCTTCTCATAGGACAATTCCCTCATCCCAGGAAGCAATCGAGTGACACTTTGTTACACTTCCATTAAGGCAAGAATGTCCTTCGTTAGGTAAGGGGACCAAAACTGTGCACAGTGCTCCAGGTGTGATCACACCAAGGCTCTGTCTAATTGTAGTCAAACTTCTTTGTTCTTATAAAAACTCTTCACAATGTTGAACACAACTATTAACTGCCTCATTAACATCTCTGCTCGAAGAAGAAGGACCCCAGCTTCACGCACCCCAGACCCCTATTCTTTCCACATTAGCTGAATTCCTGCATCTCTGATACCATTCCAGTAAATCTCCTCTGCGCCCTCTCTAAGGCCTTGACATTCCTGCTAAAGTGTGGAACATGGAATTAGACACAATGCCCTCGCTGAGGCCTATAACCAGTGAGATTTATAAAGGTTCAGCCTCAATTCCTTGTCTGTGTCCCGTACTCCCATTTCTGGTTTCTGACTCAATGTCGGCTCTGAGCTGTTGAAACTGCCTGAATAAATAGTTCCACCCAACAAAGCGCTCGGAATGTGAGAAGGGACAAAGTGAGTGACCAAGTACATCAACTCCAAGTAAAACTCCACCATGTAGTGAAAACACTCAAAACACAACGGCTCTTTTAAGAGCCACCCACAATCTCTCTGAAAAAGCTGCACCAACATCTCTCTAGAATTGGTTTATTTAATTGGTTTTAATGCTCAGTAACTCTCTGGAACTGTCTCACTGTCTTTGTGTTTTCTGTTTCAATCTGGTATGGAGATTCTGGGAAGGTGAGTTTCACTGCCTGGGAGGATCTTTGTGGTTTTCCTGCAGAAACACAAAACAAAGTCTATTTTCAGAGTCACCCACCGCCTTATAGGGACAGCAGTGACATGGGAGCGGGAGCTGGGTTGTGTTTTATGCCGGAAATATCAGTTCATGATTTATGTTGTGCTCTCATTATATTCCAATCACTGAATTGAGCCTTTCCACCGCACCAGGGTTATGGGGAGAGTTTTCATCGTTCCTTTTCCAAACGTACAGACGATGTTATAAAGTTGCTGATTTATCCAGATGGCGGATTCTCCCCTCACAGTGAAAAGTAACATCGCACCGTCACATCTGCGCATTGTTTTATAATTGAATAATTAGTCAAATGGAATTATTTGTGATGTTATTTCCCCCGAGACGGTGTTTCCTGCAGTGAAACTGACAGGGTTTGTGAAACTGATAAGTTTTAGCTCAGTCATTCAGGGACCTGGAATTGCAGCAGTTTGAACCTGCTGTAACCCCAGCCCACTTCTGATTGGTCACCCTCTTCTCATAAAGTCAGTGACAGCACTTTTTTTTAATTTCCAAAATATACATTATTCATAGAAATCTGCAAAAATTACATTGCCAAACAGTTTCAAACAGCACCAAAAAATACAAACATTGCAAGGGAGATCAGTTTCCTTCTGTACTATCATGAGTTTCTTCACAATCCTTCCATTTCACTATTGTCATGCCAATTACAGTTTCACATTTACAGCAAATGAAAATATCAACAATACAGTTCGAGGGATTTCCCATGGATCCAGCCCCTCAGTTCAGCTTGGTGGGGGGTCATTACACTGTGGTCTTTCCCCATTGAGCCTTTGCTGCGGCTGCCCCAAGCTTTAGTGCGTCCCGAAGCACGTAGTCCTGGACCTTGGAATGTGCCAGTCTGCAACATTCGGTCGTGGACAACTCTTTGCGCTGGAAGACCAGCAAGTTTCGGGCAGACCAAAGGGCGTCTTTCACCGAATTGATAGTCCTCCAGCAGCAGTTGATGGTTATCTCGGTGTGCTTCCCTGGGAACAGCCCGTCCAGCACAGACTCCTGTGTTGCAGAGCTGCTTGGGATGAACCCCGACAAAAACCACTGCATCTCTTTCCTCATGAGGAGGCCATTCGCCCCATCAAGTCCATGTCGGGTTTCCAATCTGTTCTGTCCCCGACTCGATCCCCAAAGCCCTGCATCACCCCTTTGGGTCAAAATGACAGTGGTAGAACTCGAACCTACAATCTTCCTATAACTTCATAAAATACACTGAAGTCAAACGCCTTCTCTATTCGGCCACACGGCCTTTAGATAAAATGAATGATCCAATTGGAGAACCTCGAAGTACAAAATACAGCAAATCATTGGCTGAACCTGTCAACCTGGCAGAATATTTGAATTCGTGAAAGCTGCCAATTTCACTATGGAAAAGAAGTGATCGACTGGAAAAGTACATAAAAATCTATTTTCCCATCACAATTTTAAAAAAAGCTTTTAAAACACAATTCTGCTTTTACCGACTCAAATTGCTGGCGCTATTTTATGAACAGCTTCATTTTGCCAATTTTTGTCAACTTCTTATCCGTAACTGACAGTAAAAGACTCCGTTCAGCAATCTTTCACACGACAAATAACTCAAACTCGGTGTGGAAGTAATAAATTACAGACTATTGGTAATTCCCCTTCACACAGGCTTCAGGGGGACAGTGAGAAGCCACTGAAATAGTTGCTTCATCCTTTTAAAAGGTTCCCATTCTGTCCTGTTACTGACATGTTGGAATCAGATTTGTATTTGACAAGATATTTCTGTGAAAACAAAATCCTCAACGGACCAGCTGGGAATCTGGAAATCACTGAAGTAAAATAAAAGGCTTTTGATTGAGAAGACGGGACCTTCTCACCAGCAGCCGGGTTACATTCCCCTCACATCCTTGCACAGTGAGCAGTTCTTTCCCTCGAGAAATAGACAGCAGCAGTTGGAAGTTCAGTAAAAGGATCGGTTCATTGAGACAAGTTTCTGAGTGACAGGTGGTGCTGAATATTAATACAAGAAGGTCCTGGAATGGGAGACAAGTGTCCAGAGTGGGGTCTGAAATCAGGACAGGGAAATCGCCAGCACTGACACAGATCATTTCATTATTACATTGATATCTGACTGTCACATGATGGTGAAAGGAATGGAAGATGACGCTGGTTGTTCTGGATGAAGAGGGACAGACAGAGGTGTGGGAACAGCAGACTTCAGACTGTAATCAGCCCTTTCAGATACTGTGGGTGGATCTGAAAAGAGCCTTTGGGTATTTGATAAAATCCTGGCAGATTGACTTAGTTTTGGTGCCCAGAGCGGTGGTTTTCTTGGGCAGCAGCACGGCCTGGATATTCGGCAGCACCCTGCCCTCAGCGTCCTGGATAGGAGTTTTCAGGAGGTTGTCACCCCGGAGCTGAAGAGAGCACAGGCAGAGAGGGATTGGGAGTTTTCCAGACAGACAAGAAGGTCAAGGCAGGTAGTGCAGGAGTCCCTGGAGGGCATCCCACTTTCCAACTGGTATTCAGTTCTGAGTACTGATGGGAGAGCGGGTTCCTCTGGAGAGTGCAGTGAGAGTCATGACCAGAACTCCATGGATGGCTCAGCTGTGCAGGGAGGTAGTAGAAAATACAAGCGAGCAATACTGGTCGGGGATTGTATAGTTAGGGGAACTGATAGGTATTTCAGTGCTCGCAAACCAGGTTTCCTCCTTGGTGCAAGGACCATGGATATCACTGAGTGGCGACAGAGCATTCTGGAGGGCAAGGATGCACAGCCAGAGGTCGTGGTCCACATTGGTACCAACGATATAGGAAGAAAGAGGGATGAGATCCTTCAGGCTGAGTTTAGGGAGTTAGGAAAGAGATTAGCAAGCAGGACCTCAAAGGTAGTGATCTCCAAATTACTCCCAAGGCCACATGCTAGTGAGTATAGAAATAGGAGAATACACCAGATGAATGCATGGCTGGAGAGATGGTGCAGGAAGGAGGGCTACCGATTTCTGGGGCATTGGGACCAGTTCGGGGGAAGGTAGGACCTATATAAGTCGAACGGTCGACATCTGCACAGGACCAGGATGAATATCCTTGCAGGTGCTGTTGGGGATTGTTTAAACTAATTTGGCAGCTTGATGGGAACCTGAGGGCAGTTTCAGACAGAGCAATTTCAGGGCAGGGAACGGGAGGCAGAACATTAGCGAATGACTCTGAAAGACAGAAGAAGCAAAGTTTAAAAAGTGTGCAGCAGAGGAATTTGGCAATGTTAAAGGATATTTATTTATTTAAAGAGGCAACTTGATTGAAACATATCAGATCCTGAGGAGTCTTGACAGGGTGGATGTGGAAAGGATGTTTCCCCTTGTGGGAGAATCTGGAATTAGGGGTCACTGTTAAAGAATAAGGGGTCATCCATTTAAGGCAGAGATGAGGAGAATTTTTTTCCCTCAGAGGGTCGTGAGTTTTTGGAACTCTCTTCCTCAATAAGCGGTGGAAGCAGAGACTTTGAATATTTTTAAGGCAGAGGGACATCGATTCTTGATAAGCAAAGGGGTGAAAGGTTATCGGGGGTAGGCGGGAATGTGGAGTAATCAGTTCAGCCGTGAACTTATTGAATGGGGAAGCAGGGTCTCGGGATCGAATGGCCTACTCCTGCTCCTAATTTTTATACTTGTATGTATATTCATATAGTAAATAAAGCTGATGAGCTGAGGGCACAGATAGACACATAGAACAATACAGCACAGGAACAGGCCATTCGGCCCTCCAAGCCTGCGCTGATAAAGTAACATCACACTTTTTATTTTTATTTAGAGATACAGCACTGAAACAGGCCCTTTGGCCCACTGAGTCTGTGCTGACCAACAACCACCAATTTATACTAACCCTACAGTAATCCCATATTCCCTACCACCTACTTACACTAGGTGCAATTTACAAT
This sequence comes from Heterodontus francisci, assembly GCF_036365525.1. Lineage (NCBI taxonomy): Eukaryota > Metazoa > Chordata > Chondrichthyes > Heterodontiformes > Heterodontidae > Heterodontus > Heterodontus francisci. The sequence goes on from NW_027141841.1 coordinate 1,532,615, forward strand.
GGCCAATTTACCTCTCAACCTGCAAGTCTTTGGCTGTGGGAGGAAACCGGAGCACCCGGCGAAAATCCACAGGGAGAACTTGCAAACTCCACACAGGCAGTACCCAGAATCGAACCCGGGTTCCTGGAGCTGTGGTGCTAACCACTGCACCATTGTGCCCACACATGGTAACACAATATCATTGCAATAACGGAAACTTGGCTTCAAGAGGGCAAGAATGGCAGCTCAACATCTCTGGATATAGAGTTTTCATGTGGCATAGGGATATAAAAGGTGGGAGTGTAGCATTATTAGTTCAGGAAGGCATACAGCATTGAGGAGGGATTAAATGCTAAATGAATCATCAAATGAGGCCATATGGGTGGAGCTCAGAAATAAAAAAGGGGCAGCCACACTACTAGGAGTGTACTGTAGACACCCAAATAGTGAGAGAGAGATAGAAGAAGAATTATATGTAGGCAAATTGCTGAGTGCAAAACTATAGGGAAATAATAGTTGGGGATTTCAACTATCCCAATATCAAATGGGATACAAACAGTGTGAAGGGCACAGAGGGCACAAAATTCTTGAACTGCATTCAAGAGAACTTTAATAGCCAGCACATCACAAGCCCAATGAGAGGGGGCACAATTCGAGAGCGAGTCTTCAGTAATGAAGCTGGGCAAGTAGCAGTGGGTGACCATTTTGGAGATAGCTTTTTTTTTATTCATTCATGGGAATTTGGGCGTCGCTGGCCAGGTCAGCATTTATTACCCATCCCTAATTGCCCTTGGGAAGGTGGTGGTGAGCTGCCTTCTTGAACCGCTGCAGTCCATTTGGGGTAGGTGCACCCACAGTACTATTCAGAATGGAGTTCCAGGATTTTGACCCAGTGACAGTGAAGGATCAGCGAAATAGTTCCAAGTCAGGATGGTGTGTGTCCTGGTGGGGAAATTGCAGGTGGTGGTGTTCCCATGCATTTTCTGCCCTTGTACTTCTAGTTGGTAGAGGTCACAGGTTTGGAAGGTGCTGTTCAAGGAGCCTTGGTGCATTGCTGCAGTGCATCTTGTAGATGGTACACACTGCTGCCACTGTGCGTCGGTGGTGGAGTGAGTGAATGTTTGTTGTTGGGGTGCCAATCAAGTGGGCTGCTTTGTCCTGGATGGTGTTGAGCTTCTTGAGTGTTGTTGGAGCTGCACCTATCCAGTCAAGTGGAGACTATTCCAACACACTTCTGACTTGTGCCTTGTAGATGGTGGACAGGCTTTGGGGAGTCAGGAGGTGAGTTACTCGCCTCAGGATTCCTAGCCTCTGACCTGCCCCTCTAGCCACGGTATTCATATGGCTACTCCAGTTCAGCTTCTGGTCAATGGTGCCCCTAGGACGTTGATAGTGGGGGATTCAGCAATGGTAATGCCATTGAATGTCAAGGGGAGTTAGTTCGATTCTCTCTTGTTGGTGATCGTCATTGCCTGGCACTTGTGCGGCCCGAATGTTACTTGCCACTTATCAGCCCAAGCCTGGATATTGTCCATGTCTTGCTGCATTTCTACACGGCCTGCTTCAGTATATGAAGAGTCATGAATGGTGCTGAACATTGTGCAATCATCAGCGAACATCCCCACTTCTGACCTTATGATTGAAGGAAGGTCATTGATGAAGCAGCTGAAGATGGTTGGGCTGAGGACATTACACTGAGGAGCGCCTGCAGTGATGTCCTGGAGCTCAGATGATTGACCTCCAACAACCGCAACCATCTTCCTTTGCGCGAGGTATGACTCCAGCCAGTGGAGGGTTTTCCCATTGACCTCAGTTTTGCTCGGGCTCCTTGATGCCATACTCGGTCAAATACTGCCTTGATGTCAAAGGCAATCACTCACACCTCACCTCTTTTGTCCATGTTTGAACCAAGGCTGTCATGAGGTCAGGAGCTGAATGGCCCTGGCAGAACCCAAACTGAGTGTCACTGAGGCAGGTTATTGCTAAGCGAGTGCCGCTTGATGGCACCTTCCATCATTTTACTGATGATTGAGAGTAGACTGATGGGGCCTAAAGTGATGGAAGGTGTCATCAACATTGCCATCAAGCAGCACTAGCAGATATGTCCTTTAGGATTCGGCCAGCAGAGATGCTCCCGAGGCACTGTTGGTGATAGACATTGAAGTCCCCCACCCAGAGTACATTCTGTGCTCTTGCCACCCTCAGTGCTTCCTCCAAGTTCTTTTCAACATGGAGGAGTACTGACTCATCAGCTGAGGGAGGGCAGTAGGTGGTAATCAGCAGGAGGTTAACTTGTCCATTGTTTGATCTGATGCCATGAGACCTCATGGGGTCCAGAGTCGATGTTGAAGACTTCCAGGGCAATTGCCTTTCTACTGTACCGATACCTCTGGTGAGTCTGTCCTGCCCGTGGGACAGGACATACCCAGGGATGGTGATGGCAGTGTCTGCGACATTGCCTGTAAGGTATGATTCTGTGAGTATGACGACGTCAGGCTGTTGCTCTCCCAACTTAACACAAGCCACCAGATGTTACCAAGGAGGACTTTGCAGGGTCGACAGCGCTGGGTTTGCCATTGTCATTTCTGGTGCCCAGGTCGACGCCGGGTGGTCCGTCTGGTTTCATTCCTTTTTATTGACTTCGTAGTGTTTAGTTTCAACTGAGTGGCTCGCTCGGCCATTTCAGAGGGCATGTAAGAGTCAACCACATTGCTGTGGGTCTGCAGTCGCATGCAGGCCAGAAAAGAACAGCAGATTTCCTTCCCTAAAGGGCATTAGTGAACCAGATGTGTTTTTACAATCATCAACAATGGTTTCATGGCCATCATTAGACTTGCTTTTTAATTGCAGATTTATTATTTGGATTTAAATTTCAATGGTGGGATTTGAACCCACGTCCCCTGAGCAATACCCGAGGTGTCTGGGTTACTAATCCACTGACAAGTCCACTGACAAGACCACTATGCCACCACCACCCCTAGTAACCATACTGCAATTAGTTTTGGCATAATCATGTCAAAGGACAAAGATACAACAGAAGTAAAAGTTCTAAATTGGGGGAAGGCAAATTTTACAAAACTGAGAGGTGACTTGGTGGATGTGGACTGGATACAACTACTTGAAGGAAACCCCAAAAATGTTCTATCAGTACATTAAGAGCAAGAAGATAACTAAGGAAAGGGTACGGCCTATCAGAGATGTACAAGGGAACGTATGCGTGGATGCGGAAGATGTGTGTGGGGTTCTTAATGAGTTTTTGTCTCTGCCTTCACAAAGGAGAGGGATGATGCAGACAAAGAAGAGGAGTGTGAAATATTAGATACGATAAGCATAATGAGAGTGGAAGTACTGGAGGGTCTGACATCCTTCAAAATGAATAAATCACCAGGGCCAGATGGTTTGCATCTGAGGTTGTTAAAGGAAGCCAGGGAGGAAATAGTGGATGCGCTGAGGATCATCTTCAATTGCTCACTGGATTTGGGGGAGGTGCCGGAGGATTGGCGGTCTGTGAACGTTGTACTATTATTTAAAAAGGATGTGAGGGATTGGCCCAATAATTATAGGCCGGTCAGTCTGACCTCGGTGGTGGGTAAATTATTAGAATCAATTCTGAGGGACAGGATAAACTGCCACTTAGAAAGGCACAGATTAATCAGGGATAGTCAGCATGGATTTGTTAAGGGAAGGTCATGTCTCACGAACTTGATTGAGTTTTTTGAATAAGTAACAAGGAACATTGATGAGGATAGTGTGGTGGATGTGGTCTGCATGGATTTTAGTAAAGTCCCACATGGCAGACTGGTCAGTAAAATGAAAGCCCATGGAATACAGGGGAATGTGGCAGGTTGGATCCAAAATTGACTCAGTGACAGGAAACAAAGGATAGTTATCGACGGATGTTTTTGCGAATGGAAAGCAGTTTTCAGTGGCATTCTACAGGGCTCAGTGTTGGGTCCCTTGCTGTTTGTGGTATATATTAATGATTTGGAATTAAATGTTGGAGGTATGATTGGGAAATTTGCCTATGACTCAAAAATTGGCCGTGTAACTGATGGTGAGGAGGATAGCTGTCGACTTCAGAATGAGATGAATGGATTGGTTGAGTGGGCAGAAAAATGGCAAATGGAATTCAATCTGGAGAAGTGTGAGGGAATGCATTTTGGGAGGGAAAACAAAGCAAGGGAATACACAATAAGCAGGAAGATATTGAGAGGGGTAGAAGAAGTGAGAGACTTTGGAGTGCATGTCCACAGGTCCCTGAAAGTGGCAGGACAGGTAGATAGAGTGGTGAATAAGGCAAAGAGAATGCTTCCCTTTATTGGCCATGGGATAGAATAGAAAAGCAGGGATGTAGTGCTAGAACTGTATAAAATGGCGGTTCGGCCACAGCTGGAGTATTGCGTACAGTTCTGGTCATCACATTACAGAAAGGACATAATTGCTCTGGAGAGAGTACAGAGGAGATTTACAAGAACGTTGCCAGGCCTTGAAAGTTGCAGCTATGAGCAAATATTGGAGCGGCTCGGGTTGTTTTCCTTAGAACAGAGGAGTCTGAGGGGTGACTTGAATGAGGTGTACAAAATTATGAGGCGCCGAGACAAGTGGACAGTAATGACCTGTTTCCCCTGGTGGGGAGGTCAGTTACCAGGGGGCACAGATTTAAGGTGATTGGTAGAAGGATTAGAGGGGACATGAGGGGAAACGTTTTTACCCAGAGGGTGGTGTGTGTCTGGAATTCGCTGCCAGGAATGGTGGTGGAGGCAGAAACCCTCAACTCATTTAAAAATACCTGGACATGCACCTGAAGTGCTGCAACCAACAAGTCTACGGATCAGGTGCTGGAAGGTGGGAATAGATTGGGTGGCTAGATTTTTCGGCCAGAGCAAACGCAATGGGCTGAATGGGCTCCTTCTGTGCCCTAGTTTTTCTATAATTCTATGGAAATTGCCAGCACTGACACAGATCATTTCATTAGTACATTGATATTGGACAGACGAGAAGGAGAAGCAAGCTAAACACATAATGGTGAAAGGAATGGAAGATGACGCTGGTTGTTCCAGATGAAGAGGTATAGACAGAAGTGTGGGTGCAGCAGACTTCAGACAGTAATCAGCCCTTTCAGATACTGTGGGTGACTCTGAAAAGAGCCTTTGTGTATTTGAAAAAATTCTGGCAGATTGACTTGGTTTTGGTGCCCGGAGCGCTGGTTTTATAGGGCAGCAACACGGCCTGGATATTAGGCAGCACCCGACCCTGAACGATGGTCACCCCTCCCAGCTGCTTGTTGAGCTCCTCGTCATTGAGGACGGCCAGCTGTAGGAGTCTGGGGATGATGCGGGTCTTCTTGTTGTCCCGGGCCGCGTTACCGCCCAGCTCGAGGATTTCAGCGGTCAGATACTCGAGCACAGCAGCCAGATAGACCTGGGCTCTGGCCCCCACACGCTCAGCATAGTTACCTTTTCTCAGGAGCCTGTGAACACGGCCCACCGGGAACTGCAGTCCAGCCCGGGAGGAGCGAGACTTGGCCTTGGACCGAGCTTTCCCGTTGGTCTTTACTCTTCCAGACATTTCCACAATCTCACAAATACAGTCACAATGAATGGATAATTTCGTCAGCATTAAACATACACATGGGGTAGTCAGGATGGTCGAGCAGTCTGAGACGGTTCATTCAGATCACAATTCTCTCTGCAGAGGTGGGTTCAAATTCCCCTTCTGATAAGTTGTGTTTTGACATGACTAGAGGTATTTGGGAGTAGCGATGAAGAACAAACAGAGATCATGAAAGAATATTGACAAGCAAAATCAAAACAAATCCAAAGATGTTTCATCAATAGATTGCAGTCAGAGGCAACTGAGGAAAGAGTAGGGCCCATCAAAGACCTAAAAATGTAACCTATGTGTCAGGGTGGAAGATGTTGGTATGTTTATTAATGAATATTTTACTGTCTTCACAAATGAGGGGGGTGATGCAGATATTGTAATTAAGGAGAAGGAGTGTGAAGTATTGGTCATGATAAACTGAGGGAGAGAAGAAGTATAAATGGGATTAGCATTCTTGAAAGTGGATAAATCATCAGGGCCGGATGAAATGTACCCCAGGCTGTTAAAAGAAGTCAGGGAGGAAATAGTGGAAGGTCTGACCATCAGTTTCCAATCCCTCACTGGATACAGGTGTGATGTCAGAGGATTGGAGGTCTCGTAACACTGCAATAAAAGCAAAATTCTGCAGATGCTGCAAATACGAAATAAAAACTAGTTGCATTGGAAATACACAGCAGATCTGGCAGCAACTGTGGAGAGAGAAGCAAAGTTAACGTTTCTGTTCTGATGAAAGGTCACTGACCTGAAATGTTAACTTTGCTTCTCTCTCCACAGATGCTGCCAGACATGCTGTGTATGTCCAGCACTTTTTGTTTTTATTGCTAACATTGCACCATTCGTGAAAAAATAAGCGAGTGATCGACCAGATAATTAAAGGCCAGTTAGCCTCACCTCAATAGTGGGCGAATTATTGGATATAATTCTGAGAGACAGGATAAACTGTCACTTTGAAAGGCACAGATTAATCAAGTATCGTCAGCATGGATTTGTTCAGGGAAGCTCATGTCTGACTATCTTGATTGAATGTTTTTGAAGAAGTAACAAGGAGGATTGATGAGGATAGTGCAGTTGATCTGATCTACATGGATTTTAGCAAGACTTTTGACAAGGTCCCACATGGCAAACTGGTTAAAAAAAATAAAAGCACATGGGATCCAGGGGAATGTAGCAAGCTGGACACAAAATTGGTTCAGTGGCAGGAAACAAAAAGGATATGGTTACAGGTGTTTTTGCAACTGGAGGACTGTTTCCAGTGGTGTTCCGCAGGGCTCAGAACTAGGTCCCCTGCTTTTTGTGGCATATATTAATGATATGGACATAAATGTAGAGGGCACAATCAAGATGTTTGCAGATAACACAAAAATTGTCCGTGTTGTTGATAGGGAGGAGGATAGCTGTGCACTGCAGGAAGATATCAATTGACTGGTCAGGTGGGCAGAGAAGTGGTAAATGGAATTCAAATTGGACAAGGGTGAGGTGATGCATTTGGGAGGTCAAAAAAGGCAAAGGAATACACAATTGATGGGAGAACACTGAACGGTGCAGAGGAAGTGAGAGACGTTGGAGGGAATGTCCACAGATCCCTGAAGGTAGCAGGACAGGTCAATAAGGTCGTTCAGCAGGTATATGGAATCCTTTCCTTTATTAGCTGAGGAAAAGAATATCAGGGTGATCTGGGTATCCATGTCAATAAGTCACTCATAGCTAACATGCAGGTGCAGCAGGCAATTAGGAAGGCGAATACTCTGTTAGCCTTTATCACAAGAGGATTTGAGTACAGGAAAAGTGAATTCTTGCTTCAATTGTATAGAACCTTGGTTAGACCGCACTTGGAGTACTGTGTGCAGTTTTGGTCTCCTTACCTTAGGAAGGATATTATTGCCATGGAGGGAGTTCAACGAAGGTTCATCAGACTTGTTCCTGCGATGGTGGGACTGTTCTATGAAGAGAGATTGGGAAACTGGGTCTGTATTCTCTGGAGTTTCAAAGAATGAGAGGTGATCTCATTGAAACCTACAAAATACTTAAAGGACAGTCAGGGTAGATGCAGCTAAGATGTTTCACCTGGATGGGGAGTCGAGAACCAGGGGCTCAATTTCAAAATAAGGGGGAAGCTCCTTAGGACAGAGATGAGGAGAAATTTCTTTACTCGGAGGGTTGTGAATCTTTGGAATTCTGTACCCCAGAGGGCTGTGGAAGCTCAGTCGTTGAGTATGTTTAAAGCAGAGATTGACAGATTTCTAAATACAAATGACATAAGTGAATATAAGGAAAGTGTGGGGAAAAGGGCATTGAAGCGGATGATCAGCCATGATCATATTGAATGGTGGGGCAGGCTCGATGGGCTGAATGGCCGACTCCTGCTCCGATGTTGCTATGTTCCTAACTCCACATGATCGGCGAGGCAAAGCCTCAGGCCGACTTGTCGGGTGGTCTAAACAGATATCATTGCTTCTGATCTTCACCAGAACAGAGAGTGAGATGCAACATTGATCATCAAACAGACTGTGAGAGAATACAACAGAATAAAACACATGGAGAGACACTGTGGAATAACAAATAGATTTGATTGGAACTTTGACTTTGATTGGAATGGATAAAACACCAGAAGCAGCAGATTAAATTGGGATTCTCATCATTGTGTTGATCTGGGACAGAAAAGAGAAACTGATGGAAAGAAGGGAAGAAGGAAGAAAAGAAAGGATGGAACTGTTCAGTTTTTTCAGTTTTTTCACTTGCCCTTCAAAGCTGGATAAAAAAAAAGTTGCAAATAACAGAGAATTTCACCAAAAAGGGAGATTAAATGCCGCCGAAACCTTGGATCGAAGGATGCCCCAACAGATCACCTGTTTAACTGTCTCCTCACTGGGGGATTTCAATCAGTGAGTAATATTATTCTCTACCTTTTTTTGTCAAATGAACCCAGAACTGTCACTTGGAATTAATATCTGTGTTCCGACTCCTGAATAATAAAATTGTGAGTTTCTCGATATTTTCGGGACACATTTCCTGCTGAAAGAACTAAGAACTCTTTTCTAATTTGCACAATACTATATACACATTCATCAAGCCTCCTAAACTAGCATCCTTGGTGCTGCTCTCTCCTCCCAAACCTCATCTCATGTGACTGTTACATCATCACTTTGACAGTGGGCGTGATTGATCCCAATGTCTTCAGCATTAACACTTTACATCCTTATACTACACTGTCTGTCCAAAAAAATGGGTGGAGGGAACTTGATTTATCGAAACACCAACAGCTGCCAGTTGAAAATAAACTCAAACCCATCAGCGAGAGAGAGAGACTGTCAGAGAACCTCCTGCATCCAGTCCTGACCCTGTCACACTCAGCAGAGGCTCCCCCAGACCCCACTCTCATCAACACTGAACATTGTTACCGAGACACTTCAAATACTGTTTATAAAAGGCAGGAAAGGTCAAAGTTCACACAGCTTTATTGAACAGAACAAAGTTTAATATCTTCTGACCGTTTCTCGGTAACCACATGAGACATAGTTTTTCTTATTTGGTTCCTTTGATTTTTCTTGTTAATGACTGACAAATGTTCCAAACCTCAGATCAACCCTCCGACTTGCATCATGTCCCAGTCTCAGTCACAAGCAACAGATAACAACACAAACACTCTGAAACATACAACGCAGTCACACTTTCCTTCAGTGACATTAATGTCGAGCTGTTTTCCAGGTTGAATGCAACTGTGAACAAATTTGGATCAATGAAGTTGCCTTTGAAATATCAGCACTGAATTTCTGTACAAGGAGGAACAGTCATTCCAAACTCACATCCTACACAAAGGCTGTTTTCTCCTGTGATGAAAATTCATCATGTAATTTGAATTCTCACTTAAAGTTCAGAAGACACAGTTGGAAGTGATTGACAAGATAACTTCTATATCACAAATGAGAAGCAAGGCTCCACTGGAAATTGAACCCAGGCTCTCCTGTTTACAAGGCAGGTGCTTTAACCAACTAAGCTACAGAGCCAGATGTTGATACAATTAAAATCAGAGGAGTACACCATTTATTCTCATATAATATCAATATCAAAGCAAAATGCAGCAGATGCTGGAAATCTCAAATAAAAACAAGAAATGCTGGAAATACTCATCAGGTCTGGCAGCATCTGTGGAGAGAGAAGCAGAGTTAACGTTTCAGGTCAATGACCCTTCTTCAGACCCTTCTATAGATTCTCATCCCACTTCTCCACAGGTCACAACATATATTTTATCTTTTCCCACTTCCTGAAACAGTCAATCATATACTCTATTCTTCCCAGAATAGAAGACACGGACCAGGTTTCTTTAATGAACAGCAAAATTATGAGTTTATTGCAGAACAAGTTTTAACTAGTCATGAAATAAAGCATAAATACACAGGTAGAAATTTTAAAAGTTCCCTTTTTACCTTAACCAACATTTAAAGCCCCTTTCTTCCCACAGCCCCACACACGCACACACACATACACCGATTAACTGAAAAAAAAAGAATTATTTTTTACAATTCTGAGTTCTGTTAAAGACAAAAACAACACTTGGGCTCATTACTTGTTCATTCCTGAAGAAAACAGCAGATGAGATATGTTGTTCCAAAACTGGCAGACAGTCTAACTTCTGAGTATGCATAGACAGGTCACTAGGGTCTTTTAGAACAGTTTTTTAGAGGCAGTGCTGAGAATTAATTTTAGCAGGCTTTCTTCAAAGACAGGAGAAGAGATGAATTGACACAGTGAAGTTCTCAGGGTCTTTTAAAGATTTGCTGCAAAACAACGTGGGTTGTGTTCTTCTCTCCTTCCTTGACACTTCTTCAGGCTAACTTTATCAGCTGCTCACTCCAGAAGGTAAAACACAATGACTGCTACAAATAAAAGCTTGTGATTTTTCTGCCCTCTTCGGTGTGTGCTGCTGCTGCCGGGTTTGTCCAATCAAGCGGCGCATACAAACATCTCTGTCCACATTTCCCGCTGTTACCAGGGTTTCTGTTCTACATTTAACTTGAGTCATGTGACAACCAGTAAACATAGTTGCCAAATTAGTACTTTCAGTACCCTCTCGAAAAAGAACTGGTCTGACATTTATTAAGTTTGACGATGAATGATAATATATTCCAACCTTGGATCAACCTTGCATTGTGTCCCAGTCTCGGTTAAAAGCGACTCATAATGGCACCAACACTCTGAAACATACAACATGGTCACACTCTGCTTCAGTGAGATTAATGTTGAGGCGGTTTCACGTCAAATGCAATTGTGAACACATTTCTCTCGTGGAAATTGTGGGTGATTTGAGTATTTGCACTGAATTTCTGTGCAAGGAGGGACAGTTTCAAACAGCCATTCCGAAATCACTTCCTTCACAAAGACAAAGACTGTGCTGTCTTCACGTGTCACTCAACTTCACAAACAAATTTGAACTCAAAGTTCAGGGGAAGACAGAGATGTGAATGATTGACAGAGTAATCTTTCAATCATAACTTTCCGTTTCTTTACTGCAGTGAGGCTTTGTTGGGGTTTGAAGTTAGGTTTATCTGTTTATCAGACAGAGGCTTTAACCAACTAAGCTGCAGGGCAAAACCTCAAACATATCCTTTCCTGGAGTTACAGGTTATTGCAGGACTATCTGTCTCTGGGTTCTTTCTGAATCCATAAGTTTGCAGATCTTTGTGAGTGAGAGACATGGAGATATGCTTCAAAGATTTCCCTGTAAATTATTCATATCTCCATCTTTTCCTGAACTTTGAACAAACACATTACTGTGGGAATCACACACATCTGGCCCTCACACTCGTCCGCTGAACATTGAAAGGTTACAGTGTTTGGGGATCCATTTATTCAGATACATCTTGATCAGGACATGATTCACACATGTAATGTTTTTGTATATTATGTTTATGATGTAATATTGCAAATAAACTTTTCCTTGCACTTGCCACATTTGGTCTCCATTTTCTCTGCTGATGCCCCCTGAATATATTGGAGAAAATGGTGATGAGGATGAGATAAAAGTCTGTAAATATAGGCAGCAAACAGCAGCAGGGACTGCAGTGAACAAGAACAGCCAGCTCCTGGTGACCTACCTGCTCGGATGGTGGAGATTTTGGGTGGACTCTGTGAAGCCTGTACTACAGACTGTCTCCTCAGTTGAATGAGATGCCCTCGGGTAAAGCATGGCTACCCGACCCGACTCCGACCGGACCCGATGACATGTCAGGTTCGGGTCGGGTCTCTCTTCCATGTCCGGCATTCGGGCTCGGGATGGGTCAGGCTGGAGGCGGACACAGTGCTGCCTTGCTCAGGGAGGGAACTTCTGCATGATTCCGCAGGAATAGCCAGCTTTCGGAATGGAGGATCACAACACTTGGACAAGGTATGTTTGATATAATTAACTTTATTATGGTAGTCGGGTCGGGTCGGGTCGGGTCGGGTGCGGGAAAAAAATCAAAGGACTCGGGCCCGGGTTGAGTTCAGTTTGGATGTGGTCAAGTCGGGCCGGGTCGGGTTTCAATTTCATAAATGAGCAGGCCTTTACCACATGGTCTTAGTGTGCATCTGATTCAAAGTGATTATTTGGGACAATATGGCTGCACCCAAGGGATACATTGGAAGGCGAGGAACATATGAGAGGGCTCGAGACCCATTCAGTTCATATATTGAAAGAATGGACATGTTTTTCAGAGATAATAACATTTTGGAACTTGAAGGTGAAAGTGAAGAGGTCAAGACTCAGAATAAGGCAATTCTTGAGGGCAAGAAAGTAATTTTGCGAATGGGAATTATCCTGGAAGTGTATGACATGCTAACAAATCTTCCTGCTCCCATCAAGGCAAAAGATGTGAATTCAAAACAATCATCACCAAGTTGGAGGAACATTTCAACCCGAAGCCACTCGAGATCGGAGAAAGCGAGAAATTTGGAACCAGAAAGCAGAAAAGTAGTGAAACAGTTGGTGAGTACATTGTGGCATGAAGAATTTATTACTACATTGCAACTTTGGCATATTCTTGGACCGTGCATTATGAGACAGATTTGTGCTTATATTGGTGGATGAGAAAATATACTAAACACGCAAAATCCTACATTTCAGCTAGCGTGTAAGATTGCTCTATCCATGGAGATAGCATCAAAGAATGCTGTGGAATTTCGTCTTATGCCAGTGACAGTAACACCCTTCAGGAGAAGATTAAAAAACTGTCAAAATGGGCTTTCACATTGCAGATAAAATTTTCCACAGAGAAGTGTAAAGTGATAAGGTTTGGGAGGAAGAATGAGGCAATGTGCACGAATCTTGGAAGGTTTGAAAATGTTGCTAAAAGCAAACAGGACACTTGGCTTTGTTACTAGAGACATAGAGTAAAAGCAAATAACTTATACTAAACCTTTATAAAACACTGGGGTTGAATGGCCTCCTCCTGCACCTCCACGGAAAGCTTCCACTCCAGGCTCGGACACCCTCTTCAAGATCACTGTCCATACATCCCGCCACTCCACGCACGGATATCTCCCTCAGGATCAGATCACAGCTCCACAGTCCTGCCACATCCAGTCGTGAATGGTGGTGGATAATTTAATAACTAACAAGATGAGGAGGCTCCAAAAACATCCCCATCCTCAATGATGGTGGAGCCGAGCACGTCAGTGCAAAAGGCAAAACTGAATCATTTGCAACCATCTTCAGTCAGAAATATTAAGTGGATTTGATCTGTGCTAATTTCAGCTCCTCATCCTCGCTGGTGCCTTGGTTCTCTGGTGCTAATTTCAGAGTAAACCATGCAGCTTGACAATTGGAGTCAAAGAAAAAGACACAGGAGAGTTTGAAAGTGCCAAAACCTGGGATTGAACCAAGAACTGTGATTTTTAGTACTATGCAAATCCAGCTGAACTATTTCAGCCACACACCAAAACCAGCCTTCACTCATTGCTTTGGAAGACAATGTTTACATTCAAGTGTTTGTCAAAATTTACAGAACACAACATGAGTGATATTTCCCATTGTTTTCTCAGCACTGATGGATTGTGAAGCGGGAGACAGCCAGAAGTCCCACTGAGCTGCACTGACCCCGAGTAGTGAGTGAAATGAGATAAAGTTCAATCTTTAGCAGTGAGACGCTGGAGAGACGGATGAGTCCTGAATCAAGGAGAGACTTTCTGATATAGTAAAAGCAAAATACTGCATATGCTGGCAATCTGAAATACAAACAAAGGTGCTGCAAATACTCAGCAGGTGTGGCAGCATCTGTGGAGAGAGAAACAGAGTTAAAGTTTCAAGTCTGTGACCTTTCATCAGAACTGGCAAAGGTTAGAAAAGAATTAGGTTTTAAACAAGTGAAGGAGAGGGGCGTGTGGGAGAGAACAAAGGGGAAGGTGTTTGATGGGGCAGAGGGCAGGAAAGATTAAATAACAAAGTTGTCCTGGGACAAAGGCAAAGAGTCCGTTAATGCTTGTGGTCAAAGACAAAGCATTTGTCCAGAGAGAGTGTTAATAGCAGAATAATGAGCAGCTCCGACTACATGAAAAACAGGCACATGATTTCAAACACACTGTGTTTTGTGCTCCCCCTTTTGTGAATCCTTGTTCACAGCTTTCCAATTATAATGCAAAGAAATGAACATAAACAGGCTTTCTTTGGTTTAAAGAAGAAAAGTGAAACTTATTAAACTTGCTTAAACTTTAATACGGTTCATGCCTACAGATATACGATGCTCCCATGCTAGCATGCACACGTGATATACACATGCAGCGAGGGACAGAAAAAAGAAGAAAAGATAAAGTGGAACAGTTTGAGGCAATATCTTGTTCCTGTGCTTCGAGCTCACAGTGTAGCTCTTTTGTAGGTAATTCTTGCATTTCGTGGGGCCCAGTATTCTACTGAAACCTTGTACATGTTGGAGATTTTTGTCCATTTGAGATTCACATGTTTTCACAAGGTTCAGTTCTGTGGGAAAGAGATGGAGGCAGGCAGGACTGGAGAGGGTCTGCCCCATTCGGGAGCACACGGTGTTCTGAGTTCAAATCTGTGGCAAGTTCAAAAAACCAACAGCCAATTAGTCATGTGACTAAAACTGGTCTGACCACTTCTGCTGTGTATTGGGGAAGCAAAAGACTGCGTCCCTTTGTTTCAATGCTTTTTGCTTCTATGCAAATTTCTTTCCAGTCAGGCGATGGCAATTTTAAGTTTTAATGTTCATGTGGCAAAATTCATGTGTGCCTCAGTCTTGGCAGGTGGGGTGAGGGGGGGGGGGGGTTTGCCTGACACCAGTCATGTTCTGAAGTTATTGAACTCAAGGTTCAGTCCACAAGGCTGTAGAGTGCCGAATCGAAAGATCAGTTGCTGTTCCTCGAGCTTGCGTTGATGTTCACTGGAACACTGGAGCAGGCCAAAGACAGAAATGTTGACATGAGAGCAGGGGGGAATGTTGAAATGGCAAGCAACCAGAAGCTCAGGGCCATGATTTCGGACTGAGTGGAGGTGTTCGACAAAGCGGTCAGCAAATCTGCGTTTGGTCTCCCCAGTTTAGAGAAGACCGCATTTTGAACAGAAAATAAAGTCCGCTAAATTGAAAGAAGTACAAGTAAATCACTGCTTCACCTGAAAGGGGTGTTTGGGGCCTTGGATAGTGAGGACAGAGGAGGTAAAAGGGAAGCTATTACACTTCCTGCGATTGAATTGGAAGGTGCCGTGGGAAGGGGACGAGGTATTGGGGATAATGGAGGAGTGGACCAGAGTGTTGCGGAGGGAACGATCCTTTCGGAATGCTGACAGGTGAGGGGAAGATGTATTTGGTGGTGTCATCACGCTGGAGGTGGTGGAAATGGCGGAGGATAATCCTTTGGATGTGGAGACAGGTGGGGTGGAAAGTAAGGACAAGGGGAAACCTGTGGCGCTTCTGGGAGGGAGGGGAAGAGGGTAGGGCAGATGTGTGGGAAATGGACCAGACACACTCCTTGAACTCTCTGCTGACGAAGTCTGAAAAAGGGAAGAACAACCACACAACATGGGTCTCAAATCGAAGACCCTGAGATTAAAAGTCTCATGCTCTACCAACTGAACTAACAAGGCCTGATACAGTACTTCTACTCTGTATGTTATTGGACGGATGCAGCTGTTGGCTCCACCCCAAGGGCGGGCGTTTGTTCCACCAACCATGAAGCAGCTTCCTATCAATTCCCAAAATTATCATCTCCAACAAGAGAGAATCTAACTATCTCCCCTTGACATTCAATGGCATTATCATTGCTGAATCCCTCACTATCAACATCATGGGGGTTACCAATGAGCAGAAACTGAATTGGAACAGCCATATAAATACCATAGCTTCAAGAGCAGGTCAGAGGCTGGTAATTCCACTGTGAATCACTCACCTCCTGTCCACCATCTCCAAGGCACAAGTCAGGAGTGTGATGAAAGGCTCCTCACTTGCCTGGATGAGTGCAGCTCCAACAACACCAAAGAAGCTCAACACCATCCAGGACAAAGCAGCTCACTTGATCAGCACTTTATTGACCACCACCTCGACTACCTAGAAGGACATTGGATGAATGGCAACACCACCATCTGCAAGTTCCCCTCCAAACTACACACCATCCTGACTTGGAACTATATCATGGTTCCTTCACTGTCACTGGATCAACATCCTGGAACTCCCTTCCGAACAGCACATATTACAACGGCTCAAAAAGGCGGCTCACCACCACCTTCCCAATGGCAATTAGGGATGGGTAATAAATGCTGGCTTTGCCAGCAATGCCCACATCCCATGAAAGAATAAAAAAGAGATTTACCACAATGGTAGCAGGGTGTGGGTCTTCAGTTATGTGGAGAGATTGGAGAAGCTGGGGTTGTTCTTCTTGCAGCAGAGAAAGTTCAGAAGGGATTTGACACATTTGTTCAAAATCATGAAGGTTTTCAATAGTTTAAATAAGGAGAAACTGTTTCCAGTGGTAAAAGGGTCAGTAAGAAGAGGACACAGATATCAGGTGAGTGGCAGAAGAACCAGAGGTGACATGAGGAGCCATTTTTTACACAGCGATGTGTTGTGATAAAGAAAGAAAAGACTTGCATTTATATAGCACCTTTCAAGACCACTGGACATATCAAAGCACTTTGTAGACAATGAAATACTTTTGAAGTGCAATCACTGTTCCAATGTCAGAAATGCAGCAGCTAATACCCACAAACAGCAATGTGATAATGTCTAACTGATCTGATTGAGGGGCAAATATTGATCACAACACCAGGGATAATTGCTCTTCACTTGTTTGAAATTGCAGCATGGGATCTTTTACATTCACCCAAACATGCAGACCGGGTCTTGGTTTAATGGCACAGTGGTTAGCACCGCAGCCTCACAGCTCCAGCGACCCAGGTTCAAATCTGGGTACTGCCTGTGTGGAGTTTGCAAGTTCTCCCTGTGTCTGCGTGGGTTTTCTCCGGGTGCTCCGGTTTCATCCCACATGCCAAAGACTTGCAGGTTGATAGGTAAATTGGCCATTAGACATTGCCCCTAGTGTAGGGAGGTGGTCGGGAAAATATAGGGACAGGTGGGGAAGTGGTAGGAATATGGGATTAGTGTAGAATTAGGATCAGTTCCGAAGAAGGGTCACTGACCCGAAACGTTAACTCTGCTTCTCTTTCCACAGATGCTGCCAGACCTGCTGAGTGAATCCAGCATTTCTTGTTTTTGTTTAGGATTAGTATAAATGGGTGGTTGATGGTCGGCACAGACTCGGTGGGCCGAAGGGCCTGTTTCAGTGCTGTATTTCTAAACTAAACTATCACACCTGAAAGGCAGCACTTTCAACACCCTCAGTGCTGCACTGGAGTGTCAGCTGTGAAATCTGAACCCAGAAGCTTGTGTTTTCGAGGTGAGTGTGACCAACTGAGCGACAGCTTTTACCTGAGTCTCAATCCTTCTACCAACAGTTTCCCTCGATCGGGTCTGTCACAACCCCTCATGATTGTGAACACCTCTATCAAATGTCCTCTCTCAGGAGAACAACCCCAGCTTCTCCAATCTATCCACATTACTGAAATCCTAACCGAAATGAATTTTTCCTCAAGTTCCTTCTGGTTTTGTGAGTCACCTTAAATCTGTAACCTTCGGTTATTGACCGTTCAGCAGTTAGAAACAGTTCCTCAGTATTTACTCTACCTCAAACCTTCAAGGAAGCTCTGCAAAGTAACTGAAAATCAAGTTGTCAGAAGTGGGATTTAAACACATGCCTCCAGTGAAAGCTGCAAACTGAACAGAGAAGCTGAAACCGCTCAGTCACCTCAACTGTTCAGACCTTTTTGACCTCGTCATCACTTCTGTACTTTGAAAGGTTCACTCAGTTCTGGAACTTATTCAATGTTACTGGAATGCTCAGTGATTGGGATATTAACTCCCCCGTGTTTTCCTGAGCTTGTTCTCGGTGTATGGGGATGCTTGTCCTGGGCCGTGGAATCTTGCATCCCTGTTATGGACATTAACCCACTGATTGAATCTGTATTCACTGCTTTCCGCTGGTGCTGGGTAATTGCAGCGCGTGGGGCCGGAATGTTGCTGCTTGTCCTGGCCTCACTCACTCTGGGAAAGAGTGAATAATTGATGCGTCTGTTTCTGTATCTGAAATGTGACTTAGATCTGCTGTTATTAACCGAGGCAGCGCTGCAGAAGGATACGTTAATAATATCTCACTAATCAACTGCAAACAGTCAGAATGTCAAAACTTTGAGCAGCGCTTTCTGCACAGTCAGGGCTGGAAAGTTGAGGGAGGGAGAGACGCTGTCAGTATCTGAGTGTATACAGCACTGCACAGAGAAAGAGCCAATATACCGGGGCTGAGACACAGTGCATCTTTTCACATTTAATCACAACAATATCCACAGTCAGGAGCTGAAAAGGATGAAAAACCGAATAGCAAGAGCAAAAGTAAGAAAACTAAGCAATCATAGATTAGCTGATCAGCTTTCACTGTGTTACCTGGTAGTCTACTGTTTTATATTCAATGCTCTCTCCACTGTGGCCAGGGAATGATTTCTTCTCAAGGGCTGAATATTAACAAAACTTCTTAGAATTTAAATCTTTTAAAAGTAATTCCATGGAGCTAATGGGGAATAGTCAAATAACTGCATCAATTATCGGAGAGCTGGTTGGTGATGACGTGGATGTGTCTGCAGTGTGCAGGACCAGACTGTTTCTATAGATTCACAATGAATGTTTCACCCTTTATCTGCAACAGTAAAACTGATAGTGGACAATGGCTATTCTGGTTGCAGCAACCTGAAGATTTAACTCATTGACACCCTGCTTTCGGGCAATCCAGAAAGAACAACAACCAGCTCTGTCAGTTAGTGTGCTTGTTTGTTAACCCACAATTTGTTGGTTAAAGCACATAAATGGATGAGGCTTTATTAACTTAAACTCTTCTACATCTGCTGTATTACTCTTGCTGTTGATTCTTCAAAGTTAAGGTTAATCAAGTCTTTCTTTGTGAAATCCATGCTGACTGTGCTTTATTATATTTTCATTTTCATATGTATTTTCTACTTTTGGGGATTACAGGATATTGTCATTTTTTGTTGATTTTATTTTTATTTATTGCATTTATTGCCCATCCCTAATTCCTTCGAGAAGGTGGTGGCGAGCTGCCTTCTTGAACCACTGCAGTCGATGTGGTGCTGTTAGGAAGGGAGTTCCAGGATTTTGACCCAGCAACAGTAAGGGAACAGTGATATATTTCCAATTCAGGATCTTGTCTGGCTTAGAGGGGAACTTGCAGGTGGTGGTGTTCCCATGCATCTGCTGCCCTTGTCCTTCCAGGTAGTAGAAGTCACGGGTTTGGAAGGTGCTGTCTAAGGAGGTTTGCTGCAGTGCATCTTGTGGATGGTGCACACTGCTACCACAGTGCATCGGTGATGGAGATCCAATCAAGTGGGCTGCTTTGTCCTAGATGGCATCGAGCTTCTTAAGTGTTGTTGGAGCTGCACCTATCCAGGCAAGTGGAGAGTATTCCATCATACTCCTGACTTGTGCCTTGTAGATAGTGGACAGGCTTTGCGGAGCTGGGGAGAAATTTACAAAACTCAATCCTTCAACAAAATAGTTCGAAAACCATTAATATAGAAATCATGTGAGGATTCAAATGCAGGAGAAACAAGCAAAATACAGAAAGTACAGAGGACAGCAGAAAAGGGAAATTAGATCAGCAAGAGAGTGTGTGAGAAAAGATTAGCGGGTCACATAACTGGGAACACTGAAGTCTTTTACCAACATATGGACAGTCAATGAAAGGGGGGATCAATTAGGAGATTCTGTGGAGGCAGAGGTTGTAACTGAGGTACTAATTAAGTACATTTCATCGATCACAAAACAAGCAGATTGTGCAAATGTCACAGTAAAGGAGGAGGTTGTGGAGAAATTGGAGGGGATGAAAATAGATTAAGAGGAGATAATTACAAGGTTAGCAGTGCTCACAGTAGAAAAGTCACCCGGTCTGGATGGGCTGCATCCTGGATTGCTGAGGGAAGTAAGGGTGGAAATAGCGGTGACTTGAACCACAATCTTCAATCCTCCTTGAATATGGGAATGATGCCAGAGGACTGGAGGATGGAGGTAAGCTTGGGTAGTTCGATCTCAGTATAATTTGACCATTTTTATAATGTATCCATTGTAATAACTAAGAAGGTCAAGGAAGCCATTTTATAATTAACACATGACCAAAGGAGCCATTTTGTGTTCAGTACTAATGTTTATATCCTGTATAATTAATGAGTAGCTACCCATCATGAAACAGAGGATTGTAAAGGTAATGAACCCTGATTGAGTTATAATTAATGAATCAATAATAATTTTGGAGAGAATGGGTTTTCATTTAAAGTTTGTTCAATCTAATTACTTTGAGTTTCTGTGTCTGTGTGGGAAAGGGCAGTTTCAGCCAAATGTATAGAAACAATGGACCTTTCTAGGATCCCTGATGAAACCCATGGTATGGTACATCGTGACTTCAAGAGTCTCGATTTAATGAATAGGAAACTTGTTTCAGATCAGATTGGGAGACAGTGTGAAACCACTCCATTGTACTCATGTCTGAGATTCTGAGGACAGGTGACTGTTAGTGGAAGACATCATTAAGAACGAATTAAATGTACCTAGCAACAGCTCGGACCAATTATTATTTTGCAAGGTGGTGTGATGGCCATCCAGGGGTCAAAAGTAGGGATCTTGTAAGGTTTCAGTGTGCAGGAACACTAGAAGACCTCAGGGGTAAAGGCTCAGATCATCAACCAAGTTCTCTACCTGGTGAGGGATCTAGACTGGACAAAGAGGACCGTGAAACTCTGAGACCAAGCTCGACCAGTCCACACACCTGCTAGAGCTGTAAAGTTATATTCCCAAGTTTGTTAAAGATAATTTTACTTTCAATTATTAAGCACTATTTTACTCTCAATAAAAGTTCTGGACATATCAATCAAATATCCTGTTGCTTTAATTGGTTAAAGTCATTCCCAAAGAGACTGTCCACAATAGACATTCCAGAACTGAAAGATAAGTCTGCAAGGATTGCTAATTTTACAGCCCTGTTTAAAAAGAGAGATAAACCCAGGAACTAAAGACCAGTTAGTCTAATGTCGGTGGTGGGGAAACTTTTAGAGACAAATATCCAGGAGGAAATTAACTGTCACTTGGTAGAACATGGCCGAATAAATGACAGCCAGTACAGATTGGTTAACAGAAGATTGTGTCTGAAATAATTAATTAATTTCTTTGATGAAGTTTCACAGAGAGTTGACCAGGGTGGTGAGGTTGATGGTGTGTGTCTGGACTTCAAAATTGTGTTTGAAAAAGTACCATAAAATAGACTTGTTAGCAAAATTCGAGCAGATGGGATTAAAGGGGCAGTGGCAGCAGAGACACAAAATTGGCTGAGGGACAGAAAGCATAAAGTAGGATGAATGCTTGTTTTTCAGAATGGAGGAACTAATACAGTAATGTCACTGTTGTTGCAGTGTGTGCAGTGTCTGACCCTGAGCTGTCCGAGGGTGGGGGCTGTTTGTGATGTTCCTGTGGTGTGCATTATCTCTTACTCTTCACTTGTCAACAAGCGCGGGCCCAGTTGATCTCATGTGCATCTATGTCCCGACACTCACCTCCACCCCAGATGTCAAGGATCAATTCTATGAAACACTTGACGCTGCCATCAGTAGAATTCCCAGCACCGAGGGACTGTATCTTCTAGGGGATTTCAACGCAAGTGTGGGTACTGACTACAGCTTGGCCAATGAGCATAGGTCACCAGGGAATTGGGAAGATGAACAAAAATGGACAGAGGTTTCTGGAGCTATGCTGTCACCATGGACTCTGTGTCACAAACAGCTACTTCCAGTTCAAGCTGCGCCACAAGGTGCCCTGGAGCCATCCGAGATCACGCCACTGGCACCAGCTAGACCTTATCATCACCAGACGTACCACCCTCAGCATTGTCCTCATCACACGCAGCAATCACAGTGCTGACTGTGACACTGACCACTCCCTGGTGTGTAGCAAGCTCAGGCTTCAGCCAAGGAAGCTTCACCCATCCATGAAGAAAGGTCGTTCTCGGATCAACACTTGCCAAACCACGGATCCAGAAAGGACCCAGGAGTTCCTCAACATCCTTGATCAGGCTCTTTCAGAAAACACCCAAGGCCTCAGTGCGGTGTCAAAGTGGAATCATCTGCACGCCACCATCTGTAACTCTGCACGGGAAAAGAGATAAGAGGAATGCTGACTGGTTTGAGGCTTATTGGACTGAAATGGAGTCAGTTACTGTAACTAAGAAGAGAGGCCTCATGAACTACAAACCAGTCCCCAGCAAACACACTCCAGACGCTCTCAGAACTACCAGAAACAAGTCTCTGCAGACTGTTCGGCACTGCACCAATCAATACTGGTTAAAACACTGCAACAGTATTCAATCTGCCACTGAATCTGGGGAATGCTAGAGGGACATATGAAGGAATTCAACACACCAAGGTTCCTTAGACAGCACCTTCCATACCTGCAACCTTTACCAACTAGAAGGATAAGGGCAGCAAATTCATGGGAACATCACCACCTGCAAGTTCCCCTCCAAGCCACACACTATCGTGACTTGGAACTATATCGCCTTTCCTTCACTGTCGCTGGGTCAAAATCCTGCAACTCCCTTCCTAACAGCACTGTGGGTGTACCTACTTCACACAGACTGCAGCGGTTCAAGAAGGCAGCTCACCACCACCTTCTCATGGGAAATGAGGGATGGGCAATAAATGCTGGCTTAGCCAGTGATGATCACATCACATGAATGAATAAAAAAAAAATTAAGAAAGCAATGGGAGCAGCAGTAACTAAATCAGCACCTTTGAACACAAAGACAGGGGCGATCATGTTTAGTTTAGAGATACAGCACTGAAACAGGACCTTCGGCCCACCGAGTCTGTTTCGACCATCAACCACCCATTTATACTCAGCCTACACTAATCCAATATTCCTACTACATCCTCACCTGTCCCTCTATTTCCCTACCACCTACCTATGCGAGGGGCAATTTATAATGGCCAATTTGCCTACCAACCAGCAAGTCTTTTGGCTTGTGGGAGGAAACCGGAGCACCCGGAGGAAACCCACGCAGACACAGAGAGAACCTGCAAACTCCACACAGGCATTACCCAGAATTGAACCCGGGTCGCTGGAGCTGTGAGGCTGCAGTGCTAACCACTGCGCCACTGTGCCGCATCACTGAACCTGGCAAGCAGATGGAAAGGTGAGTGGAGCATTACCTTGAACTCTACATAACGGAGAACATTGGCACTGAAGTAGCTCTCAGCACCATTCCAGACTTCCCTGTCATGCAGGAGCTGGACAGCGACACCACCATAGTAGAGCTCAACAACGCCATTGACCTTCTTGCCAGTGATAAAGCCCCGGGAAATGATGGTATTCCACCTGGAATCATCAAAAGTGGAAAAGCAGCACAGCTGTAGCATCTCCATGAACTTCTGTGTCTCTGTTGGAAGGAGAGATCTGCGCCTCGAAAGATGCGTGATGCAAACATTGTCACCTTGTACAAAAATATCGGGGATCACAGTGACTGCAGAAATTACTGAGGCATCTCCTTGCGAAGTATTGTGGGGAAGGTCTTTGCTCACATTGCTCTGACCAGATTGCAGACACTGGCATCACACATCTATCCTGAGTCTCAGTGCAGCTTCAGAGCTGGTAGATCGACAGTCGACATCATTGTCTCACTTCGGCAGTTACAGGAGAAGTACTGTGAACAGTACAGACCACTCTTCATTGTCTTTATAGACATCATCAAGGCCTTTGATCTTGTCAGCAGAGACTGACTCTTCAAACTGCGATGGAACATAGGCTGCCCTCCTGAACTCTTGGGCATCATCTCTTCTTTCCACGAGAACATGCACAGTTCCATCAGTTACCATGGAGCAACATCAGATGCTTTCTAGATCAGCAGTGGGGTAAAGCAGGGCTGTGTCCTGGTGACAGCTCTCTTAGAAACAGAGGAACATAGGAGGAGGCCATTTAGCCCGTCGAGCCTGTTCTGCCATTCAATTAGATCGTGGATGATCATCTACCTCAACACCACTTGCCCGTGCAATCCCCATATCCCTTGATGTCATGAGTATCAAGGTTTCTATCAATTTCTGTCTTGAACATACTCAATGATTAAACTTCCACAGACTCCTGGGGTAGAGAATTCCAAAGATTCACCACCCTCTGAAAGAAGAAACTCCACCCTATCTCAGTTTTAAATGGCCTTTTAAATGAAACTTTAAGGAATACAAGCCCAGTTTCCTCATCCCAGGGATTAGTCTGGTGACCGTCCATTGCACTCCCTCCATGGCATGTATATCCTTCCTTAGAAAAGGAAACCAAAACTGTACACAATACTCCAGCGCAGTCTCACCAAGGTTCTATACAATTGCAGCAAGACATCTTTACTCCTGTACTCAAGACCCTTTGTGTGAAGGCCAACATACCATTTGCCTTCCTAATTGATTGCTGCACCTGCATGCGAGCTTTTAGTGTCTCATGAACAAGGACACCCAGGTCCCTTTGGACATCAACACTTCCCAAACTCTCACATTTAAGAAATATTCTGTCTTGCTGTTTATTTTACCAAAGTGGATAACTTCACACTTATTCATATTATGTTCCATCTGTCATTTCATTCACTTATCCTATCCAAGTCCCCTGGAAGCCTCCTTATTAACTACTCACAGCTCACATCCTTTACAATTAGCATACTCTTCTCCATGCTGCAATTGTAAACTTTCAGTGACTCAGATGGGGGTGTTCACCTGCATACCAGAGCTGATGATAAGCTGTTCATCTTGGCAAGACTGCCCGCCAAGACTAAAATGTGTCAGTTCCTAGTCTGTGAGATGCTGTTTGCTGATGACGCTGTGCTGACATCCTATAATGACATTCTCTTGCAGCAGTTTGTATATCGGTTCTCCCTGGCCTGCAAGGAGTTTGGACTGATGATCAGCATCAAGAAGATGAAAGTTATGGGCCAGGACGTCGAGACTCCACCTTCCATCAAAATCGACAACCTCACTTTGGAGGATCAACAATTACCAGCAATCTGTCCCTTGATACTGAAATCAGCACCAGGATTGTCAATGCTGCAGCTGTCATGTCAAAGTTGAGAAGACCAATGTGAACCAACAGCAAACTGACCAAAAATATAAAGCTCTGCGTGTACCAGGCTTGTGTTCTCAGCACCCTCCTTTATAGTTGAGAAGCATCAACAACTTATGCAAGCCAAGAAAAGCAGCTGAACAGCTTCCACCTCCGCTGCCTCAGATGGATATTGGGCATCTGCTGGCAGAAAAGCGTGCCGAATGCGGAAGTACACCAGCGTGGAGGGATCCGCAGCATGTTTGTCCTCTTGCGTCAGCGGTGACTCTGTTGACTGGGTCATGTGTGCCGAATGGATGACGGTCGCTTTGCCAAAGAAATGCTCTTTGGTGAGCTTGCTCTCAGCATGAGACCAACAGGTCACCCACGTCTGTGATACAAGGACATGTGCAAACGAGATCTCCAGCAGACTGGGAGTGTAGTCGATGCCTGGGAAGTCCTTCCTGCTGACTGGAATTCCTGGAGAAAGGCATTCAGGAAGACCATGGGAAAAGCAGAGGACAAAAGAAATGACCAGTTGGGGGGAAAGAGAGCTCAGAGGAAGGAAAAATTATCAGTCGACCTCCGGGCCAATGATATTCATCTGTTCCAGCTGTGGAAGGGATTGTCACTCACGAGTCATCCTCTGCAGCCACAACAAACGATGTTTAATAAAGAAGTGACCTACACGCCAGGCGTAGCCCATCGCCGTCCGAGACGGACAGTTGCCTATTACTATTACATCTGCAGCTACAACTACAAGAGCGGGTCAGAGGATGGGAACTCTGCGGCGACGAACTAACCTCTTGATTCACCAAAGCCTGCCAACCATCTACAAGGCACAAGTCAGGAATGTGATGGAATACTCATGCCTGGATGAGTGCAGCTCCAACAACACTCAAGAGATTGACACCATCAAGTCAAAGCAGCCCACTTGATTGGCACCCCATCCACCACCTTAAACATTCATTCCCTCGAGCACCAGTGCAGAGTGGCAGCAGTGTGTCACATTTACAATACGTACTGCAGCAACTTACCAAGCCTCCTTCAACAGCACCTTCCAACCCACAAACTCAACCACCTAGAAGGACAAAGGTAGCAGACGCATGGGAACATCACCACCTACAGGTTCCCCTCCAAGTCACGCACCCTCCTGACTTGGCACTATACCGCCATTCCTTTACTGCTGCCGGGTCAAAAACCAGGAACACCCTCCCAAAAAGCACTGTGGTGGTGCCAGAGGACTGAACAGTGGCAAATGTGACTTCCTATTTCAACAAAGGGTGTAAGGATCGTCCAGGTAACTACAGGCCAGTGTGATTAACAGCAGTGGTGAGTAAGGTTTTAGAAACAATATTAGGGAAAAAATCAACAGTCACTTGGAGAGATTTGAGTTAATTGAGAAGAGTGAGCATGGATTTATAAATGGGAGTTCATGCTTGACTAACTGCATTTTTTGATGAACTAACAGGAAGATGATGCAGCGAATGTTGGTGATATGGATTTTAAGAAAGGATGGATGGATGGATTCAGAATAAATGATCGGGTACCACATAAAAGGGTGGTCAACAAAATTGAGGTTCATGGAATAGGAGAGTCACTGTCCAATTGGATAGAAAATTGCTTTCAGGACAGAAAATAGCGAATCATAGTAAACGGTTCTTTGTCAGACTGGAGGATAGTCGACAGTGGGTGTTCTCCAGTTGTCACTGCGAGAACCACTGCTTTTTCTGCTATATGTAAATGACTCGGATCTTGGAATATCGAGTAGAATCTCAAAATATACCGATAACACCAAACCTGGAGGAGTGGTAAACAGTGAGGATATGACCTGCCTGCAACAGGACAGTGATAGGCTAGCAGAATGGGCAGACAGGTGGCAGATAGAATTTAATAGTGACGAGTGTGAGGTGATGCATTATAGCAGAAGGAATTGGGAGAGACAATATATACTTAATAGCACAGTTCTAAATAGAACTAAAAATAATGCACCTTGTAAGTGGCTTGTTGGTCTAGGGGTATGATTCCCACTTTGGGTGTCTGATTGGTTAATATGCGAGAGGTTAACAGACTAGCCCTTCTTCATTTGTGTTTTTAGTTGAAGGTCATCAATTGGTTGCAGCCTTACAGAAAGCGAAATTGACGTTCATACAGATCCTGTTTGAGGACCAGAGAACTGGATTCAAAGAGCCTGTCGGCAAAATTGAAATGAACAAAATGGACAGGTCACCAAGTGGGTGTCTGAAGGTGGAGCAGTAACTGTGAGCTGGATACAAAAACAACACGACCAGTAGCTAATATGGAATGGAATTCTTCTGTGTTTCTGTTGTTCGGTTTCGATTAGGGTGGCACAGTGGCGCAGTGGTTAGACCCACAAACTCATAGTTTCAGGGCCCTGGGCTCAATTCTGAGTACTGCCTGTGTGGAGTTTGCAAGTTCTTCCTGTGTCTGTGTGGGTTTTTGCTGGGTGCTCCGGTTTCCGCCCCCCTCCAAAGACTTGCAGGTGACAGGCAAATTGCCCGCAGTGTAGGTAGGTGGTCGGGAATATGGGATTCCTGTAGGGTTAGTTTAAATGGGTGGTTGTTGGTCGCCACAGACTTGGTGGGCCGAAGGGCCTGTTTCAGTGCTGTATCTCTAATAATAATAACTCATCGATTTTCTTGTTTTTCTCTTTTTTGATGCGTTTGAATAATTGTGGATCCTTCTTCAGGGTGTTTCCGTTCACCAGGAAGTTGTGACCTCTGATGATGTTGATCATCATAAGCTTCTGATAGTTTTGGAACTGAGCAAATTTCCTTTTCTTGAGTCTGCAAGATGTAACTCAGTCTGACATGTGGATCCAAGGGAGGATTTGAAAGCCACCCATGCATTGGAGCAGACAGTTGTATCCATCCAATAAGAGAGTGAGTAGAAGTGACAGTTCAGTCAGTCGAATATGAGACTTTTAATCTCAGGGTTGTGAGTTTGAGTGCCATTCTGTTTCTCCCTTTTTTGGGGCTTCATTAGCAGAGAGTACGAGGAGTGTTTGAAATGAACTTAAACAACAGTATGAGCAAGTCTCACTTTGATTCGGGACTCTTCACTCTGCAGCATATCACTGCAAAAGATTGAACTGTATCTCATTTCTTTCTCAGCTCGGTGTCAGTGCGGCTCGGTGGGACTTCTGGCTGTCTCCCGCTTCACAATCCATCAGTGCTGAGAAAGCAAAGGGGAATATTACTCACATGTTGTGTTCTGTAACCTTTCGGAAAAATTGAATGTATGTATTTTCTTGCAAAACATTCATTCTCAGTACAGAGAAAAATAGAGTATTTGATTGACTGTATCAGTAAGTGGGAAATGTTTAAAATATGTTGTGACCAGTGGAGAAATGGGATGAGAATATAGTGCCCTCTTCTGATTTCAACTGTAGAAGCATTTGTTGTTTGGCTCTGTAGCTCAGTAGGCTCAAACATCTGTCCATTAAATAGAAGATCCTGGGTTCAACTCCCAACAGAGCCTTATGTCATTATTAGCAACATGCTTTGGAAGTTCACATCTGCGTCTTGTGAGCTTGAACTCATAATTCAAGTTACATGATGAATTTCAGTCACAGGAGAAAACAACCTTTGTGAAGGATGTGAATTTGGATTGGCTGTTTCTCCTGATCCAGAAATTCAGTCCTGATATTTCAAAGGTAACTTCTTTGATAGAAATTTGTTCACCGTTCCATTCAACCTGGAAAACAGCTTGACATTAATCTCACTGAAGGAACGTGTGACCGCGTTCTGTGTTGCAGAGTGTTTGTATCATTATGTGTTGCTTTTAACCGAGACTGGGACATGACGCAATTGGGAGGGTTTATCTGAGGTTTGGAATATTTGTCAGTCAGGAACAAGAAAAATCAAAGTAACCAAATAAGAAAACCTATGTCTAGTGGTTACCGAGAAAAGGTCAGAAGATATTAAACTTTGTTCTATTCAATACAACTGTATGAACTTTGACCTTTCCTGCCTTTTTTCAGCAGTATTTGAAGTGTCTCAGTAAAAATGTTCAGTGTTGATGAGAGTGGGGTCTGGGTGAGCATCTGCTGAGTGTGACAGGGTCAGGACTGGATGCAGGAAGTTCTCTGACAGTCTCTCTCTCTCTCTCTCTGATGGGTTGAGTTGATTTTCAAAAGGCAGCTGTTGGTGTTTCGATAAATCAATTTCCCTCCACTGATTTTTTTGGACAGACAGTGCAGTATAAGGATGTAAAGGGTTAATGCTGAAGACAGTGGGATCAACCCCTCCCACTGTCAGAGTGATGATGTAACTGTCACATGAGATGAGGTTTGGGAGAAGAGAGAGCAGCACCAGGGATGCTAGCTTAGGAGGCTTGTTGAGTGTGTATATAGTATTGAGTAAATTAGAAAAGAGTTCTTAGTTCTTTCAGCAGGAAATTTGTCCAGAAAATATCGAGAAACTCACAATTTTATTATTCAGTAGTCGGAACACAGATATTAATACCAAGTGACAGTTCTGGGTTCATTAACAAAACAAAGGTAGCGAATAATATTTCTCACTGATTGAAATCCCCCAGTGAGGAGACAGTTAAACAGGTGATCTGTTGGGACATCCTTCGATTCAAGCTTTCTGCAGCGTTTAATCTCCCTTTTTGGTGAAATTCTCTGTTATTTGCAACTTTTTTTTAATCCAGCTTTGATGGGCGAGTGAAAAAACTGAAAAAAATTGAACAGTTCCATTCTTTCTTTTCTTCCTTCTTCCCTTCTTTCCATCAGTTTCGCTTTTATGTCTCAGATCAATATAGTGATGAGAATCCCAATTTAATCTGTTGTTTCTGGTGTTTTATCAATTCCAATCAGAATTCAACATTCCAATCTAACCTATTTGTTATTCCACAGTGTCTCTCCATGTGTTTTATTCTGTTGCATTCTCTCACAGTCTGTTTGATGATCAATGTTATATCTCACTCTCTGTTCTGGTGAAGATCAGAAGCAGTGATATCTGTTTACACCACCCGACAAGACGGTCTGAGTCTGTGCCTCGCTGATCATGTGGGGGTCGGAACATAGGAACATGAGTCGGCCATTCAGCCCATCGAGCCTGCCCCGCCATTCAATATGATCATGGCTGATCATCCACTTCAATGTCCTTTTCCCCTCACTTTCCTCATATTCCCTTATGTCATTTGTTTTTAGAAATCTGTCAATCTCTGCTTTAAACATACTCAATGACTGAGCTTCCACAGCCCTCTGGGGTACAGAATTCCAAAGATTTGCAACCCTCTGAATAACCACATTTTTTCACATCTCTGTCCTAAGTGGCTTCCCCCTTATTTTGAAAATGCATCCCCTGGTTCTCGACTCCCCAACCAGGGGAAACATCTCAGCTGCATCTACCCTGACTTTCCTTTAAGTATTTTGTAGGTTTCAATGAGTTCACCTCTCATTCTTCGAAACTCAAGAGAATACAGCCCCAGTTTCCCAATCTCTCTTCATAGAACATTCCCACCATCCCAGGAACAAGTCTGATGAACCTTCGTTGAACTCCCTCCATGGCAATAATATCCTTCCTAAGGTAAGGAGACCAAAACTGCACACAGTACTCCAAGTGCGTTCTAACCAAGGTTCTATACAATTGAAGCAAGACTTCACTACTCCTGTACTCAAATCCTCTTGTGACAAAGGCTAACATACTATTCGCCTTTCTAATTGCTTGCTGCACCTGCATGTTAGCTGTCAGTGACTTATTGACATGGATACCAGGTCACCCTTATGCATTATACCTCAGTTAATAAAGGAAAGGATTCCATATACCAGCTGAACCACCTT
Organism: Heterodontus francisci; assembly: GCF_036365525.1. Taxonomy (NCBI): domain Eukaryota; kingdom Metazoa; phylum Chordata; class Chondrichthyes; order Heterodontiformes; family Heterodontidae; genus Heterodontus; species Heterodontus francisci. Next base: position 1,563,668 of record NW_027141841.1, read on the forward strand.
CTTGACCTGTACTGCTACTTCAGGGATCTGTGGACATTCACTCCAACGTCCCTCACTTCCTCTGCACCGTTCAGTGTTCTCCCATTAATTGTGTATTCCTTTGCCTTTTTTGACATCCCAAATGCATCACCTCACACTTGTCCAATTTGAATTCCATTTACCACTTCTCTGCCCACCTGACCAGTCCATTGATATCTTCCTGCAGTGTACAGCTATCCTCCTCCCCATCAACAGCACGGACAATTTTCGTATTATCTGCAAACATCTTGATTGTGCCCTCTACATTTATGTCCATATCATTAATATATGCCACAAAAAGCAGGGGACCAAGTTCTGAGCCCTGTGCAACACCACTGGAAACAGTCCTCCAGTTTCAAAAACACCTGTAACCAATTCCTTCTTGTTTCCTGCCACTGAGCCAATTTTGCTACATTCCCCTGGATCGCATGCGCTTTTATGTTTTTTTAACCTGTTTGCCATGTGGGACCTTGTCAAAAGCCTTGCTAAAATCCATGTAGACCACATCAACTGCACTATCCTCACAATCCTCATTGTTACTTCTTCAAAAAATTCAATCAAGTTCGTCAGACAGGAGCTTCCCTGAACAAATCCATGCTGATGATAATTGATTAACCTGTGCCTTTCTAAGTGACAGTTTATCCTGTCTCTCAGAATTAATTCCAATAATTCGCCCACTATTGCGGTTAGGCTGACTGGCCTTTAATTGTTCCCTCGCTTCCTTTTTCAACAATGGTGCAATGTTAGCAATAAAAACAAAAAGTGCTGGACATACACAGCAGGTCTGGCAGCATCTGTGGAGAGAGAAGCAAAGTTAACATTTCAGGTCAGTGACCTTTCATCAGAACAGAAACATTAACTTTGCTTCTCTCTCCACAGATGCTGCCTGACCTGCTGTGTATTTCCAGCGCTAATAGTTTTTCCTTCAGATTTCCAGCATCTGCAGAATTTTGCTTTTATTGCAACGTTACGAGACCTCCCATCCTCTGGCATCACACCTGTATCCAGTGAGGGATTGGAAACTGATGGTCAGACCTTCCACTACTTCCTCCCTGGCTTCTTTTAACAGCCTGTGGTACATTTCATCCGGCCCTGATGATTTATCCACTTTCAAGGATGCTAATCCCATTTATACTTCTTCTCTCCCTCAGTTTATCATGTCCAATACTTCACACTCCTTCTCCTTAATTGCAATATATGCATCACCCCCTCATTTGTGAAGACAGTGAAGTATACATTAACAAACATCCCCACATCTTCCACCCTGATGGGCCCTACTCTTTCCTCAGTTGCCTCTTACTCCAATGTATTGATGAAACATCTTTGCATCCATTTTGATTTTGCTTGTCAATATTCTTTCATGCTCTCTGTTTGCTCTTCGTCGCTGCTCCCAAATGCCTCTAGTTAAGTCAAAAGACAACTTATCAGAAGTGGGATCACAAGGCCGAAAGTGGGGATGTTCACTGATGATTGCACAATGTTCAGCACCATTCATGAGTCCTCAGATACTGAAGCAGCCCGTGTCCAGATGTAGCAAGACCTGGACAACATCCAGGCTTGGGCTGATAAGTGGTTAATAACATTTGCTTCACATAAATGCCAGGCAATGACCATCTCAAACAAGAGAGAATCTAATCATTTCCACTTGATGTTCAATGGCATTACCATCACTGAAACCCCCACCATCAACATTGGGGGAGTTACCATTGACCATAAACTGAACTGGACCAGCCACATAAATGCATTTGCTACAAAAGCAGGTCAGAGGCTAGGAATTCTGCAGTGAGCAACTTACCTCCTGTCTCCCCCACATCTTTAGATCTTTCCACCATTTACGAGGCACCAGTCAGGAGTATGATGGAATACTCTCCACTTGCCTGGATGAGTGCAGCTCCAACAACACTCAAGTAGCCTGCTTGATTGCCCCCATCCACCTGCTTCAACATTCACTCCATTCACCACGAATGCACAGTGGCAGCAGTGTGTACAATCTACATGATGCACTGCAGCAACAAACTAAGGCTCTTTCAACAGTACCTTCCAAACTCTGAACCTCTACTACCGAGAAGGACAAGGGCAGCAGATGCAAGGGAGCACTACCACCAGCAAGTTCCTCTCCAAGCCACACACCATCCTGACTTGGAACTGTATCGCCATTCCTTCATTGTCGTTGGGTAAAAATCCTGGAACTCCCTTCCAAACAGCACTGTTGGTATTCCTGCATCTCAATTACTGCAGCGGCTCAAGAAGGCAGCTCACCACCACTTTGTCAAGGGCAATTTGTAATGGGCAATAAATGCTGGCAAAGCCAGCGATGCCTATGTCCCAGGAACAAAGGAAATAAAGTGAGGAAATAGTGAAGGGCTTTTATAGAATACACGGAGACACGTTTCCATTTGTGGTGGTTTCTGAAATAAGAGCCAAAAATATAAAATTAACATTCATAAAACCAATGAGGAATTCATGAAAAATGTATTTATGCAGTAAATGGATAGAATCTGGAATTTGCTATCACAGGGAGCGATTGGGGTGAATAGTATTGATGCACTTAAGGGGAGGTGGAACAAATGAACAAGTGTATGGGGAGAAATGAATTGAGGGATATACATATCGGGCTTCATTTTTTAAAATTTGTGCATATGAAGCAGGATGGCTGGAAATATGTGTGGAGCATAGAGCAGTTGGGATGATCCCAATGCAGTGTTTTGTCTGGATGGATCTGCCCAGAACACTTGTGATGCAGGAGCTGGGAGCTTCAGTACTTCAGTGGAGGCTGATACTGACACTGGTTTTCATTAGTGGGTGTTCTTAATGGTTATTAATTGAGAAATTAAATTCACCTCTTTGATATTTTGCCCCTCACCTGTTCTTGAGTTATAAGATATATTTTTTCTTCATACTGGCAAATACTTGAAGGTATTGTGATGAATGTGATGGTTGCTACACTCGAGGCACAAGGAACAGTGCAGCCAACTCCTCTCACACACAGTAGGTACATTATCACTCAGAGTACAGAGGCACAGATAGTTCATCAGTTCCCCAGTCTCAGACTGCAGAAGTAGTCATGCTCACATTGATTCCAAGCTCCAGAGACACATTTTCAATGAAACAAAGCAGGAGAAAAAGAAGTTGTTTCCATTTCGCCCCAATTCAGTCCCACTGACAGTCAGATGCATCAATCCCAGGTCAAAATCACACCCACTAACAGACTGAAATGCAATGTGTCAATCTAAATATAATGCAGAGATGGCTAGCAATTAAATATCAGATAGATTTGGCACACGCTACTGATTGAATGGCACAGAATCTAAGCTAATGATGTCCCCTGAGATTTAAATTAAATATCATACCCAAAGCTCACACCCATTCATTATAAAGGATGTTTAAACATCCCCATAGTGTACCCTGAGATACAAGTTACATACAAGTCCAACATTCATTGCAGTGAAAGTTTCAAAAATGCTGAAAGATATTGTAAGCTGAGACACAAATTAGATACCAGTTCAGAACTCACGCACGCTGTGAAATTGAAAGATACATAATCAATTCTATTAGTGTAGATTGATCTAAACATTATATACCATTCTGAAAACTCATACAATATCAAACTGAAATACAGTATCAATTCCATTAGTGTAGATTGATCTAAACATTATATACAATTCTAAAAACTCATACAATATCAAATTGAAATACAGTATCAATTTTATTAGTGCACATTGACCTAAACATTACATACTGTTCCAAAAACTCATATAGTATCAATTCCATTAGTGTAGATTGATCTAATCATTGCCAGTCCAAAAATCACATACAGTATCAGATTGAGCAATGCTGATATGAAGTGTAAACTGTGATGTAAATTAGATGCCTGGACAGAACTCACCCAGACTGCGGAAATAAAAAATACAGTTGTCTATGATACGCATTATTTTCCAGCCAAAAACATCTCATGCATGATCAGAGTGAAATAGATTATCAATTCCATTTGTGTAGACTGAACTCCACATTATGGCGGCACAGTGGCACAGTGGTTAGCATTGCAGATTCAAAGCTCCACTGACCTGGGTTCAGTTCTGCGGAGTTTGCAAGTTCTCCCTGTGACCGCGTGGATTTCTGCTGTGTGATCCAGTTTCCCCCCACAGCCCAAGAATTGCAGGTTGTTAGGTAAATTGCCCCGAGTGTGAAGATGTGGTAGGGAATATGGGGTTGATGTGGGATTAGTGTATATGGGTGGTTGCTGGTTGGAACAGACTCGGTGGGTTGAAGGGCCTGTTTCAGTGCCGTATCTGAAAATAAAATTACAAACCTGTAAAAACTCTCATCCAGGGGTATGGTGATTTTGTGGTTACTTTACAGGACGAGTAATCCAAAAGTCTCCACTAATGGACCAGAGACATGAACTCAAATTCCACTGCAGCAGCTGGGTAATTTATAGAATCAAAGTAAGTTTATGGCACAGGAAGAGGCCACTTGGCCCATTGTGTCTGTGCCAGATGAAAACGGTCCACCCATTCTAATCCCACCTTCCAGCATTTGGTGCATAACCCTGCAGATTACGTCATTTGAGGTGGATATCCAGACTCATTTTGAATGAGTTGAGGGTTTCTGTCTCAACTCCCCTATCAGGCAGTGAGTTCCAGACCCCCTCCACCCTCTGGCCGAAAAAAACTTTTCCTCATCTCCTCTGTAATCTTTATACCAATCACTTTAAATCTATTCCCCTAGTCACTGACCTCTCTGATAAGGTGAACAGGCCCTTCAGTTCAACTCTATACAGGCCCCGCAAAATTTTGTACATTTCAGTCGGATCTCCCCTCAGCCTCCTCTGTTCCAAGGAGAACAGCTCCATCCTCTCCAGTCTTTCCCCAGAGCAGCATTTTTCCAGTCCCGGCAACATCCTCGTAAATCTCCTCTGTACCCTATCTAGGGCAATTACATCCTTTCTGTAATGAAGTGATCAGAACTGCACCCAGTACTCAAGTTGTGGCCTGACTAATGATTTATACAGTTACAGTACAACCTCCCTGCTCATATATTCTATACCTCGGCTGATAAAATAAAGGATTCCATGTGCCTTTTTACCACCTTATCGATCTGTCCTGCTTCCTTCAAGGATCTTTGGACATTTACTCCAAGGTCCCTCACTTTCTCTACACCTCTCAGCAGTATCCTATTAATCGTGTATTCCTTTGCCTTGTTTGACCTCCCCAAATGCATGACCTCACACTTCTCTGGATTGAATTCCATTTGCCATTTTTCTGCCCATCTGACCACACCATCAAGATATTCCTGCAGCCTGCAGCTATCCTCCTTGCTATTTACCACACAGCCAACCCTTGTGTCATTTGCAAACTTCTTGATCATGCCCCCTACATTTACATCCATGTCGACTACATCATAAACTGCACTACCCTCATCTATTTTCCTTGTTAATTCTTAAAAATTTCGATCAAGTTGTTCAGACAAGCTCTTCCCTTAACAAATCCATGCTGACTATCCTTGATTAATCTGTGCCTTTCTAAGTGACATTTTATCCTGTCTCTCTGAATAGATTCCAATAATTTTCCCACTATTGAGGTTAGACCGACTGGCCTGTAATTATTCGGTCTATCCCTCACTCCCTTTTTAAACAGAGGTACAATGCTAGCAGTCCTCCAATCCTCCAGCACAACACCTGTATCCAGTGAGGTCTGGAAAACGATGGTCAGACCTTCCGCTATTTCCTCTCTTGCTTCTTTTAACAGCCTGAGGTACATTTCATCCATCCCTGGTGATTTATCAACTTTCAAATAAGCTAATTTCATTAGTATGTCCTCTCTCCCTCTGTTGATCACATCCAATACTTCACACCCCTCTTCCTTATCTACAATATCTGCATCGTCCCCCTCTTTTGTGCAGACAGATGCAAAGTATTTATTAAGAACAATGCCAACATCTTCTGCCCCGACATATAGGTTACCTTTATGGTCTTTTCTGTGCCCTACTCTTTCCTTAGTTATCCTTTTACTTTTAATGTATTGATAAAACATCTTTGTGTTTACCTTGATTTTGATTGCCAATATTCTTTCATGCCTCTCTTAGTTTTCCTAATTTCAACGTTCATTTCCCCCCTCCACATTCTATAGACCTCTTGGCCTTCTGTAGTATTGAGTTCTCTGTGTCGGACATAATCTTTCCTTTACTGCCATATCATACCCATAAGCTCCTTGACATCCATGGGGCTCTTGATTTGGCCTTCCCACCCTTTTTCTTTGAGGGAACATGTTGACTCTGAACCCCTGGAATCTCCCCTTGAATTCTTCCCACTGATCTGACACTGATTTACCTTCAAGTAACTGTTTCCAGTCCACTTTCGCTAAATCACTCCTCAGTTTAGTAAAGTTGGCCTTGCCCCAATTGAGAACTCTAACTCTTGTTGTATCCTTGTCCTTTCCATAATTATGTTAAAACTGACTGAATTATGATCACTACCACCAAAATGCTCTCCCACTGCCACTCCTTCCACCTGCCCCTCTTCATTTCCTAAAACTGCGTCCTCTCTTGTTGGACTTGCTACATATTCGCTAAAAAATTTCTCCTGAATGCATCACAAGAATTCTGCTCCCTCAATTCCTTTCACACTAAAACTATCTCAGTTAATGTTTGGGTGGTAAAAATCCCTTTCTATTGCTGCCGTACTGTTGCTTTGACAAAAATTGCCACTCTCCCTCCTTTCTTATCTCCCTCCCTATCGTGTCTGAAAACCCTGTAACCAAGACTGTTGAGCTGCCATTCCTGTCCCTCCTTAAGCCATGTTTCTCTCAGAGCTATGATATCATACTGCCACCTGTCTATCTGTCCTCAGCTCATCTGCTTTATTTGCTATACTCCTTGCATTGAAATAGATACACTTAAGCACTGCCAAACACCTTTTTAATTTTCTAAACCTTGTTTCCTCAGTCTTCCAGACTCATCAATTAATTTTCTGCCTTCCATTTTCATTTCTGATTTTGTCCCATCTGACTCTACCTTCCAGTCCCCATCCCCCTGGCAAACTAGCTTAAACCCTCCCCAACAGCAAGAGCAAAATGCCCCGCAAGGAACTCCGTCCCAGCTCTGTTCAGGTGCAACCCGTCCGACCAGTCCCAAGAATCTAAAGCCATTCCTCCTGGACCATCTTTCCAGCCACGCATTCATCTGTCTTATCCTTCTATTCCTGAACTCACTTGCGCTTGGCACTGGGAGCAATCTGGAGATTATTACTTTTGATGTCCCGTTTCCAAATTTCTTACCTCACTCCCCAAATTCTGACTGCAGGACAACATCCTTATTTCTCCCCATGTTGTTGGTTCCAATGTGGACCACAACTGCTCACCCTCCCCTTTCAGGATGCTCTTTAACTGCTCAATGACATCCTTGATCCTGGCACCAGGGAGGCAACATACCATTCCTGGAATCATGTCTGCGACCACAGAAATGCCTGATTGTTCCCTTGACTATTGAATCACCTATCACTATGGCTTTTCCAGTCTTCCTTGTACCTCCCTTTGCAGCTGAGTCACCCATGGTGCCATAGACTTGGCTCCGGCTGCACTCCCCAGGGAAGCATCACTGTCCTCCATATTCAGAACTGAATACCCGTTGGAGAGTGTCATGCAGTCAGGGTGTCCTGCACTACCTACTCGATTCTTTCTGACTGCCTGGTGATCAACCATTCCCTCTCTCCCTGCATACTCTTAAGCTCTGGGGTGACCACATCGATAAACGTGCTATCCATGTAGCTCTCTTCTCACGAATGCACTGCAGTGTAACCAGCTGCCACTCAAGTTCCAAAACCCAGAGCTCAAGCTGCCACAATTGAGAGCACTTCCTGGCACAAATGGTTCTCTAAGATAGTGGAAGCATCCTGGAGCTCCCACATATCACAGGAGGTGCACTCTCAAGGTTGAAACACCCCTGCCATTAGTTGACCATTTGCTACTGCTAAAGAAAACCTTAACAGTACTACAACACCTTAGAATTATAAATAAAACTTTACGAGTACTGATAAATCCCACTAAAAATCAATACAGTTCACTAGTTAAGATAAACCTTACTCCAAAAAACTCACCAACGATTCACTTGTCCCTTATCATTAATACTTAATGTATACTCTTTTTATTCTGCCTGTTGTTGAAATGCGATAACCCAGCCATTTACACACCCACCCTAACAGTGGTGTACTTTGCATCGGTATTCACCGAGGAGAGGGACATTTCGGATGTTGAGGTTAGGAACAGATGTTTGATTACTCTAGGTCAAGTCGGCATAAGGAGGGAGGAAGTGTTGAGTATTCTAAAGGGCATTAAGGTGGACAAGTCCCCAGGTCCGGATGGGATCTATCCCAGGTTACTGAGGGAAGCGAGAGAGGAAATAGCTGGGGCCTTAACAGATACCTTTGCAGCATCCTTAAACACGGGTGAGGTCCCGGAGGACTGGAGAATTGCTAATGTTGTCCCCTTGTTTAAGAAGGGTAGCAGGGATAATCCAGGTAATTATAGACCGGTGAGCCTGACGTCAGTGGTAGGGTAGCTGCTGGAGAAGATACTGAGGGATAGGATCTATTCCCATTTGGAAGAAAATGGGCTCATCAGTGATAGGCAACATGGTTTTGTGCAGGGAAGGTCATGTCTTACCAACTTAATAGAATTCTTTGAGGAAGTGACAAAGTTGATTGATGAGGGAAGGGCTGTCGATGTCATATACATGGACTTCAGTAAGGCGTTTGATAAGGTTCCCCATGGCAGGCTGATGGAGAAAGTGAAGGCGCTTGGGGTCCAAGGTGTACTAGCTGGATGGATAAAGAACTGGCTGGGCAACAGGAGACAGAGAGTAGCAGCAGAAGGGAGTTTCTCAAAATGGAGACGTGTGACCAGTGGTGTTCCACAGGGATCCGTGCTGGGACCACTGTTGTTTGTGATATACATTAATGATTTGGAGGAAAGTATAGGTGGACTGATTAGCAAGTTTGCAGACGACACTAAGATTGGTGGAGTAGCATAGCAGATAGTGAAGGGGACTGTCAGAGAATACAGCAGAATATAGATAGATTGGAGAGTTGGGCAGAGAAATGGCAGATGGAGTTCAATCAGGGCAAATGCGAGGTGATGCATTTTGGAAGATCCAATTCAAGAGTGAACTATACAGTAAATGGAAAAGTCCTGGGGAAAATTGATGTTCAGAGAGATTTGGGTGTTCAGGTCCACTGTTCCCTGAAGGTGGCAACGCAGGTAAATAGAGTGGTCAAGAAGGCATACGGCATGCCTTCCTTCATCGGACGGGGCATTGAGTACAAGAGTTGGCAGGTCATGTTACAGTTGTATAGGACTTTGGTTCGGCCACATTTGGAATACTGCGTACAGTTCTGGTCGCCACATTATCAAAAGGATGTGGATGCTTTGGAGAGGGTGCAGAGGAGGTTCACCAGGATGTTGCCTGGTATGGACGGCGCTAGCTATGAAGAGAGGTTGAGTAGATTAGGATTATTTTCATTAGAAAGACGGAGGTTGAGGGGGGTCCTGATTGAGGTGTACAAAATCATGAGAGGTATAGACAGGGTGGATAGCAAGAGGCTTTTTCCCAGAGTGGGGGTTTCAATTACTAGAGGACACGAGTTCAAAGTGAAAGGGGAAAAGTTTAGGGGCGATATGCGTGGAAAGTTCTTTACGCAGAGGGTGGTGGGCACCTGGAACGCATTGCCAGCGGAGGTGGCAGATGCGGGCACGATGGAGTCTTTTAAGATGTATCTAGACAGATACATGAATGGGCAGGAAGAAAAGAGATACAGAACCTTAGAAAATAGGCGACATGTTTAGAGAGAGGATCTGGATCGGCGCAGGCTTGGAGGGCCGAAGGGCCTGTTCCTGTGCTGTAATTATCTTTGTTCTTTGTTTTTTGTTCTTTGTACTAACTATTTACTGTTACTCCCAACAGTCGTTAATCACAACCAGTCACCTTGCAGCTTTCCTGCGATGTCACTATTCACTTTGTTTCCAAACTCCAGCATATTTGGACTCCTGTCCACTCCGCTTTCACCCTTTCCTGCTCTCTGAGTGAACCCTTGCTTGCTCTCTCTCTCTCCCCACCCCGGGCTCTTTATGCTCCACTCTGCTCTCACTGTTTCCCGCTCTCTTAATGTATCAATATTTGTTTGCGTTGTGGTTAATTCAAAATATGGATTAACTGTATTTTACAGTTGTAGGTTTTATTTGGTAGTCCTGTACAAGTTGTGGATTGGTATTCAATATTTCGCTCTGTGAAAACGATTGTGAATGAAAACATAACTTTCAATCTTATACATGGGCTTGTCTGCAAGCTCCAAGTCCTTCACTTTGTTGTAATGGAATTGAAACTGTATCTTTCAGTCTTAATCTCTGTGGGATTTTTGAACTGGTATGTAATGCATAGCTCGGTCTAACGTCTGATGTACATTATTGGGATTCATAGGATCAAAGGAAATAGGGGCATTAGGCCAATCAGCCCATTGAGCCTGCTCTGCCATTCAAACAGATCGTGGCTGATCATATCCCTCTTTGCCATTTTTCCCTGCTATCTCCATATCCCTTGATCCCTGTAGTATTTAGAAATCTATTGATTTCTGTCTTGAATATGTTCAGTGATTGAGCCTCCACAGCCCTCTGGGATAAAGAATTCCACAGATTTCCCACCCTCTGAGTAAAGAAATTCCTACTCATCTCAGTCTCAAATGGCCTGTCCTTATTCTGAAACTGTGTCCCCTTCTTCCAGACTCACTAGACAGAGGGAACATCCTATCCATATCTACCCTGTCACACCCTGTAAGAATTTTGTAAGTTTCAATGAGATCACCTCTCATTCTTTGAAACTCCAGAGAATTTGGGCCCAGTTTCTGCAGTCTCTCATCATAAGGGGATTAGTCTGGTGAATCTCCATTGCATTCCCTCTGTGACAAGTCTATCCTTCCTTAGATAAGGGGAGGTGATGGCGTAGTGGCATTGTCATGGGCGGCACAGTGGTTAGCACTGCAACCTCACAGCTCCAAAAACCTAGGTTTGATTCTGGCTACTGCCTGTGCAGAGTTTGCAAGTTCTCCCTGTGACCATGTGGGTTTTTGCTGGGTGCTTTGGTTTCCTCCCGCAGCCAGAGACTTGCAGGTGATAGGTAAATTGGCTGTTGTAAATTGCTCCTTGTGCAGGTAGGTGGTAGGGAATATGGGATTACTGTAGGGCTAGTATAAATGGGTGGTTTTTGGTCAGCACAGACTCGGTGGGCTGAAGGGCCTGTTTCAGTGCTGTATTTCTAAATAAATATAAAATAAGGAAACCAAAATTGTACAGAATACAGTGCTGTACCCCAAGGGTCACTGTTGGAAACACTGCTTTTTTTTGCTACAGATACATGACTTGGATCTTGGAATATAGAGCAGAATCTCAAAATATGCCGATAAAACCAAACTTGGAGGAGTGGCAAACAGTGAGGATGAAATGAACCACCTGCAACAAGACAATGATAGGCTAGCAGAATGGGAAGACAGGTGGCAGATGGAGTTTAATAGTGACTAGTGTGAGGTGATGCATTTTGGCAGAAGAAATAGGGAGAGGCAATATATACTTAATGGCACAGTTCTAAAGAGTGTGCAGGAATAGAGGGACCTATTCACTGTCACGTGAACGATTACTTCTTGTTGTGTGGCTCTCAGCTTTGTAAACTTCACTGGACTGGAGTGAGGTGACATCTACTGGCAGGAAGCAAGAACTGCAAACAAGCAGCAGATACTCCATAGTCTGTCAGGGTGAAAGAAACATTGCAATGTGAGGAAATAGTGAATGGGTTTGATTGGGTTGATGGAGACATGATTCCACTTGTGGTGGAGTCCAAAGCAAAGGCCAGAAATATAAAATTGTCATTAATAAAAGATATGAGGAATTCATGACAATTGTATTTAGGTAGTGAGCGGGTGGAATCTAAATAGAATAGAAAGTGAGATTGGGTGGACAGAAGCAGTGTGAAAGGATGGCTCAAACAAAAGGTAAACAACCTGAAAGGTTAACTCTGTTTCTCTTTCCACAGATGCTGCCAGATTTTCTGAACATTTCCAGCACATTCTGTTTTTATTTCAGAATTTGCAGGAGGTTGCTTTGCTCTGAAAAAAAATGGATGATCGGCTTTGGCTGCCAGTGAAATTCCACAGGAGCTAAAAGGAAGTTCTGATATCAGTGGCATGTTGATCCAGGGGTATGATTCTTGCTTAGGGTGAGTGATTAATTAATGTGTGAGAGATCCTGGGTTCAAATCCTGGACAAGCCCTACTTTGTTGGCGTTTTTAGTTTAAGGTCATCGATTGGTTTCAGCCTTGTAGAAGGCGGAATTGATTTCCATATCGAGCCTGCTTGAGGACCAGAGGGCTGGATTCAAAGAGCTTGTCGACAAAATTGGAATGAATGAAATGTACAGAGAGCCAAGTAGGAATATAAAGTTGTAACTTTAACTGAAGCCTGGCTCCAAAAAACAACAGAACTGGGTTCTGGTATGGAAAGGAAACCTTTCCCATTTCTGTTGTTTGGCTTGCATTGACTCATTCATTTTCTTGTTTTTCACTTTGTTGATGCCTTTGAATAATTGTGGATACTTCTTCAGGATGTTTTCTTTCACCAGGTAGTTCTGACCTCTGATGATGATGATCGTAATGAGCTTCAACTCACTGATAGTTTTGGAACTGAGCAGATTTCCTTTGCTTGAGTCTACAACATGGAACTCAGTCTGACATGTGGACTCATGGGAGGTTTTGAATGCCACCAATGCTTTGAAGAATACAGTTGCATCCATCCAATAAGAGACCGAGTAGAAGTGACAGTTCAGTCAGTCGAACATTAAACTTTTAATTTCAGGGTGGTGAGTTGGAGTGCCATTTTGTTTTTCCCTTTTTTAAGGCTTCATTAGCAGAGAGTACAAGGAGTGTTTGAAATGATATTCAGCAAAAGTATGAGAAAGTCTCACTTTGATTCGGGTCTCTGCAGCATCTCGCTGTGAAAGATTGAACTTCATCTCATTTCATTCCCAGCTCGGGGTCAGTGCGGCTCAGTGGGACTTCTGGCTGTCTCCCGCTTCACAATCCATCAGTGCTGAGAAAGCAATGGGGAATATTATTCACGGCTCTGTAACCAGAGGACTCCGATTTAAGGTGAATGGCAAAAGAACCAAAGGCAACATGAGGAAAAACATCTTTTGCACAGCGAGTGGTTAAGATCTGAAATGCACTGCTTGAGAGTGTGATGGAGGCTGATTCAACCATGGCTTTCAAAATGGTATAAGATAATTATCTGAAGTGAAAAAAATTGCATGTCTTCATCGAATACATGAGTCTGTGGCATGAGCTGAGTTGCTCGTGCAGAGAAGCAGCACAAGCACAATGAGCTGAATGGCTTCCTTTTGTTCTGTAACTATTCTATGATCTATGATTCTTTTCAGAGTGAAATCAACACTCACATACAAGAAACTGACAGGTACAATGTAAACCCCACACTAACAGACCAGCGAATGCTAGGGACAGAGTAAAACCAACTCAGTCCTAGACTAGAAACTGACAGGTACACAGTAAACTTCACATTATCAGACAAGAAATTGACAGATACAGTGTGAAACCCACAGTCACCTAGCAGCAGTTGGCAGGTAACGTGTAAAAATCTTTCTTTCATATCCCAGCTGCAAGGTACAATGAAAATTAGGTACAAACCCAGGCTCAAACTTCAAAGACTGAGAGATACAAAGCAAAACACATACTCACCTACAAGCACAGAGAAGAAGACACACTCAGAGGAGGTGCAGATTAAAGACACATGCATGTAACAGAAACTGATAGGGATAGAATCAAACCCTTTCTCACTTCTCAGAAACTGATAGATATAGACAAAAGCTGATGCTCACATACAAGTTGTTGAAAGATATGTGGTGAAACTCACATAGCAATAGCAGAAACAAACAGGTACTGAATAATACCCACAGTCACAGACCAAAAACTGAAATATGCTGAGTTAAACACCACTTTCTCACACCAGAAACTCATGGCTACAAAGTGCAGCTGACTCGATCCTCCCAGGCATTGACAGGGATAAACGAAAACACTCACGACGATACCAGGTCATGAAATGTACGAAATAAAACCGATCAGCTGAAAGAATAGCATTAATGACAGGTGTGGTACCCAGAATGCTCAGCGGCCTAGAATCCGCCCTATCTGTGACAGAAGCCGGGCGCGCAGGGGCAGTAGAGACAGCTCTGTCAGCAGCTGGAGCTGCGGGTTCGGAGTTGGAGCGGGATATTCACAAAGTGCGAGAAGACCGCGCCCTTTGCGGGCTCACACAGCTGGAGCAGTGCCTCAGGACCACAATAAGAAGGAACAATCCCATCTGTATCCCTGCGGATGGCGGCGGTGAAGCTTTTCCTGGTGAGGCTTCCCGAAACGGCGTCTATAAATGGATAAGAATTAGGGACTGGGCAGGGAGCGTCTCTAAATGAATAACATTTGGGTACTGGTCAGGGAGCGTCTCTTAATGAATAAGATTTGGGGACTGGGCAGGGAGCGTTCATAATTGCTTAAGAATTGGGGACTGGTTAGGGAGCGTTTTTCTATTCGTTGGTGGGATGTGGGCGTCCCTGGCTCGATCTCAGCTCGAGTAATGTGTCCAGTTCTGGGCACCAGGCTTCAGAAAGGACATCAAAGCTTCTGAGACAATTCAGAGGGGATTTACTAGAATGATCCAAGAGATGCGGGGTGTCAGTTCTCTGGACAGGCTGGTGAAGCTGGGATTGTTCTCTTCAGAGTAGAGAATGTTAAGGGAAGATTTAATAGAGCTGTTCAGAATCATGAAGGATTTTCATAGGGTAGAGAGGGAGAAACTGACCCCACCTGGGCGTCAGTAACCAGAGGATACAGATTTAAAATAATTGGCCAAAAATGTCAAGGGGAGGTGAGGAGAGATCTTTTTACCCAGTAACTGATTCGGATTTGGAATGAATTGTCTGACAGGGTGGTGGAAACAGATTCAATTATAACTTTCATAAAGGAATTGGACAAATATTTCAAAGTGAAATTCTCCAGGATTATGGGGAAATAGGCAGGGGGTTGGACTAATTGCATCTTTTTGTTAGAGAGTCAGCAGAGGCACAATGGGGCCGAATGGCCTCCTTCTGTGCTGTATGATTCTATGAACATAAGAACGAGGAGCCGGAGTCTGCAATTCAGCCACTCGAGCCTGCTCTGCCATTCAATACAATCATGGCTGATCTCATCACAGCAGTTCTTGTTTCTTGCCAGTAGATGTCACTTCACTCCAATGCAGTGAAGCTTACAAATCTGAGAAAGAAACAACAGGAAAGAATTGTTCACATTATATTGAATGTGTGGGATTTAGAAATACTAGGAGTGGAGACGAGTTATTACTTGTCTGCTCGATCCCCATTGCCCTGTAAAATTATTTCCTTCATGTGCCCATTCAGATTCCTTTTGTAATCCTCGATTGTCTCCAATTCCACCGCCCTCGTGGGCAGCGAGTTGCAGATCATCACCAATCAGTGTAAAAAAGTTCCTGCGCACATTCCCCCTGTACCTCCTGTCCAAAACCTTCAGTCTGTGTCCCCTAGTCCTTGTACCAATAGTTAACGGGAACAATGTTTCCTTGCCAACTTACTTAAAACTGTCACAGCCTAAAACACATCTATCAATTCTCCCCTCACTCTCCTTTGATACAGGCAGAACAGCCCTTGCTTTTCCAACCTAACCTTGTAACTAAAATCCTCCATCCCTGGATCCATTCTGGTGAATTCCCTCTGCATCCTCTCAAGGACCCTCAAATTCTTTCTAAAGTCTGCTGAGCAGAACTGGAAGCAACACGCCAACTGGGGCCTGACCAGAGCTTTATAATGGTTCAGCATAACTTCCCTGCTTTGTACTCAATGCCTCGAATAATAAAGCCCAAGATCCCATATGCTTTGCTAACCACTCTCGCAATATGTCTTGCCACCTTCAAAGATTGATGCACATGAACCCCAAGTCCCTCTATTCCAACACACTCTTCAGAACTGTGCCATTAAGTATATATTGCCTCTCCCTATTCCTTATGCCAAAATACATCACCTCACACTTATCACTGTTAAATCCCATCTGCCACCTGTCTGCCCATTCTGCTGGCCTATCATTGTCCTGTTGCAGGCAGTTCATATCATCCTCACTGTTTGCCACTCCTCCAAGTTTGTTGTCATCGGGAGATTTTGAGATTCTACTCAATATTCCAAGATCCAAGTCATTTATCTTTGGCAAAGAAAGCAGTGGTTCTCGCACTGACCCTTGGGGAACACCACTGTCGACTAACCTCCAGTCTGACAAAGAACCATTTCATAAGACTCGCTGTTTTCTGTCCTTAAACCAATTTTCTATCCAATTGGACATTGACCCTCCTATACCACGAACCTCAATTTTGTTAACCGCCCTTTTATGTGGTACCTTGTCAAACGCTTCCTGAAAATCTATATAAACAACATCCACTGCATTCCCTTCATCAACCTGCTCTGTTAGTTCATCAAAAAATACAATTAGATTAGTCAAGCATGAACTTCCATTTATAAATCCATGCTCACTCTACTTAATTAGCTCAAACCTCTCCAAGTGACTGTTGATTTTTTACCCTGATTATTCTTTCAAAAACCTTACCCACCACTGCTGTTAATCGAACTGGCCTGTGGTTAGCCGGACTGTCCTTACACACTTTCTTGAGTAGCGGCGTCGCATTTGCCACTATTTATCCTCTGGGACCTCCCCCGTATCCAGGGAAGATTGGAAGATTATACCGAACCCTTCCGTTATCTGCATCCGCAGTTCCTTTCGCAATCTGGGATGCAAGCCATCCGGACCAGGTGATTTATCTACCCGAAGCACAGCCAGCCTTTTTAGTACCTCCCTCTCTCAATTTGTACCCTATCCATTGCCTCCACTCTCTTCACTTCTGCTGATATTTTGGCCAATTCCACTTCCTTAGTGATCACTGATAAAAAGTACTCATTAAGTTGATTAACATTGCCCTGCACCTCTAAGCTTATATTATCCTTTTTGTCCCGAATAGGCCCTACTCAACCTCTTACTACCCACTTATCATTTACATGCTGCTCGAAGAATTTTGGGTTTCCTTTCATGTTGACTGCCATTCTATTTTCATAGAAATAGAGAATAAGCAAATATAGAAGATATAAGTATTTCCCATCCTTGATGAGGTGGAACATTTTTATGTTGTGGGTGGTAATAACTTGGCCCACGAGTGTGGTGGAAGCAGAGACAATCAATGATTTGAAAAGGAAATTGGATGGAGACTTGAAGGAAAGAAACTTGAAGGAGGAAAGGGATCGAGCTGGTGAGTGGAACTGACTTGATTGCTCCGGGGAGAGCCAGCATGGACGTGATAGGCTAAATGACCACCTTCTATGCTGTAAATGACTCTGTGTTGTTTCTCAAATCCAATCCACTGGTCCTTGGTAAATAATTTCAAAGTAAATTGTGCAACTGGAAAATCAGAACCAAGGCAAGGGACGCATAAGGAAGCGAAATTGCTGAAACCCAGGATTGAACTAGGGACCTTTAAATTTTCAGTCTCACAATCTCCCATCTGAGCTATTTTAGCCGCACAGTAACAATGTCTTGGAGTCCTTGTTTTGGAAGAAAATACATACATTCAAGTTTTCCAAAAAATTAAAGAACACAACATGTGAGTAATATTCCCCATTGCTTTCTCAGTACTGATGGATTGTGAAGCGGGAGACAGCCAGAAATGCCACTGAGCCGCACAGACACCGAGCTGAGAATGAAATGAGATAAAATTCAATCTTTCATTGTGAGATGCTGCAGAGCGATAAGGGTCCTGAATCAAAGCGAGACTTGCTCATTTCAAACACTCGCTGTACTCTCTGCTCATGAAGCCTTAAAAAAGGGAAAAACAGAATGGCACTCAATCTCACAACCCTGCCATTAAAAGTCTCATGTTCGACTGACAGAACTGTCATTTCTACTCGCTCTCTTATTGGATGGATGCAACTCCAACGCAGGGGTGGCATTCAAATCCTCCCATGGGTCCACATGTCAGACTGAGTTCCATGTTTTAGACTCAAGCAAAGGAAATCTGCCCACTTCCAAAACTATCAGCGAATTGAAGCTGATTACAATCAACGTCATCAGAGGTCAGAACTACCTGGTGAAAGAAGACACTCTGAAGAAGGATCCACAATTATTCAAAGGCATCGACAAAGTGAAACACAAGAAAATCGATGATTCAATGCAAGCCAAACAACAGAAACACTGAAGAATTCCATTCCATTCCAGTCCAGAACCCAGTCCTGTTGTTTTTGGAGTCAGGTCTCAATTACTGCAACAACTTTATATTCCCACTTGGCTATCTGTACATTTAGTTCATTTCAATTTTGTCGACAAGCTCTTTGAATCCAGTTGCCTGGTCCTCAAGCCAGCTCCGTATGGAAGTCAATTCCACCTTCTGCAAGGCTGCAACCAATAGATAACCTTAATCGGAAAATGCCAGCAGACCAGGGCTCTTCGGGGACTTGAACCCGGGATCTCTCGCATGTTAGTCAACCATACGCCCGAAGCGAGAATCATACCCAGAGACCAACAAGCCACTGACAGCTCAGGATTTATTAGCTGCTGTGGAATTTCACTGGAACCCCCCAGCCAATCATCCATATTTTTTCAGATCAAACCGACATCCTGCAAATGCTGAAATAAAAACAGAAAGTGCTGGAAATGTTCAGCAGCTCTGGCAGGATCTGTGCTGAGAGAAACACAGTTAACGTTTCAGGGCACTCACCTTTTGTTTCAGCCATCCTTTCAGACTGCTTCTGTCCATCCAATCTCACTTTCTATTCCATCCACGTTCTCACCATTCACTACATAACTACATTGTTCATGAATTCCTCATTTCTTTTATTTTTGACAATTTTGTATTTCTGGCCTTTGCTTCAGACACCACCACAAGAGGAATCATGTCTCCATCTACCCAATCAAACCACTTCGCTGTATCCTCACATTGCAATGTTTCTTTAATCCTGGCAGACTGTGGAGTTTCTGCTGCTTGATTGCAGTTCTTCCTTCCCGCCAGTAGATGTCACCTAACTCGAAGACAATGAGGTTTCCAAATCTGAGAGAGACACTACAGGAAATAATTGTTCACATTATAGTGAATGTGTGGAATTTAGTAATACTGGGAGTGGAGACGAGGTATTATTGCACTCTGCTATTACATCTTTTATAATGGACTCCAGCATTTTCCCCACGACTGATGTCAGGCTAACCGGTATATAATTCGCTGTTTTCTTTCTGCCTCTTTTTTTAGTTTAGAGATACAGCACTGAAACAGGCCCTTCGGCCCACCGAGTCTGTGCCAACCATCAACCACCCATTTATACTAATCCTACACTAATCCCATATTCCTATCACATCCCCACCTGTCCCGATATATTTCCCGACCACCTACCTATACTAGGGGCAATTTATAATGTCCAATTAACCTATCAACCTGCAAGTCTTTGGCATGTGGGAGGAAACCATAGCACCCGGAGGAAACCCACGCAGACACAGGGAGAACTTGCAAACTCAGCACAGGCAGTACCCAGAATCGAACCCGGGTCCCTGGAGCTGTGAGGCTGCGGTGCTAACCACTGCGCCACTTTAAATAGTGGAGTTGCATGAACTACCCTCCAATCCATTGGAACTGTTCCAGAGTCGATAGAATTTTGAAAAAAGTCCAGAAATGCATCTACTATTTCAGGGGCCACTTCCTTAAGTACTCTGTGATGTAGATTATCAGGCCCTGGGGATTTATCGGCCTTCAATCCCATCAATTTCCCAAACATTCCCTACTAATATTGATTTCATACAGTTCCTCCTTCTCACTTGACCCTCTGTTCCCCAACATTTCTGGGAGGTAATTTGTATCCTCCTTTGTGAAGACAGAACGCAAGTATGTATTTAATTGGTCCACCATTTCTTTGTTCCCCATTATAAATTCCCCCGTTTCTGACTGTAAGGGACCCTCATATGTCTTCACTAATCTTTTTCTCTACACATATCTATAGAAGCTTTTACAGTCAGTCTTTAGGTTCTCTGCTAGCTTACTCTCATACTCTATTTCCCCCTTCTTAATCAATCCTTTTGTCCTCAACTGCTAAACTCCAAACTGCTCACAATCTTCAGGTTTGCTGCTGTTTCTGGCCATTTTATATTTCTCCTCCTTGGATCTAATACTTTCCTTAATTTCGTTTGTAAGCCACAGTTGAGCCACCCTTCCTGTTTTACTTTTGCACAGACAGGAATGAACAATTGTTATAATTCATCCATGCGCTCTTTAAATGCTAGCCATTGCCGATCCACTGTCAACCCTTTATGTAACGTTCCCCAATCTATCATAGCCAACTCCCTCCTCATACCTTCATAGTTTCCGTTGTTTAGATTAAGGACCCTAATCTCGGAATCAACTCTCTCACTCTCCATCTTAATGAAGAATTTTATCATATTATGGGCTCACTTCCCCAAGGGACCCCACACAACAAGATTGTTAACTAATCCTTTCTCATTACACAGTACCCAGATGAGGATGGCCTGTTCTCTAGAGGTGTTATACACCTCTATCAATTCTCCACTCAATCGCCTTTGATATAGGCAGAATAATCCTAGCTTTTCCAACCTAACCTTGTAACTAAAATCCCCCATCCCTGGATCCATTCTGGTAAATTGCCTCTGCATCCTCTCAAGGACCCTCACATTCTTTCTAAAGTCTGCTGAGCAGAACTGGAAGCAACACTCTAATTGGGGCCCAACCAGAGTTTTAAAATGGTTAAGCAGAACGTCCCTGCTTTTGTACTCAATGCCTCTATTTATAAATCCCAAATTCCCATATGCTGTGTTAACCACTCTCTCAATATGTCTTGCCACATTCAAAGATTGATGCACATGAACCCCAAGTCCCTCTATTCCAGCACACTCTTTAGAACTGTGCCAAAAAGTATATATATTATGGAAAGCTGTCGGAGCAACAGGGTGGTGGTGATAGGAGATTTTAATTTTCCCAACATTGACTGGGATTCACTTAGTGTTAGACGTCTAGATGGAGCAGAATTTGTAGGGAGCATCCAGGAGGGTTTTCCAGAGCAGTATGTAAATAGTCCAACTCGGGAAGGGACCATACTGGACCTGGTGTTGGGGAATGAGCCTGGCCAGGTGGTTGAGGTTTCAGTAGGGGACTACTTTGGGAATAGTGATCACAATTCTGTAAATTTTAGAATACTCATGGACAAAGACGAGAGTGGTCCGAAAGGAAGAGTGCTAAATTGGGGCAAGGCCAACTCTCCCAAAATTCGGCAGGAGCTGGGGAATGTAGATTGGGAGCAGCTGTTTGAAGGTAAATCCACATTTGATATGTGGGAGGCCTTTAAAGAGAGGTTGATTATCGTGCAGGAGAGAAATGTTCCTGTGAAAATGAGGGGTAGAAATGGCAAGATTAGGGAACCATGGATGACAGGTGAAATTGTGAGACTAGCTAAGAGGAAAAAGGAAGAATACATAAGGTCTAGGCGGCTGAAGAAAGACGAAGCTTTGAAAGCATATCGGGATTGTAGGCGCAATCTGAAACGAGGAATTAAGAGGGCTAAAAGGGGTCATGAAATATCTTTAGCAAACAGGGTTCAGGAAAATCCCAAAGCCTTTTATTCATATATAAGGATCAAGAGGGTAACTAGAGAAAGGATTGACCCACTCAAGGACAAAGGAGGAAAGTTATGCGTGGAGTCAGAGAAAATGGGTGAGATTCTAAATGAGTACTTTGCATCGGTATTCACCGAGGAGAGGGACGTGACGGATGTTGAGGATAGGGACAGATGTTTGATTACTCTAGGTCAAGTCTGCATGAGGAGGGAGGAAGTGTTGAGTATTCTGAAAGGCATTAAGGTGGACAATTCCCCAGGTCCGGATGGGATCTATCCCAGGTTACTGTGGGAAGCGAGAGGGGAAATAGTTGGGGCCTTAACAGATATCTTTGCAACATCCTTAAACACAGGTTAGGTCCCGGAGGACTGGAGAATTGCTAATGTTGTCCCCTTGTTTAAGAAGGGTAGCAGGGAAAATCCAGGTAATTATAGACCGGTGAGCCTGACGTCAGTGGTAGGGAAGCTGCTGGAGAAGATACTGAGGGATAGGATCTATTCCCATCTGGAAGAAAAAGGGCTTATCAGTGATAGGCAACATGGTTTTGTGCAGGGGAGGTCATGTCTTACCAACTTAATAGAATTATTTGAGGAAGTGACAAAGTTGATTGATGAGGGAAGTGCTGTAGATGTCGTGTACATGGACTTCAGTAAGGCGTTTGATAAGGTTTCCCATGGCAGGCTGATGGAGAAAGTGAATGAGCATGGGGTTCAAGGTGTACTAGCTAGATGGATAAAGAACTGGCTGGGCAACAGGAGACAGAGAGTAGCAGTGGAAGGGAGTTTCTCAAAATGGAGATTATTGACCAGTGGTGTTCCACAGGGATCCGTGCTGGGACCACTGTTGTTTGTGATATACATAAATGATTTGGAGGAAAGTATAGGTGGTCTGATTAGCAAGTTTGCAGACGACACTAAGATTGGTGGAGTAGCAGATAGTGAAGGGGACTGTCAGAGAATACAGCAGAATATAGATAGATGGAGAGTTGGGCAGAGAAATGGCAGATGGAGTTCAATCAGGGCAAATGCAAGGTGATGCATTTTGGAAGATCCAATTCAAGTGTGAACTATCCAGTAAATGGAAAAGTCCTGGGGAAAATTGATGTACAGGGAGATTTGGGTGTTCAGGTCCATTGTTCCCTGAAGGTGGCAACGCAGGTCAACAGAGTGGTCAAGAAGGCATACGGCATGCTTTCCTTCATCAGACGGTATATTGAGTACAAGAGTTGGCAGGTCATGTTACAGCTATATAGGATTTTGGTTCGGCCAAATTTGGAATACTGCGTGCAGTTCTGGTCGCCACATTACCAAAAGGATGTGGATGCTTTGGAGAGGGTGCAGAGGAGGTTCACCAGGATGTTGCCTGGTATGGAGGGCGCTGGCTATGAAGAGAGTTTGAGTAGATTAGGATTATTTTCATTAGAAAGACGGAGGTTGAGGGGGGGACCTGATTGAGGTGCACAAAATAATGAGAGGTATAGACAGGGTGGATAGCAAGAAGCTTTTTCCCAGAGTGTGTGATTCAATTACAAGGGGACACGAGTTCAAAGTGAAAGGGGAAAAGTTTAGGGGCGATATGCGTGGAAAGTTCTTTACGCAGAGGGTGCATGGAACGCATTGCCAGCGGAGGTGGTAGACGCGGGCACGATAGCGTCTTTTAAGATGTATCTGGACAGATACATGAATGGGCAGGAAGTAAAGAGATACAGACCCTTCGAAAATAGGCGACAGGTTTAGATGGAGGATTTGGATCGGCGGAGGCTTGGAGGGCCGAAGGGCCTGTTCCTGTGCTGTAATTTACTTTGTTCTTTGTTCTTTGCCTCTCCCCATTCCTTCTGCCAACATACATCACGTCACACTTGTCACTATTAAATACCATCTGCCACCTGTCTGCCCATTCTGCTAGCCTATCACTGTCCTGTTGCAGGCAGTTCATATCATCCTCACTATTTGCCACTCCTCCAAGTTTGGTGTCATCGGCATATTTTGAGATTCTACTCAATATTCCAAGATCCAAGTCACTTACCTTTAGAAAAAAAAGCAGTGGTTCTTGCACTGACCCTTGGGGAACACCACTGTCGACTAACCTCCAGTCTGACAAAGAACCATTTCATAAGACTCGCTGTTTTCTGTCCTTAAACCTCCATCCAATTGGACATTGGCCCTCCTATCGCATGAACCTCAACTTTGTTAACCGCCCTTTTATGTGGTACCTTGTCAAACTCTTCCTTAAAATCCATATAAACAACATCCACTGCATTCCCTTCATCAACCTGCTCTGTTAGTTCATCAAAAAATGCAATTAGATTCGTCAAGCATGAACTTCCATTTATAAATCCATGCTCACTCTCCTTAATTAACTCAAACCTCTCCAAGTGACTGTTGATTTTTTACCCTGATTATTCTTTCTAAAACCTTACCCACCACTGCTGTTAATCTGACTGGCCTGTAGTTAGCCGGACTGTCCTTACACACTTTCTTGAGTATATTATCCTTTTTGTCCCCAATAGGCCCGACTCAACCTCTTACTACCCACTTATCATTACATGCTGCTCGAAGATTTTTGGGGTCCCTTTCATGCTGACTGCCATTCTATTCTCATGGAAATAGAGAATAAGCAAATATAGAAGATATAAGTAATTCCCATCCTTGATGAGGTGGAACTTTTTTATGTTGTGGGTGGTAATGTCTTGGCCCACGAGTGTGGTGCAAGCAGAGACAATCAATGATTTGAAAAGGAAATTGGATGGATACTTGAAGGAAAGAAACTTGAAGGAGGAAAAGGATCGAGCTGGTGAGTGGAACTGACTTGATTGCTCCGGGGAGAGCCAGCATGGACGTGATAGGCTAAATGACCACCTTCGATGCTGTAAATGACTCTGTGTTGTTTCTCAAATTCAATCCACTGGTGCTTGGTTAATAATTTCAAAGTAAATTGTGCAACTGGAAAATCAGAACCAAGGCAAGGGACGCATAACGAAGCGGAATTGCTGAAACCCAGGATTGAATCAGGGACCTTTTGATATTCAGTCTAACGCTCTCCCAACTGAGCTATTTCAGCCCGACATTAACAGTGGCTTGGTGTCCTTGTTTTGGAAGAAAATACATACATTCAAGTTTTCCAAAAAATTAAAGAACACAACATGTGAGTAATATTCCCCATTGCTTTGTCAGTACTGATGGATTGTGAAGCGGGAGACAGCCAGAAGTGCCACTGAGCCGCACAGACCCCGAGCTGAGAATGAAATGAGATCAAATTCAATCTTTCATAGTGAGATGCTGCAGAGAGGTAAGAGTCCTGAATCAAAGCGAGACTTGCTCATTTTCAAACACTCCCTGTACTCTCTGCTCATGAAGCCTTAAAAAAGGGAAAAACAGAATGGCACTCAAACACACAACCCTGCCATTAAAAGTCTCATGTTCGACTGACAGAACTGTCATTTCTACTCGCTCTCTTATTGGATGGATGCAACTCCAACGCAGGGGTGGCATTCAAATCCTCCCATGGGTCCACATGTCAGACTGAGTTCCATGTTGTAGACTCAAGCAAAGGAAATCTGCTCAGTTCCAGAACTATCAGCGAATTGAAGCTGATTACGATCAACATCATCAGAGGTCAGAACTACCTGGTGAAAGAAGGCACCCTGAAGAAGGATCCACAATTATTCAAAGGCATCGACAAAGTGAAAAACAAGAAAATCAATAAGCAAGATGCTGGAGTGAGTTAAGAATCACAGAATCATAGAAAGTTGAGCGCACAGAAAGAGGCCACTTGGCCCATCATGTCTGTGGCGGCTGAAAAATGATCCACCTGTTCTAATCCCACCTTCCAGCATTTGGTCCGTAGCCCTGCAGATTACGGCACTTGAGGTGATTATCCAGACTCCTTTTGGATGAGTTGAGGGTTTCTGTCTCAACCACCCTTTCAGGCAGTGAGTTCCACACCCACACCATCCTCTGGGTGAAAAGGTTTTTCCTCGTCTCCCCACTAATTTTTCTACCAATCACTTTAAATCTATGCCCCCTCGTCACTGACCTCTCTGCTGATGTGAATAGACCCTGCGCTTCCACTCTATTTAGACCGCTCAAAATTTTGTACATTTCAATCGGATCTCCTGTCTGCCTTCTCTGTTCCAAGGAGAACAGCCCCAGCCTATCCAGTCTTTCCTCATAGCTGCATTTTTCCAGTCCTGGCAACATCCTTGTAAATCTCCTCTGTACCTTCTCTGGTGCAATTGCATCCTTTCTGTAATGAGGTGTCCAGAACTGCACACAGAACTCAAGTTGTAGCCTAACCAATGTGTTATACAGTTGCAGCATAAGCTCGCTGCTCTTGTATTCTATACCTCGGCTGACAAAGGAAAGGATTCCATCTGCCTTCTTAACCACCTTATCGACCTGTCCTGCCATTATCAGGGATCTGTGGACATTCAATCCAAGATCTCTCGCTTCCTCTATACTTCTCAGTATCGTGTATTCTGTTGCCTTGTTTGACCTCCCCAAATGCATCACCTCACACTTCTCCAGGTTGAATTCCATTTGCCACTTTTCTGCCCACCTCACCAAACCATCAATATCTTCCTGCAGCCTACAGCTATCCTCCTCATTATCTACCTCATGGCCAATCTTTGTGTCGTCTGCAAAGGTCTTGATCATGCCCCCTACATTGACTTCCAAATCGCTAATAAGTATCACAAAAAGCAGGGGACCTGGTACTGAGTCCTGCAGAACACCACTGGAAACAGCCCTCCAGTCGCTAAAACACCCGTCAACAATTACCCTTTGTTTCCTGCCACTGAGCTAATTTTGTATCCACCTTAGTGCATTTCCCTGGATCCCATGGGTTTTTATTTTTTTAACCAGTCTGCCATGTGGGACCTTGCCAAATGCCTTGCTAACCTCCATGTAGGCCACGTCAGCTGCACTACCCTCATTTATCTTCCTTGTTACGTCTTCAAAAAATTCCATCAAGTTGGTCAAACAAGATCTTCGCTTAAAACTCCATGCTGACTATCCTTGATTAACCTGTGCTTTTCGAACTGACAGTTTATTCTGTCTCTCAGAATAGGTTCCAGTTATTGGGCCATGACTGAGGTTAGTCTGACTGGCCTGTAATTACTCGGTCTTTCCTTCATTCCCTTTTTCAATAGAGGTTCAACCTCTTTTGAAGCAGACTATTGTAAATTTCACAATTCGCATGGGAAAAAGTATTAAATACTTCACTTACAAGTTCTAATGTTACTGGCGAAATGAGGGCTTATGTGTGATTTGAACCCAGGACCTCACACACATACACAGCAGGAATTCTGCTCCTTTACCAAAAAGCCATCTCCTTTATAGAGATGTAAGTATGCAATATTGGAAGAGTGGAGGACTTGGGAACAAGACAGTGACTTTGACTTTTCTGCCTGTCTTCCAAATACTGCAAGGTTCCATGCAGACAGTTAATGAACTGTCAGGGTGTTACTTTATTCCATTCTTCTTCTTCTTCTTCTTCTTAGGCAGTCCCTCGGGAACGAGAATGATTTTCTTCCACTTCAGGGTTCTGGGTCCAGTGACTAGATGTCTACTTAAATCGCAGAGAAATTAAACACTTTTCAATTTGTCTCACGACATAAATAGCAACATTTGCAGATATTTCACAGCTGCATGATTGGATGCTGCTAACATTGTTACACTCAGTTCACATGGTACCTTAATGTTGCAATAAACATTATAATATCTATTCAGGTAACTGTCATCCCACAGCTGCAAAATTTCACTAGTTCAACATTCTCATCAAACACTAAAGCATTCCACAAAGCAAGCCTCACAAATTCAACACCAGTTTCTCTTTTGGAGTCTCTCTGGTGTAATCTGATCTCTGATAGATTACTGGTGATCATCCTCCACATGAGCAGTCGTCCTAATCCCATGTGCCTGACCTGTTCCCACCTCCCTTTCATGTATACACAACAGAATTCCATACTGCTGATATATGCTGGTAAACACTTTCCTTGTTCTATGAAACTGTGATAACAGTGGAAATCCGCAAGAGAGGAAGCTATTGTTGGCACCTTTAACTCTGCAGCCAGTGATCAGAAGAATTCTCACTCCTGAACGAGGACTGTTTCAATTTCCTTTTGGAAGATCACATCATCACATGAAGGAAGTGAAGTGTTTTTGTATCACAGTGACCACAGAGGAGTTTTAAAACAAACTATTAAATTATGAATTCATATTTTATTTTGAATGCTACATTGGAGGTTAATTTCACAGACAGTCCTGCAGTTTATGATTTGTGTGAAATCAGTGAGATTGTGAGTTGGGTCGACCCCTCCCTATCAGAGTCACCAGGACAAAGGGAGTGTTTAGTCATCGACATCTTGCTCAGTTCAGCATTTTGGTGGCTGGCTCTTGAACTCACATCGTCTCCTGACAGTGACAGGAGTAAACAAGTCATCGCTGAGGATTTCAAGTGCTATTTAAAGATTAATCACCTTTTACTGTTCACTTACTGCTGGAGGTTTGAAGAGGACATTTGAAACACGTTGGGAGACTTTCTGGGAAACTTTGTCAAGACTTCACCAACACTCTGTCAGCATTTATTCGGGAAATACTCTGAGGATTTCACCTACAAAGAGTAAGTGCTGTGTTACTCCACCTTATTGGAAACTTTATAGGAATCAGCAGGAGAAAGGGAGCGTTTGGTCATTGACATCTTGCTCAGTCTGCGGGAGAAATGGGAGGAGGACACGAGGCCAGGCTGAGCCGCTCCAGCCGCGGCAGGAGAGAAGGACAGGAGAGACAGGAGAGAGAGGTGGACTCCTTCTCCTCTGTAAGTACAGGACATTCCTCCTCCTTTGGACCTCCTCCATCAAGACCTCCAGGACTGTATCTGTGAACCTGTGCCTTCGTTCCCTCAGTCCCTGAGTGATCCTGAAACATGCTGTTGTGTGTCAGACAGCACACTTCACACCTTCAGTGGAAATGTGTGTGTGGAACCCACTTATACTGCACGAAGAACATTGCTTCGAATCAGCACTCGACTGATGAACTGCAGCTTTCTGTTTTCATGTCTCCAGGCAATTTCAAATTATGGTCATCAGAATGTTGTGTGAAAACCAGATTTCAAACAGGCGAGTCTTATTATCACAGCACCCGTATCCCAAAATCACCAGCTGGAATTTCCTTCTGAAAACCACTCACTTCTGGGAGCTGGTCTGGCAAGTGAAGTGGGACATGGCCCCACAGCAAAACTCCACACCAGAAGTGACCACTGGGATTTCTGCCATGATTTCCCTCTCTGAGCCTCTGTAACTCTGATCATTTTGTGACAGTGCACCCACCAGAATCAAATGACTGGAGCGACGGGGGAGAAATGGCCAAATGTGAACACACAGTGGGCTAATTCTGGATTACGGATTTACCAGGAGTTATGGCAATGATGATGAAACTGCAGTTTCTGAGCAGTCAATGCTACGTTGTCAGAATGCCAGCTATGGAAGCAGTAACTGTTGTCACTGTAGAAGTGACCAGAGCTCTTCTACCCTCCGCTTAATGTCTGGTTGGCAGCTACATTAATCTCCCGGATGGCCAGTGCCCAGGGTCTTCCTCACTTCATGTGTTGCCTCCCTCATTGTGTTGTCGGTGTGAGTTCTGGACTCCTCCAATTGTCCCGTCATCTGCACCAGGAGAGAAGAGACTGTCTCCACAGCCTGTGTGTGAGACCAATGCTCATCAATCATTGATCTTTACCAGCCGAGGCCTCAGAAATCTTGCTCTTGGAATCCTCAGCTGAGACCTCCTGCTTCTGTCACCCCCGGGGAGAGACAGATTTCTCCTCAATGTTATCCCCAGTTCCTCCTGCTCACTGCTGCTCTGTGTCAGGAATACTGCCTCCCTGAATGGGTTTGAAGATTCACCAATAGTTACAATAACACAACAGAATATTTATTTAATTACAGTCCATACATTTACAAATGTGTAGGTCATGGTGAAAGAATGATCAGTTTGTTGTTCTGAAGAGGAGGAGGTGGAGGGGGATCGAGGTCTGTGACTTTAGGTTTCATTCTGGTGGGGGATAGCAGCAGTTCATTCCACAGCTCGTCCACCAGGTAACCCACCGGGCGGGTCAGACACGTTCCAGCTGCTGCAGGAGTAAAGTTGAAAAGGTCACTGCGTGTTCTCGGAGCTGCTCCTGCTCATTATTGAAGAATAACTCACAATCCATGGTATAGGAATTGATCTTTCTCTGATCAATGGTTTTGTTTCTGAGAGTGAATCACAGCAGAGCGAATTCACAGCTAAATTTCAAACATCTATAAGTAGGGATTTGTGTGTCAATAGTGTGGAGACACTAAAGATCCCTTTGAATCAGACAATTATAGAGTCGGAGCTGAATACATGGAAAGAAATAAAGGATGGGAACAGATGATGAACCTCTGCAAATTCAACAAGGGGGTTGTTCTGCTGCCAGAGCAATGGTGGGATATGCTGCTCCCATTCTGCCTGGTATTGTGGAGCAGCTGGCTTCTCACATCCTTAAGATCCAACACTGTCAGGCAGTCACTGTGACTGTCTTCCTTGGAGAAGTGATAAAAGCTCCACAGGTTTCGAAGCATCTTAAACTAACTGCTGTGATTGGTATCTGAGGAAGTCCATGTAACTCCCATTGGGCTCCTCTAGATATCTATGAGGAAGCCTCGGCAGATCCAGTAATTGGCAAGATCATCCACAGTGTTGACCTACAAGATCTGATGATCTCCTCACTCTTTCCATCCAAGTGCAACAATAAGTGAACCAGTTTGGAATGGACCTGTTGGTAGAAGAAAGATCTTCACCCTCAGATTCCACTTGGTCAAGTTTCCCAACACATTGGAACATTTCCACCTGTACTTTCTCACACCTTCCCTCAAAGAGTGACTGAATTCTGCTGAGGATTGTATCGACAAAGGGTGGGTTAGTATTTGCTCTCAACTGAATCATGTATGACAGCACCTCAAGCATTAGCATCTCCTTGTTCTGCTTATTCCTCAACAGGTTAATGATTGAGTCCAGCACCCTCCAAAACCATCCAACATCTCCAAAGGTCATGTTCTCCAGGCCCCTGACACACTGCAATGAGAGAAGCAAACAGCAAATACCTCAACAATCTGCTCACCAGAGTGATTGTGAGTGGTTGCGAAGAGGATGGAAGGACAGCAAGTGACAATATTAGCTTGCCCAGCGGAGACAGAAATTGATGAAACCTGATGGTGTTTGGTGGATCTCCCAGCTCCAAAACTTGAACAGAGACAGGGAATGAGGCCACCGTTCCCTTCTGCACCCCCTTTATCATCTCCGACTTCGGAGCACCAAACCTACATGGCTCAAGTGGTGACTAAGGTAACTGCAGCAGCCCCGACAGCGTCTCTAGTTGAAATTAGCTAACTCAACCAAGAGTGGGAATCAAGCCTGAGATCCTCTGGTTCATATGGTTGAATGTCAGGTGAACGGCAGTGCCTTTACCACTGAACCATTGGCAGAACTTGACAAAATGCATTTCTACATTAAAACGTGCAAATTGTTTTCAGCAGCTTAAAAAACACAGATTTAGTATATTTTCACAATTCCCTGTCTGTTTTTTACACAAATGCACTGAGTTCCCATTGAGCCTTGAGGATAGAGTGTAATTAGTCTACAAAAGCAGCCAGGTCAAATGGCTACTGATTGGGACAATCCGATTAATGTCATTTGAGAATTATAATAACTTGAATCTCTGGGAAGGAGAGTAACTTATTACACTGGGTTTTTAAAAATCCACAATGTAAGTGATTATGTTTGTAAACAGTTTCAATGCAGCTGTTTACAGAAGCTAAAGGAACTCGGTTATGAATTATAGTCATCTTTTTGATGAGGCATTATTGGAGGTCATGCTAGATGAACGCTGGTGTTTTGTAGAACCAATGCTTCTCTGGTCTCAAAATTCTTCACGTTGGACCACAATGTTGCTCATCAACACACTTAGCCTTTAGATCCTTAACTATTTACAAACATCGCCCACTCCCCAAAAATCATATTCCCCGTGCTTGAATGGATCAGATTGTCGGACGGCTCTAATCTTGATTATCTCATGTTTTTTCATGCTTGTAGAGAAAGTGAATACATTTACAAAAGGTCAGGGATGAGTTCTGTTTGACTTGTGGGTTCTGTATTTCTTCGGTATATTGTATGGTCTGTTTAGTAGTGCAGTCTTCGGAAGGCAAGCCTGCTCTTGCTGCAGAGCCTCTGCTGGAAGCACAGCAGCTCAGTGAAGTGCTTGAAGACTCAATATCATCTGTCAAGCTGCTGTCTTCTAGATCTGGGGAGTAAAAAACACAATCACATGAATAAAAAGTTACTGTGCTGAGAAAGTTTCAGGTTATTGAAGTGTTCTAGCTCAGCCTGGGTTCAACAAAATCAATAAGAGAAACAAGCAGTTTCTCAATTGTATAAAATCCGTCATTCTTCAACTCAACCTAAATCGAAACAAATGTTACATTCTGTAGAAAAAAATTATTCCCTTATTGCTCAGGCTGTCAACACAGGCCAAACACACGTGTTTCTGCCCCGACCTTTGAGGCCAGACTCCTTTTCTTAAAGATGGCCTTTTTGCACCTTCGCCATGCCCTGCACCATAATTCACTCCTCGCCAAGTGCACAAGTGACCTTACACACTACAAATTAGCAGCACTAGAACAGAACCCTGTGGGGCACTGCTACCCACTTCCATCCCCACGGAGAAACTGCCCTTAACTCCTACTCTCCCCTCCCTCAGAACCAGTTTTTAATCCAATTTCAACCCCTTCCCCCAATTCCAAAAGTGTTAATCTTCTCCAATGGTCTCCTCTCTACTAACTTTTCCAAGGCATTCCGAATGTCCCTGGACACACGGCCACCATTATCTGTCACTTCGAAAGAACTCTATTGGGTTTTGTCGAGCACGATTTTCCTTTATGAAACCAGTGTTTCTGCTTCTAATTATTTTCTCACTTGGATATTTAGTAATTTTATCTTTAAAGATTCTAAACATTGACCTAGAAAATAAGAAATAGGAGCGGGTGTAGATTGTACGGCCCCTCGAGCCTCTCCACCATCCAATAAGTTCATGGTTGATCTTCCACCTCAACCCTTTTCCCACCCTATCCCCATTTCCCTTGTTTCCATTCGTGTCCAACACTCTACCAATCTCAGTCTTGAACATACTCACTCAACTAACATAGATGTTAAATTAATTGGGCTGCAATTATTCGGCTTAGTTCTGTCACCCTTTTCGAAGATGGATCTTACATTACCTCTGAATGAACACAATAAAAGTGTCAGTGCAAAGCTGAAACCACTTCACACTGATCGAAAATGCAGTCTAAATACACCCAAAATGTAAGCGGGAACTTCAGGATTTTGACCACAAGGACTTCATAATGGCTCCACTTGATGTGAGGATTAGTGAAATAGATTCAGCAACACATTTGTGAATAAGATCTCGGCTTTTACAAAGAGGTGATGTAAAACACATACAGGTTTGACAAATCTATTTTGGAGATCTGTTAACTGTACCTTGAGCTCGCAGTTCTGTGTCCTCACCGTGCTTATCGTAACCTTGTCACTCTGCATGAGAGGGAGTCTCATGTAGGTGAGTTATCTCTTTTCCATTGGTTGTTTTACCAATGCAAGCCACTTCACTCAGACTACAAAGCAAACAGATAACCTATCCCCAGACATGTAGCTATTCAGCCTTACAGGTTATAAACATTGGGATTCTGAGGGATGCCATCTGGCCTATTCACAGGAACAAAGAACAAAAAACAGAACAGCACAGGAACAGGCCATTCGGCCCTCCAAGCCTGCGCCGATCTTGATGCCTGGCTAAACTAAAACTTTCTGCACTTCCGGGGCCCATATCCCTCTATTCCCATCCTATTCATGTATTTGTCAAGATGCCCCTTAAACGTCTCTATGGTACCTGCTTCCACCACCTCCCCTGGCAGCAAGTTCCAGGCACTCACCACCCTCTCTGTAAAGAACTTGCCTCCCACATCCCCTCTAAACTTTGCCCCTCTCACCTTAAACCTATGTCCCCTAGTAACTGACTCTTCCACCCTGGGAAAAATCTTCTGACTGTCCACTCTGTCCATGCCGTTTATAACTTTGTAAACCTCTATCATGTCGCCCCTCCACCTCCGTCGTTCCAGTGAAAACAATCCGAGTTTATCCAACCTCTCCTCATAGCTAATGACCTTCAGACCAGGCAATATCCTGATAAACCTCTTCTGTACCCTCTCCAAAGCCTCCACATCCTTCTGGTAGTGTGGTGACCAGAATTGCATGCAATATTCTGTGGCCTAACTAAAGTTCTGTACAGCTGCAGCATGACTTGCCTATTTTTGTACTCTATGCCCCAACCGATGAAGGCAAGCATGCCATATGCCTTCTTGACTACCTTATCCACTTGCATTGCCACTTTCAGTGACCTGTTGACCTGTACGCCCAGATCGCTCTGCCTGTCAATACTCCTAAGGGTTCTGCCATTTACTGTATACCTCCCACCTGCATTAGACCTTCCAAAATGCATTACCTCACATTTGTCCGAATTAAACTCTATCTGCATTTTCTCTGCCCAAGTCTCCAACCGATCTATATCCTGCTGTTTCCTCTGACAATCCGCATCACTGTCCGCAGCTCCACCAACCTTTGTGTCATCAGCAAACTTACTGATCAGACCAGCTACATTTTCCTCCAAATCATTTATATATACTGCAAACAGCAAAGGTCCCAGCACTGATCCCTGCGGAACACCACTAGTCACAGCCCTTCATTCAGAAAAGCACCCTTCCACTGCTACCCTCTGTCTTCTATGACCGAGCCAGTTCTGTATCCATCTTGCCAGCTCCCCTCTGATCCCGTGTGACTTCACCTGTTGTATCTGTCTGCCATGAGGGACCTTGTCAAAGGCTTTACTGAAGTCCATATAAATAACATCCACTGCCCTTCCTTCATCAATCATCTTTGTCACTTCCTCAAAAAACTCAATCAAATTAGTGAGACACGGCCTCCCCTTCACAAAACCATGCTGCCTCTCGCTGATAAGTTCGTTTGTTTCCAAATGGGAATAAATCCTGTCCCGAAGAATCCTCTCTAATAATTTCCCTACCACTGACGTAAGGCTCACCAGCTTATAATTTCCTGGATTATCCTTGCTACCCTTCTTAAACAAAGGAACAACATTGGCTATTCTCCAGTCCTCTGGGACCTCACCTGTATCCAATGAGCATGCAAAGATTTCTGTCAAGGCCCCAGCAATTTCTTCCCTTGCCTCCCTCAGTTTTCTGGGATATTTCACAGCAGGCCCTGGGGATTTATCTACCTTAATGCTTTGCAAGACACCCAACACCTCCTCCTTTTTGATAATGAGATGACTGAGACTATCTACACTCCCTTCCCTAGGCTCATCATCCACCAAGTCCTTCTCCTTGGTGAATACTGATGCAAAGTACCCATTTAGTACCTCGCCCATTTCCTCTGGCTCCACACATAGATTCCCTTCTCTGTCGTTGAGTGGGCCTACCCTTTCCCTGGTTACCCTCTTGCTCTTTATATACGTGTAAAAAGCCTTGGGATTTTCCTTCATCCTGTTTGCCAATGACTTCTCATAACCCCTTTTAGCCCTCCTGACTCCTTGCTTAAGTTCCTTCCTACTGTCTTTATATTCCTCAAGGGATTCGTCTGTTCCTAGCCTTCCAGCCCTTACAAATGCTTCCTTTTTCTTTTTGACGAGGCTCACAATATCCCGTGTTATCCAAGGTTCCCGAAACTTGCCAAACTTATCCTTCTTCCTCACAGGAACATGCTGGTTCTGGATTCTAATCAACTGACGTTTGAAAGACTCCCACATGTCAGATGTTGATTTACCCTCAAACAGCCACCCACAATCTAAATTCTTCAGTTCTTGCCTAATATTGTTATAATTAGCCTTCCCTCAATTTAGCACCTTCACCCGAGGACTACTCTTATTCTTATCCATAAGTACCTTACAACTTATGGAATTATGGTCACTGTTCCCAAAATGCGCCCCTACTGAAACTTTGATCATCTGGCCGGGCTCATTCCCCAATACCAGGTCCAGTACGGCCCCATCCCTAGTTGGACTATCTACATATTGTTTCAAGAAGCCCTCCTGGATGCTCCTTACAAATTCTGCCCCATCCAAGCCCCTAGCACTAAGTGAGTCCCAGTCAATATAGAGGAAGTTAAAATCACCCACCACTACAACCCTGTTACCTTTATATCTTTCCAAAATCTGTCTACATATCTGCTGGCTGTTGGGAGGCCTGTCGTAAATCCCCAACATCGTGACTGCACCCTTCCTATTCCTGAGCTCCACCCATATTGCCTCGCTGCACGACCCCTCCGAGGTGTCCTCCCGCAGTACAGCTGTGATATTCTCCTTAATGTAATGCAACTCCCCTACCCCTTTTACATCCCCCTCTATCCCGCCTGAAGCTTCTAAATCCTGGAACATTTAGCTGCCAATCCTGTCCTTCCCTCAACCAAGTCTCTGTAAAAGCAACAACATCATCGTTCCAAGTACTAATCCAAGCTCTAAGTTCATCTGCCTTCTGTTATACTTCTGGCATTGAAACAAATGCACTTCAGACCACCAGTCCCGCTGTTCTCCGCAACATCTCCCTGCCTGCTCTTCCTCGTAGCCTTCCTGGCCTTATATACTAGTTCCTCTTCATTTATTTCACTTGCTGTCCTACTGCTCTGGTTCCCACCCCCATGCCACACTAGTTTAAACCCTCCCGAGTGACTCTAGCAAACCTCGCAGCCAGCTCATTGATGCAGAAAGAACTGCATCTCTCACTCCCACACTCTCCAACTGTTTCTTCAATGTTGCCAAGCTTTTTTATCTTCACTGCCCTATCTGGAAGTTTTTTCCACACGGCGATCACTATTTGTGTACGGAACACCTGACATCAGTTCTAATTTTGCTTTCTACCAGTTGAACCTGTGTGTCTTGGTTTGCTAAAATAACTGGCACTAGCCTTCATGTCCTAGGCTGATACTCCAATTTCACTTTCACTGAGGAGCCTCCTAGTCTGTAGATGGAGAATATTACTGCTGGGCACTTACGGGTTCAAACCCACATCATGTTGTTTTGTTGCAGCATGAACTATTGCATTATATATAACTTTACAAATAGCATTTCAATTATTTTATCCAATCATTGTTTTTTTTAACGTTTTCTCCTCCTCTGGTTGTTGAGTCCTCACTGGGATTATGATCCATGGGTTCGGTCAGCCCTCTAGAACATTCTTCATGTGTGAGCTGAGAGAGCCATTGTTGACTGGCTACTTGACTGTGGAGCACATCACAAGTTGAGCTTAATCTCTCCCTTGCCTCAGGTCCATACCTGTGTAATTGACATCAAGTCACTGAATTGCTATTAGGAGGAGGAATCCTGGCTACGTTTTCCCATTCTTAAACTAAGGACACTGAGACTGAATGTGGTACGTCAGCTCAGCACAAATCTGGGCAAATCTACCTTGGGGTTTCCGAGTTTCCATCATTCCATTGCCACGCCACATACACCCATTAAACCTTTAGGGGAGGTGGAACAACAAACAGTCTGATTTAAAACATATTTCTCCATGTAAATAAAGTAGCATACAAACATCAATGGAGAGCAGCACAAATGCATTAGCTAGCATGCAAGCAATATAGTATGTAATGCCAATGCGAATTACTTCCATTGACTGAATAGAGCTAGCTGCACCATGTCACGGGGCAGTAGATGGACCTTATCGATGACTTCTGTGGATTCACACTGTGTCAGGACTGCAAATGCATTCAATAAACCATGAAACCCAAGGAGATGATTGTTATTGTTTTTATTGAGGTGAGGCAATAGAAAAATCAGCAGGAAAATGGACCATTTCTCATACGACTGATGTTCTTGTGTTCTTGTGTTTGTGCAGAGTAGATAGGGAGAAACTGTTCCCATTGCTGGAAGGATCGACAACCAGGGGACACTGATTTCAGATGATTGACTAAAGAATCAATGGCAACATGAGGAAAAACTATTTTAAGCAGCGAGTAGTTAGGATCTGGAAGGCACTGCCTGAGAGTGCGGCGGAGGCAGGTTCACTCGAGGCCTTCAAAAGAGAATTGGACAATTATCTGAGGAGAAACATTTGCAGGGCAATGGAGAAGAGGCAGGGGATTGAGACTATGTGAGTTGCTCTTGCAGAGAGCTAGCATTGACACGATGGGATGAATGGCCTCCTTCTGTGCTGTAACCAGTCACTGATTCGATGAGTTTATCATCTTAAAGCCCTGTTACATTTGCTCTTCCTTTTATCCATGTTAAAGACGCACATTTATGATTTATTGTGTTAAATACTGCTTACATGCTTACTTGCATGAATTTGTATTATTTATTCAGGTTGAATTGTCTTATTCAAAAAATGTATCTGCTTATTTATTTCTGTCTTATTTATTAATAACACCGAAGTACATTTATACACAATGATACACACAAATATATTCCAAAACCACACATACAGACACACACATTTATTCATAATGATCCCATTGATGCACCCCCGGCTGCAGTAAAATAATGGCAATATTTACTGCACTAGTAATCCAGAGGCCTGGACTAATAATCTGGTGACAGTGATTTCAAATCCCAGCAATAATCTGGAGACATTGATTTCAAATCCCAGCAATAATCTGGTGACAGTGATTTCAAATCCCAGCAATAATCTGATGACAGTGATTTCAAATCCTATCAATAATCTGGTGTCAGTGATTTCAAATCCCATCAATAATCTGGCGACAGTGATTTCAAATCCCATCAACAATTTGGTGACAGTGATTTCAAGTCCTATCACCACATTTGCAGAATTTAAGTTCAGTTAATGAAACAAATCAGCAATAAATAGCTTGTATCAGTAATGGTGACAATGAAACAACTGGATTATTGGTTCACTGATGTTGTCAGGACAGGAGATCTGCTGTCCTCACCTGGTCTGGTCCATGTGTGACTTCAAACTCACAGCAATGTAGTTAACTCTTTACTGCTCTCTGAAATGCCTGAGCATACCGTTCATCTGTTTCAAATGAACAACAACAAGAAAAACTGCAAGTCCACATGGGCTGCAGCTGTTCAGGAAGCCGGTGAAGCAGCAGCAGCTCAAGGGCAAGTCAAGATGGGCAGTAAATGTTGGCCTTGTAAACGATGTCCATATCTAATGAATGATCAATAAAACTCATCATTTGCAGGATCACAGTTTCAATCACAGATATGTATAACATGATGCAGATTAGAAACATAATGAAAATACATTTACAACTGACACCGTCATAACTTCAGCACTCATTTCGTATATAAATGTGACACCCACATTCACACACTGACAGTTTATATTGTCAGAAGGTACTATTTGGAGTTCTGGGAAAAGTCTACACACCAGAGCTTTCCAAAGCCAAATGCTGCAGTTGTAGAAAATGTGAAATTAGGATGGGAAATGTTCATAGAATCATAGAATAGTGAACAAAGAGACCATTTGGCCCATCGTGCCAGTGCTGTATATTTGGCAGTGTTCTCCAATTAGTCTAAGTGCACTGCTTTTTCCTAAAAACATCTCAAAATGATACTCCCCTGTCCTGGCAATATATCCACATTGCATTCATTTTTGGAAACTTTGCATGTAAGTCAGCCAATGACCAGAAGAGGGCGGCATGAACCGCCATTGCAGCTGAACATATTGGGCTGAATTTTACCAGCCTCTCGATGTCATGGGTCACGGCAGGAGGGGGCCATAAAATTCTGCGGGAAGAGGCCCGCCTCGACCGCCGACTTCGGGAAAGGCCCGCCGCATATTACCAGCAGTGGGGGGACCTCGGTGCAGCCTCACCCCACCCCGCCCCCCCACCCACCCCCAGCCGCTTGGCAGTGGGACCAAGTGTGAGATTCTGAAAACAGTTTTCAGGCTTCAAAATATGTTCAATGGGGAAGAAGAACAGTCAGAAGTCGTGGTCTATTTTGGAACCAATGACATGGGTAAGAAAAGGGTTGAGATCCTAGAATCAGAGTTTTAGGAGCTGGGAAGGAAGTTAAAGAGCAAGACCACAAAGGTTATAATATTTGGATTACTCCCATGTGTATTAGTGAGTGTAGGAATAGTAGGATAATGCAGGTTAATGCATGGCTGGAGAAATGGTGGATGAGGCAGGGCTACAGCTTCCAGGAACATTGTCACCACGTCTGGTGTTGATGTGACCTGCACAAGATGGACAGGACAAATGTCCTCGCTGTCACTTTAACTAATGCTTTGTGAAAGGATTTATACTAATTTGGCTGGGGGAGGGGCACAAGGATAAAGCATTAGAGAATAGATACAAGGTGCACCGAGGACTGAGAGAAACAAACAGCATTAGAACAAATAATAGTTCAGAAACAAAAGACTCAAACAAGAGACAAATGCAAGGCAGACTGAGATAGGTTTAGAGTGCATGTTTGTAAATACTTGCAGCATGGTAAATAGGATTGGTGAGATGCAGGTACAAGCAGCCATATGGGATTGTGATCCAGTGGCAATAACGGAGACATGGATCAAACAAGGGGAGGAATGGGAACTTAATATTCCTGACTGCGATGTATTCAAGAAAGATAGAGAAGAAAAATAGGCAGAGGATTGTGTGGGTGCAGCTGTATTGATCAAACATACTGTTAGAGCACTAGGAAGAGAAAATGTACTTGAGGGTTGAAAGGTAGAATCTATTTGTTTAGAATAATGCATCAACAGAGGAGTTATTCCACTGCTCAGTGTATATCCAGGCCACTAAATAGTAGGAAGTGGATAGAGGAGCAAATTTGCAGGCAAATTGTTGAAAGATGCAAGAACCTCTGAGTAATGCTAATGGGGATTTCAATTTTCCAAATACAG
This sequence comes from Heterodontus francisci, assembly GCF_036365525.1. Classification (NCBI taxonomy): domain Eukaryota; kingdom Metazoa; phylum Chordata; class Chondrichthyes; order Heterodontiformes; family Heterodontidae; genus Heterodontus; species Heterodontus francisci. The sequence goes on from NW_027141841.1 coordinate 1,604,389, forward strand.
GCTGGGAAAATAACCATGTGAAGGGCAAAGAGGGAGAAGAATTCCTGGAATGTGTGTAAGAGAACTTTCTGAATCAGTATGTTTCCAATCCAATGGGGAAGGAGATGGTACTGGATCTAGATTTGGAGAATGAAGTCGGGTGAATGAAGTATGTTTCAGTCGGAGAGGATTGTGTGAAAGAGTCATTAAAATATCATTTGTTTTAGATTAGCTGTGATAAAGGACTGTCTGTGTAGGTGTAAGAACATAAGAAGTAGGAACAGCAGTAGGCCATTCAGCCCCTTGAGCCTGCTCCGCCATTCCATAAAATCATGGCTGATCTGGTCGTGGTCTTAACTTCACTTTCCTACCCCCCAATAACCCTTGGCTCGCTTGTCAATCAAAAATCTGTCGAACTCAGCCTTGAATAAATTCATTGACCCAGTCTCCACTGCTCGCTGGGAAAGAGAATTCCAAACGCTAATGACCTTCTGAGAAAAGAAATTCCTCCTCATTACCATCTTCAATTGGAATCACCTTAATGTGAAACTGTGTCCCCTATTTCTGCATTCCCCCATGAGAGGAAACATTCTCTCAGCATCTACCCTGTCAAGCCCCTTCAGGATCTGATATGTTTCAATCAGATCACCTCTCATTCTTCTAAACTCCAATGAGTACAGGCCCAACCTGCTCAACCTTTCCTCATAAGACAAATCCCTCATCCTCGGAATCAGCCTTCTCTGAAGTGAACCTTCTCTGAACTTTTTTTTTATTTACAAAATATACTTTATTCATAAAAATCTGTAAAAAATACATCACCAGTATCAAACAGCACCAAGTCAAAATTACAAACAGTGGAAAGGAGGTCCGTTTGCTTCAATACAATCATGAGTTGCCTCACAACCCTTCCATTTCACATTTGTCGTGCCAGATACATTTTTACATTTTACAGGAAAAAACATTTTCCCGATACAGTTCAAGGGGTTTCCCATGGATCTAGCCCCTCGGTTCAGCTTGGTGGGGGGTCCTTACACTGTGGTCTTTCCCCATTGAGCCTTTGCTGCGGCTGCCCCAAGCTTTAGTGCGTCCCTCAGCACGTAGTCCTGGACCTTGGAATGTGCCAGTCTGCAACATTCAGTCGTGGACAACTCTTTGCGCTGGAAGACCAGCAAGTTTCGGGCAGACCAAAGGGCGTCTTTCACCGAATTGATAGTCTTCCAGCAGCAGTTGATGTTTATCTCGGTGTGCGTCCCTGGGCACAGTCCGTGGAGCACAGACTCCTGTGTTACAGAGCTGCTTGGGATGAACCTCGACAAAAAACACTGCATCTCTTTCCACACCTGCTTTGCAAAGACACATTCCAGGAGGAGGTGGGCAACTGTCTCTTCCCCAGAACATCCACCATGAGGGCATTGTGCGGAGGGGGTGAGACTTCGGGCGTGCAGGAAGGATCTGACGGGGAGGGCTCTTCTCACCACCAGCCAAGCTACATCTTGGTGCTTGTTTGAAAGTTCTGGTGATGAGGCATTCTGCCAAATGACTTTGGCAGTCTCCGACAGGATCCACCGTCTCATTTTCCCGGAGGGCCTTGAGGACCACTGCCTGATGGATCGGTGGTCCAAGGTGTTATCCCACAGAAACTGCTCCACGAAGGATAGGTGGTTGGGCACAGTCCAACTGGATGGAGCGTTCTGCGGCAGTGTGACCAGGCCCATCCTTCGCAACACCGGGGACAGATAGAATCTCAGCACGTAGTGACACTTGGAGTTTGCGTACTGGAGGTCTACACACAGCTTGATGCAACCACACACGAAGGTGGTCATCAGGATGAGGGCCACGTTGGGTACATTTTTCCCACCCTTATCCAGAGGTTTGAACATCGTGTCCCTCCGGACACAGTCCATTTTAGATCCCCAGATGAAGCGGAAAATGGCTTGGTGACTGCCACAGCGCAGGAGTGGGGTATGGGCCAGAGCTGCGCCACGTACAACAACAACGTGAATGCCTCGCACCTGATGACCAGGTTCTTATCCATAATGGAGAGAGTTGCTGCCCCCACATTCTCAGCTTGTGTTGTACCCTGGCTACTCGCTCCTCCCAGGTTTTGGTGCATGCCCCGGCCCTTCCGAACCATATCCCCAGCACCTTCAGGTAGTCTGACCTGACGGTGAAGGGGACAAAGGATCGGTCAGCCCAGTTCCAAAAGAACATAGCCTCGCTCTTGCCGTGGTTAACTTTGGCTCCCGAGGCCAGTTCGAACTGGTCGCAGATGCTCATCAGTCTGCGCATGGACAGCGGATCCGAGCAGAAGACGGCGACGTCATCCATGTACAGGGAGGTTTTAACCTGAGTGCATCCACTGCCTGGGATTGTCACCCCTCTTATGCTCGCATCCATCCTAATAGACTCAGCAAAGGGTTCAATACAGCAAACAAACAAGACCTGGGAGAGAGGACAGCCCTGTCTGACTCCAGATTGGATCGGGAAACTTTCCGATTCCCACCCACAGTGGCGCAGTGGTTAGCACCGCAGCCTCACAGCTCCAGGGACCCGGGTTCGATTCCGGGTACTGCCTGTGTGGAGTTTGCAAGTTCTCCCTGTGTCTGCGTGGGTTTTCTCCGGGTGCTCCGGTTTCCTCCCACAAGCCAAAAGACTTGCAGGTTGATAGGTAAATTGGCCATTATAAATTGTCACCAGTATAGGCAGGTGGTAGGGAAATATAGGGACAGGGTGGGGATGTTTGTTGGGAATATGGGATTAGTATAAATGGGTGGTTGATGTTCGGCACAGACTCGGTGGGCCGAAGGGCCTGTTTCAGTGCTGTATCACTAATCTAATCTAATCCATTGATTGAAACTGCGCTACTGATGTTTGTGGAGAGCAGTTTGATCCAATTGCGGATTCCCTCCCCAAACCCCATTTTGGAAAGCACGTCCATCATGTATGTGTGCAATATCCTGTCAAAAGCCTTCTCCTGGTCCAGGCTGATGAGGCAGGTGTCCAACCTCCTGTCCCGTACATAGGCGATCGTATCCCTGAGTAGCGCGGGACTATCAGAGATCTTCCTGCCGGGTACAGTACAGGTCTGGTCAGGGTGAATCACCAACTCCAGAGCAGACTTGAATCGACTGGCTATGACTTTGTACAGAATCTTGTAGTCAACATTAAGCAGTGAGATTAGCCGCCAATTTCTGATTTCTGCCCTCTCCCCCTTCCGCTTGTTGATGAGGGTGATGATGCCTTTCCTCATGGATTCAGACATGCTGCTGGCCAGGAGCATACTCTCGTATACTTCCAGCAGGTCTGGGCCGACCCAGTCCCACAGGGCCGAGTGCAACTCAACCGGTAAGCCGTCGCTTCTGGGAGCTTTACTTGTCTCGAAGGACTCGACGGCCTTTGTCAGCTCGTCCAGAGTTTGCGGCTTGTCTAGTCTCTCCCTCCTGCTGTTATCTAAGACCTCTGTGATAGATGACATGAAGGACTGGGAGGCTCTGCTGTCTGTGGGCTTCGCGTCATACAGCCCAGCATAAAAGGATTTGCTGATCCTTAGTATGTCGGACTGCGAAGACATTACCGAGCCATCCTCTTCCTTTAGGCTGCTAATCACAGAGCTTTCTCTGTGTATCTTTTGGAAGAAGTAACACGGGCACATCACATCCTGCTCAATGGAGCGGTCTCTGGACCGGAAGATGATCTTGGAGGCCTCCGTGGCAAAGAGCGAGGCCTGCTGGCTCTTCACCTCTTGGAGGTCCTCCTTGATCTCGACCCCCATTGACTGCAGCCGGAGCAGATTTTGTATATTTTTCTGGAGTCGGGACATTTTCCTCTCTCTCTCTCTCACCCTCTGAACACCTTTGTGGATGAAGAACCTCTTGATGTTCTCCTTGATCGCTTCCCACCAGTGAACTGGAGGCTCAGGAGGGGTTTCACGGTCCTCCAACCTTTGTAATCCCTTTTGAGTTGCTCAACGTTCTCTGGGGTTAGCAGTGTTGCATTGAGCTTCCACGTCCCTCTGCCAACCCACTGGTCATCCTGTAAGTGACAGTTCGCCAGTAAGTGGCAGTGGTCGGAGAAGAACACCGGTTTGACGTCGGTGGATCCGACCGTGACAGTGCGGGACACAAACAGGAAGTCAATGCTGGAACGGGCAGACCCGTCCGATCTTGACCAGGTGTATCTATGCTGCGCTCCGTCTGCAGGTTTGCTGAAGACGTCGTGCAGTTTGGCATCTTTAACTGTTTCTATTAGGAATCTGGACGTAGCGTCCAGTTTGCTGACGTCTCTGCCGGATCGTCCAGCTGCATCAATGATTGTTGTAGATTATATCTGCTACGAGGAGGCGGCCGCCCACCACCTCCTTAACTTCGGAGATGGTGAAGTTACCTCCCCGCAGCAGAATACCCAGGCTGGAGGAATCGCAATCATTACCCCCTGACCAGATCGATGGCCTGTGGGACCACCATCGCGACACTGTCTGTAGGTGCTGAGGTGTGGTATTCCACACTCGTGCAGAAACAGTAGGTCGGCTTTGACCTTGGCAAGGTAATCCAAGGTTGAAACACATCGCGCAGTGGATTTAATGCTGTGCATGTTAGTGGAAGCAATTCTTATACCCATTTTTTTAAAGTTGGTTGTTGCTTCCCATACCATTTGTCCTTGTTAGTCCCAGTCCTTCGGGATATTCCTGCATACCCATAGTATGCGCAAGCTGTTTCACATTTGTTCCGCTGGGGTGACATCGGGGTGGGGGGGAGGGGGGTGGGGTCTTGTAGGTAGCAAGTATTGGGTTGTTCTCTGCTGTTCCCCTTTGTTCCTCCTCGAAAACATCACTGCTCCCGGCTTCCCGGAGCTGAGGTGCGCCAGACGTGTCTTTGCTCCCGGTGTCCCGCAGCTGAGGCGCGCCAGATGTGTCTTTGCTCCCGGTGTCCCGGAGCTGGGATGCGCTGGCCATGTCGTTATGTTTGGCGCTTTGGGGTTGGGGCTCGCCAGGCCCATCACAGCCTCCTGTGTTCGGGGGCTGGGGGGCTTTATCTTCCAGATCCTTGGAGTTCTGCCGCTTCTTTTGAAGGGGCCGTCGTTCCAGCACTTCCTCATCCAGTGAAGAGGAGCTGTTGTAGTCTCTCTCAGATGGTAGTCTCCTCTTGCCACTGGTTTGGGTGGTGGCCTGTTCCGCTTTTGGAGGTCTTTTCTTTGTGGTTTTCCTTTGTACCACTTGCCACTGACCGGTTTGTCCATCTGCTGCCTCCTCCTCCATTGATTCTGTCTGTGGAGGAGGGGTTTCTGGGTGCAGGGTAGGTGCTGGATCGCTGGTTTCTGCT